>NC_083775.1:17719472-18049472 GCF_963514075.1 Conger conger
CAAGCGGACTCCAAGTGTTATGTCTCACTTAACACCTAGCAATCTCTAAGCCCTCAACTCAGGGATAAACAAAAAAAAAGTATTTGAAAAAAAAGACATAAAATACAATAAAAAAAAACAGTAAACACATCTTATAGCAATGGCAATACAAAATACAATCAAGATAGAAAACCACTGGAAAGTTATATCAAGTACTATAAAGAAGCTACAAAACAAAAAATATGAAGCAAAGAGGAGACTCAGTCTTCTCTTGTTTTGGATGTTTCTTTTTCAGGGGGAGTACATATCTAGATAGAATCAATATTATTAACCAATTCATAGTAATAATAGGTGGTGGGGGGCGGGGGAAGGAAACGGTGACCACAGGGAATGGACCCCATTTCTCCATACAAATCTCATAGACTGGACAAGTGAGACGTCACAAACGGACTCAGAAAGGCTAAAGGTCAAATCCATCACTAAAATGCAGATTACCTTCTTCTTATTCTGGTTACTCGTCCTTACAGTGCTGTGACAGCAGCTTGAGAACACTGGAGAACAGCGATATGAATTTGGCACTCATAAAAGATTAGGGCTAGGATAAGGTCAGCGGATATCTACAATTAACCCTTTTGACGATGTTTCTACAAAGTGTCTGCATAACCTAAGTGATAGCCATATCAGAAATGACAGCACAGCACAGTAGCAGAAAACGCTTAGAGCTAACAAGAGGCTCCGAGCCATATTCCTTGTCATTTCTGTTTACATTTTGATTGGGCAACTGTAGAGTTGGTTGCGTTCCCCAAGGGTCACCACAAATGTTCTGACTCATTCAGTTGAATCAGATGAGTTACAAGCAGTATGATGCAGAGGAATTTCCTTCTTTAGAGAATTCTCCCATCTTGTTTTGGTAGAATGAGAAGCACGGCATTTTAAATAAAAGTCACAGACTAAACTAAGTCACAGCTAATTATTGTCATTTAAAATGAGTTGGGATTGTAAGTATAATCTTTCTTGTTATGATGACAATGCAAAATGCTCAGAGGTATTACAATACCATGTTGGGCACAACTAAAACTAAAAATAAATCTCCTGGGGTCTAATTCTTAATTAAACAGGGGAACATTTTAATTAAGAATTATGAATCAAAAACAAATTCAGGACCCTCAACAACTTTAAAGAAAGATAAGGTACCTGGCTCCCTCATGTCTGGCTCATAGTTCATTAAGACTCATTCCTCATGACATTATATATGCGCTTAAAAAATTATATCCACTGTACATTTCTTATGGATTACGACATACTACTATCTAATTTACATTTACATTACTAGTGTGTCTCATGTTTCATATGGTCAATAACCATGGGACAGGGCTACACAGGGGCATAGATTCAACTTTGGATTTAGGTATTCCTCTCATAGCTCATGCTTCACTTCTTTACTCATTCACAAAAGACATGACTGAATGGTCTGGGAAGGCCTGCCTTGCCACTAGTTACAGCATGGTTACAAGGAAATTTTTCCTTTTATTTTGGCTTCAGAGAAGTCTGACAACACCTTAGCTTTGGACTGTGACTGAAAATGAACTACCAGACAGAGGTTGACCAGGAAATTTTAATGTGCTTATTTTTCTAAAGAAGGGTAAGAGCTTGTTGGGGCAGAAAGTGCTCTTGTCACAACATTGTCCCTTGAATAATGACCATATTTTCTACTGCCAGCCTATTCCAGGAAGTGACATCATCACTCACCCAGTCTATTTGTGTTGCATGTTCTATGTCCATATCAATGGTTACTTTAATTGTATTTTCATGATAACATTATAATTTTTGTGTATGTCTGCTTGTTTGTTATTTATTCTCTTAATGCAGGCATTTCTATGCGGGCTCTGCAGTGGGCAGTCGGGACAGGATTAGGGGTCCTCAATGTCCATGAACTCCTTCTTGGGCGGTGCAACCCCACGGTACCAGGCACAGGAGCCATCGCTCCTCTTGATGCAGGCGTAGTGGTTGGCCTGGCGACCACTGATGCTCTTCTCCATCACCCAGTCTGTCCACAAGCACTCCTCTGGGCTATTGATCATGCACGGGATAGAGGGGCATCGAGTGATCTGGGGGCGAGAGAGGGAGAGAGAGAGAGACAGAGAGAGAGAGAGAGCCAGGGAAGGAGAGGTTGGTAATGGGAAACAAGGAGGAGAAAGGGGTAGGCACACATGAGAGAGTATGAGTGTGAGACAGACAGCAAGAGAGGGATGGTCAGGTAAAAAAAGAACAAAGAGAGACATACAGGGAATAGAGAAAGCGGCAAGAAGTGCAAGAAGCAGAGAAAGGGATGGGCAGGGATGGAGGGAGAGGAGGGTGGGCAGGGAGGAGAAAGATAAGGGCAGGCATTGCAGAGGGATGAGCACAGATATGAACAGACAGAAGAACAGGGTACAGAAGGGGCGTGGTGGAGAAATCCATTAACATTGTACCCCACAGAGAGATACATGCAAGTGCATTCTGGGTAACTATTTGAGGAAATTATACCCAGGAAGTGCTCAGCTGGCCATACCAAGGAACTATAAATAATGTCAATAAATGTAATTTGTGCTTCTCATCTAGAAACATCATCCCTGAGGAGAAATCTTTACAGGAATGTATTAATAAATACCAAAGTCAAATGACCTGCACAATAAATAAACAAAAATAAATTTAGAGAACCCCAGGGGAATTAAAACGGCTATTTCCCAGTTTACTGGGGCAGTGCATTTGTTAACGTTCCCTGGTGAGGGGGTGGGATTGGTCCCCATGTCCTCCCGGATGGGCCTCACCTTGCAATCGCAGCCCATTTCATATCGCTGAGTCAGGCTCTTCTTCTGCGTGAGGCTCATGGTCTCCCATGGGGTGATGAAGTCACACAGGGTCACATGCATGGACCCATCTGCCTCTGTCTTGCCTGTGGGAGGAGACAGGATGGGGGTGAGGGGGCAGGGATTTTTTCAAACGGAGCTTGAGGATTGGAAGAGGACACAGTCGGAAACGCCACGGGAACTTCAGCCAGGGCCGTGCGCTGCTTGAGGGCCTCGCCCATCTCCTTGGCTACTGGAGAGCAGGATATGAAACCATGGTTGGTGGTTTTGCCCCAAAGCCGAGTGACTGACAGCACTGCGATTTATTCTATTCACCCTTTTTACAACTAAGAAGACCCAGTTGAGAAACATGGCCTAAAAAGCAAAGTTTCAAAATGGCCAACAATAAAAATGAGTAGCTAGACTCTACCAGCTTTGGGGTTCACAAAGACTCAATCGCCATCAGTGATGGAAGCAGTGGAACTATATATTGTTGCACCACACTGTGTCTATTGTGTGATGGAACTATGGCCTGGCCTTTGATAAGTTTCCTATGGTGTAACTGAAGCCTTACCTGTGATGAGGTACTCCTTCTTTCCATTGGTCTCCATGGTTACCCCACACACCGCTGAGGATGGGGCGGTAAAGATGAGCTCAATGTCCTTGTCTGGGCCTTTGAACATCTTGGCAAACAGAGCAGAAAAATGCCACTTTAGTGTCTGATCATAGGTCAAATTCACAACATCAGCATAGTAACAGAATAGGACAGTGTGCTGATCCAGGATCAGTGTAATGCCTCTCTCCTTCTGTGGATAGGATATAGCTACAGTACGCTGGTCTTGTATCAGTTCTATCTCTCTATACCCCAATATTGTAATACTTGGCGAAAGGATAAGGGAAGGGTAAGCAGGTAAGTATAAGGTCAGCCCCCCCCCCCCCCTCCCTGGACAGAAGAATGCAGTGTCCAGAAGACTGACTCCTTTGTACCACCTGATCCTATAGAGTTTAATGCCATCTACTGTACTCAAGCCTTCCAAAGAGTGGAGTTTACAGTTAGTGATAGTTTTGTGTCACTATGTTCAATCAACCAAGTGTGTGTGAGTGTGAGTGAGTGAATGAGAGCAGGTATGAATGCATTTTGGCAATTCTACCTTGATCTGTTTGATGTCGTACTGGATTCTCTTGATGGGATGGCCGTATATGTCGTTCCCAGAATCCACCTCTTTCCCTCCAACCACCTTGGCCCTGATGACTGGTGGAAGAAACAGACATGCCCACAGTCAGTCTGTACATCCGTTTACAGCATTCAATTGTCAGTTACCAAAAACAGACCAATTCATAACTGACAAATATGTCACACAGGGTCACACATTACATTACATTACATTATTGGCATTTGGCAGACGCTCTTATCCAGTGCATACCCATAACCAGGGATAAGTGCGCTGAAAGGCCCTAGAGGGAAGTATAATTTCAATTGCTACCCGTACAACAAAGATAAGGACCAGGGCCTATCTTCTTTTTTTTTTTTTTTAAACAACAAATAAACAATCAACAAAGCAAAAGTGACCAAACTTAACTATCCAACTACTGCTTACCGAGCCAACTAAAAAATACCGAAACACAACGTAAATCACAAAGACAACAATTAAGGTTCACAGGGAGGTAGGGATGGATGGGGAGAGGTGCTGCTTGAAGAGGTGCGTCTTCAGTTTGCGCTTGAAGGTGGGGAGAGATTCTACAGTTCTGACCTCAACGGGGAGTTCGTTCCACCACCGTGGAGCCAGAACAGACAGTAGTCGTGAGCGTGAGGTGGAGGTTCAGAGAGGGGGAGGTGCCAAGTGGCCTGTGGAGGCTGAACGAAGAGGTCTGGCAGGGGTGTAGGGTCTGATGATTTTTTGTAGGTAAGCTGGGGAAGACCCCTTAACTGCTTGAAAGGCTAGCACCAATGTTTTGAATTTGATGCGAGCCATGACAGGCAGCCGGTGGAGGGAAGTAAGCAGGGGGGTGACGTGTGAGTATTTGGGCAGGTTGAAGACCAGACGAGCTGCTGCAATCTGGATAAGTTGGAGGGGTCTGATGGCGGACGCTGGAAGGCCAGCCAAGAGAGAATTGCAGCAGTTCAGGCGGGACAATATGGCTACTTTTCAGCTTTAATATGTTAATGTGCTCTTATGCACAATCCCCAGTTCCATATGTTGTTATCTCAATCTGATTAAGCTATAAACATTTTTTTATATTAATCTGGTGTAAGGGTAATTTTCTGAATTGATTCTTAATTGACAATGTGTTAAAATAAAGACAATCACATGATTACAAATAACCTTTTAGTGATAATCCTTATTACTATTAGACCACTTTCTGAATGAAGTGCTTACTATGAGTATTTCTGTCTCTCTCCCAGCAGACAGACAGCCTTTGACCTTAATGTCTCTGCTTCTCAGCTAGCACATTCTGGTCTTACAGCAAGGTCAACAAGGGGTATTCAGAAGACAAAATACTGATAAATGTTCATGGCCAGCTTCATGTCTTTTTGTTTTGGTAAAGCCCCCCCTTCTGGAAAAGTGTGTATAAGAGTCTATGTCTGATTCAAATCAAAAAGCCGGTAGGCATTCTCACTGTCTGTTATTTCTTTGCGAATGAATATGAAAATTAAACTATTGAATAATGCTATCGTTGTTTTTCCTGGGATCTGTTTCATCAGACGATGCTCACCTGTGAAATTTTTCCTAACACTGGCTATCATTGGTTCTTACTGTATAATATGTGATATATTAATATAAATCCGTATCAGGCCAAGTATTACAGCTGACTATTTGCAGTATCAGGAAAATAAGCTGGCTCCTTCCACCATCTCTCTCCAGGAAAATTCACAGTTTGGGTCTATATTGCCCTCCCCCATAATTCACACCATATGGGTCTTTAACTGTGTCTGTTCACAGTCTGGTTTTGTGCCACTACTGACAGTATGGGCCTGTCTCTGTAGCCAGAGTCAGTGTCTCAAAGTCTGGGACTTGATGCCATCTCTATTCACAGTTTGCATGTGTATGTGTGTGTATGTGTCTCTGTCTGTATTCTGTATTTGCATTTCACCTCGCAGTTTGGCAGGAATCTAAACTCAAAGCCAGTAGGTGTGTATCAATATTAAATCAAAGATAGACAGTCTGTCAGTATCCATGTTAAATCTTAGCCTGTAGGCCTGTGTGCATGTTAACTCAAAGCGCATGGGCCTGTATGTTAACGGAAAGTGTGTGGGCCTGTTACAGAGTGCTCGGTCTGCAGTTTGTGCAGGTGCCAGGTTTTCCAGAAAAAGAGATCACACAGAGATCTCCATTGGCCCCTCTGGCTGTGATTTCTCAGGGCATTCTGGGTGCCACCCCACCCTGTGGAAAAGTGGGTAGGTCAGCAGTCTCCTGTGACTCCCCCTCACCTCCACACCTCACCCAGGAGGTGTGTTTGCTTCCCATGCCACTCCACCTAGGATACGGAGGGCGGAGATACCGGTACCAAACAAACCTCTCTCAATTTTTCAATTGAATTGAATTCAAGAATACTTTATTGGCATGATTGTAATCAAACAATATTTCCAAAGAAGTGAATGTAATAAACCTGATATTAAGCTTAACAAGAAAAATAACAGAGGGAAAATAAATAGTAATACATTTAATTACGAAAACAGTGTTGGTGTCCCCCCCTCATTGTCCCTCTTACACAATCCCCACCCCCCTCCTTTTCCTGTCATTTTTTTATCAGAAAGTCTGAATCAGGGAATTTCAGAAGAAGAAAAAGGAAGAGAGAGTGAGAGAGGGGGGAAGGGAGAGAGGGAAAAACCCTCAGTCAGAGCCAAATTCAGCCCAAGAAAACAAAGTGCAGCGTCTGCAATCAGAAAATACTCCCACCCTCACGCCAGCTCTGTCTTCAGTTCTAGTCACAGGCCTGCATGTACACACAATCACACTCCACAATATGAAAGCTTAAGAAAAATGTAATGAACTAAATTGAAATTCATTTCCCTCTTTAAAAAAATGAATATTTACATACACAACCATCCATTTACACTCAGTGACTACTTTATCAGGTCGACCCGTACACTAGCTTGTCAATGCAAATATTTAATCAGGCAATCGTGGGGCAGCAATTAAATGCATAAAAGCATTCAGACGTGGTCAAGAGTTTGCAGAGAATGGTGAGAAGGTATATGTGGGTGGATTTCTACTGGATTTCAGCTGAAGCACCTTTTCTAGGGGGAGCCATGCACAATTCTTGAACTCTTCTAGGTTACTCATCAGAACTCCATGGATGAACTACTCGCTACTTACTGCAGCTAAAGTTATTAACCTCATGGGACAAGCATCATACCTTCACAAGGTGTGCTAACTCCGGGTACGCTAGTGGGTGCCACTGCTTCTTGCTTTTCCACAAGCCTGAACATTCCCCTCTCCTAATCCCCTTGGTCCTCAGCAGATCAGGTAGTGTATAAAGGAGCATTTGTGGTCAAGCATTATTAACGGTGGTGAAGTATCGAAATGCTGAAGGTAGCAGTCATTTCCGATACGCTGTTCCCACCAAGGAGGTGCCGTACTGGCAGACCCAACAGCTGACCGGCAGACAGGCCAGAAGTCTATGACTCAAGGCTTTAGGCATGAACGTGCACAAGGTTTTGGCTTGACGTGGCTGGCCTGACTGAGGAAAGGCACTCCTACAGTACTTCTGCCAATATGAGGCATGTCTATCGTCCAGAACACAGGGATAGGCATTGTCCCGTTCAAACTCAGGTCTCCTCCCGCCTCCTTCGCCTTTGGGCCAAATCAGGACCGTAGGCAGGAGGATTTTTGAGTAATTAATCCATGTGTGCTGAAAAATTTGTGTTTGTATTTATTTATTTTCCTTTAATAGTTAGATGAAATCAATGCCACGTGATCCCTTAGACATCTGGATGGCTCGCACGCCTTTATTCACCTGGGGCCCGTGTACATCAGCCAATCCACATCATTTAGAAAGCAGTGATTCTGTGTCGCACTGAGGTTTTGGGACTAATCATATCTGAGTTGGGCTTTCCATTCTCCTCCTCTGCCTCTGGGAACCTAAACAGGGTTGCCAGACGTGATTTTCCTCTGGCAACCAAAACGCTGGACCACCTCGCCACCCCGGCCACCGCTGACCCAGCCGAATGAGTGCTGTGCCTGGGCCTTCGTACCCTCTCAGAGGCTCCACACCCAGCCTGATCACATGACTCCAACTCACACAGCTGGTACTCAGCCCAGTCCTCCCTTCTGACTCTCACTCCAAGACTGGGTTAATGGAAAACAGATGAAATGAAATGAAAACAGACATTATCTACTCATGCCACACTTTGTCACACACACATGCGTCCACACACACGTCCACACACACACACAGCTTCATTAGCTGCTCCCTAGCACAACCCTACTCGTTAGTAGCGGCTTGATCCGGTAGCGCCCGCCTCACAGGCAGGGGAACATGTTGCTTTAGCGGCTAACGACCGAGCGGGAGCCCAGCCAACATGTCCTCTCCCTGAGCCAGCGACCACGCGGCCTGTCCAAAGGGCTTTTACAAGACACTGAGGGGAGAGACGAGAAGAGCGGAGAGAGGCAGAGGGGGTGAGAACTTGAAGGGAGCTGGAAGAATGAGTGAAGTAGAGAGAGAATAAAGGACAGAAACAGGGGATGTAAAAGGGATGAACTCTACAGGTAGGCTGCATTGGCCTGCGTGTCACGGTTGTGTGTGCGGGGGAGGGGCAAGCTCCGGTGGGAGGAGCTTAGCTCGTGACATCATGCATTGCTGGCAGGGGTTTGAGATGCCTGGAAAATATGAGCAGCTGGATAATACCAGCAGTCATAACAGGAAAAAAGGCACATGCTCTAAAACACACAACCACACAGAGAACGCCCCTGCCCTCCCCCTCCTCATTCCTGCAGGCTAGGAATGACTTTACTGCATGGAAGAAATGTGACAGTGAGGGGTTTATTGCTCTGAGAAAGAACAAACATTCCCAGGTTCCCAGACAAGCCCGGTATCTCTTCTTCCTTTTCTATCTAAAACCATAGAACGAGCCGCTTCTAGTCAACTTTCTTCTTTCTTTTCTAATAACAACCTGCTAGACCCCCATCAGTCTGGCTTCAGATCTGGCCACTCGACAGAGACCGCGCTCCTCTCCGTCAGTGAATCACTCCATGCCACCTTCTCCTCTGTCCTCATTCTTCTAGATCTCTCTGCTGCCTTCGACACTGTGGATCACTCCATCCTCCTGTCCTCCCTGTCAGCAACAGGGATATGTGGCACAGCCCTGGACTGGATTGAGTCCTACCTCTCTGGTCGCTCCTTCCAGGTTGCCCGGGCTGGTACAGTATTGACACCTCGGCCCCTTGCCACAGGAGTTCCCCAGGGCTCAGTCCTAGGCCCGCTTCTTTTTTCTCTTTACACTCGTTCCCTTGGCCCTTTTATCACTGCACATGGTCTATCCTACCACTGCTATGCAGACTATACCCAACTCTTCATTCTCTCTCTCATTCCCACCATCTGATACACATTCAGCCTGTATCTCTGCTTGCCTGAGTGACATCCAGAGCTGGATGGACAACCACCATCTAAAGCTCAACCCAGGTAAGACTGAAATGATATTCATCCCTGCTATTACCTCTCCCCATCTGGATCTCTCCATTTCCCTAGAGGATACCTCACTTACACCATCACATGTGCAAGGAACCTCGGCATGGTGATGGACAGCAGACTGTCCCTCTCCGAGAACACTGCGGCAGTGACCCGGTCATGCAGGTTCTTCTGATACAACATATGGAGAATCTGCCCCTTTCTCACCCCCTACTCAACCCAGCTCCTGGTCCAAATGATGGTTTTGTCCCGCCTGGACTACTGCAATTGCCTCCTGGCTGGCCTCCCAGCGTCCGCCATCAGACCCCTCCAACTTATCCAGAATGCAGCAGCTCGTCTGGTCTTCAACCCAAATACTCACGTGTCACCCCCCTGCTTACTTCCCTCCACTGGCTGCCTGTCATGGCTTGCATCAAATTCAAAACATTGGTGCTAGCCTTCCAAGCAGTTACGGGGTCTTCCCCAGCTGACCTCCAAAAAATCATCAGACCCAACACCCCTGCCAGACCTCTTCGTTCAGCCTCCACAGGCCGCTTGGCACCTCCCCCTCTCCGACCTTCCACCTCACGCTCGCGACTACGGTCTGTTCTGGCTCCACGGTGGTGGAACAAACTCCCGGTTGAGGTCAGAACTGTAGAATCTCTTCCCATCTTCAAGCGCAAACTGAAGACACACCTCTTCAAGCAGCACGTCTCCCTGTCCCTTCCTACCTCCCTGTAAACCTTAATTGTTGTCTTTCTGTGATTCACTTTCTGTGTATCAGGATGTTTTAGTTTGGCTCGGTAAGCAGTGTTTGGCTAGTTAAGGGGTATGTTCATACATTTGGTTGTGGCGATCAAATCAAATAGGTGACAGCATGCTGGGGTACAGGTGCGGTAAGGCATGGCATGGAATGGCACAGAACGGTACGTATTGGCACGGTACGGAATGGTATACCATGGAATGGCACCATATGGAACAGTACACCATGGAATGGCATGGCATGGACCGGTACCCTATAGCCAGTCCCAGCCAGGAGCAAAGAGTGCCGCTTCTTTACGCTGCCACCTCCACGCCGGGGAAGAGCAATCATTGCACATAATCAAGCATGCTGCGTTCACTACAACTCTCTCTTACACACACATACACACACAGACACACACACACAGACATGAAACAGACAGACACAGAGTTTCTCAAAAGGTTCCATTTCAAGCATTGCATTCCGAGGTGAAGCCGTGTGCGAGTGTTAAGAGTGCGGGACTTTGAGAGAAAGCAGACAAGCAGGCAGCGGTTTAACTCACCACGATGCATGGGATTGCTAATCCCTTTCTCCTGAATTTGAACGATCTAATTCTCCCTAATAATATAGCACAGACCCTGCTTTTTATGTGCGTTGCTTTCCAGCAGGTCTGATGCATCCTGCATCGGTGCATCCTGACGAGAAGAACAGGCCACTCGGTTCATGGGGTTGCGGCCCACAGGTCCGCAGGCAGCCAATCACGTGTTGGGTCCCACACATTCCGTCTCTCGCTCTCTAGATTAAGAAGTGCTCCCTGGTGACAACTCATCTGAAGAAAACCACTGTAGAGTGCAGCAATGGCGCACGGCTAAAGCATCGGATCTTGCTGCTGGCATCAGTTGGTTACTGTTGCGCACACACGAGTTGCCAGTTTGCCCAACACACATGGAAGTGGCATTATTGGCTCCAGGTGCTAATTTATTTAATTTATTTTTTGCCAGATTTGAGTGCAAATAACCACACATTACAACAGTGGTGTGCAGAAGAGCATCTCTGAACACACAACACGTCAAAAAGTGTATAGGCTACAGCAGCAAGACCAATAAGTCTAAAAGAAAATAAGTCTAATAAATACCTAATAAAAATAAAATTATAATACTATTCGAGGGGGCACCTATATATTACAATATGACATATTACTTGTTTAAATTCCTTACAAATGTAATATATGACTTGTATAGTATTGCGGCAAGGGCGCGGTTTGCAGGAAGGAAGCAGGGCCTACTGGTTAAACGGAGTCCAGGGTGTGCCTACTTAACCAGTAGGTCTGGTCCTCAGATTGCCCTGCTTCCTTCCCGCAAATCGTGCCCTTACCCCCACCATCCCTCCCAGTTTTCCGGGCAAAGTGATTTAGGAACTTTTGCACCCACAGATGGAGGTACCAGCAGTCCAGCCCGTGCTGTTCCTCTGGCATTCCCGACCCAAACGCTGCCCTCACCACAGGACTGCACGGGGCACGCCCCGCGGTCAGCAAGGGTGTGAGAAAGGGCCCAGCGATCCGCTCCTTCTGGGAAACACCAGGCCCATCGGCGCCCTATTACCAGCATCTGTTACCATACGCGCTCACCCCCAGCATTACGGGAAGCTGTCAAACACAGCAGTCATTCAGCAGCACCCCCTCCAACACAAAGACACACCCCCCCCCCCCCAAAAAAAAAAAACAACAACAATCCAGCTCATCTTCTCCCGGAAGCCCTTCACGGTGACGGTATGTGACCAGTGTGGGCGTCCGGCTCACAGTGACCACTTTGTGTAACTTTGGCTCCCATGGTGCCGAGCAAGACTGGCCACACAATCAGTCAACAGCCTCCGCTTCTGCCCCTGGCTGAGACTACAGCCCTGTCTCATGCGTCTCATGCTGTCTCATGCGCTGAGCTGCCAGCTATGGCCCACACCCTCTCGTAAGGAGTGGCAGGGGTGGAGAGGTCAGAGGTCACAGCTGCACAAAATCTCAGAGCTGGAGTCACTGGAAATCCCCCCGCGCCACCCTGACTAACGGCGAGACCGCACACGAGCGGTCAGAAGGAGGGCGGTTGAGGCGGTCACCGCGGTTTGCCTGCGTTTTTGGCGGTCAGGCCGCTGTGCGTCATCATCGCTCCGACAGCCGTTGGTGTGTTGACAGCTCTGGTTAACTCAGAGACAGGAAGTGTTGCTACAGCTCAACGTCGCACAGCACTCCCCTGGCAATGACACAGACCCCTCCCTGGTTAACTGACACACACACACACACACACACACACACACACACACACACACAAACAAACAAAAAATTATGCAGGCACTCTTATGGCGAGCAACTGTAACTACAGGAAAAGATTTACTCTTAGAGGCAGCAACAGCGCACACGGTCACACTCTCTCTCCATCTCTCTCTCCATCTCTCTCTCACACACACACACACACACACACACACAGTCAGAACATAAGCAGCTTATCACAAAATCACAACATGGCCTCCCCCTCCACCATCTCAAGGTGCTTCTCAGAACGCCTTATAAATGTGACGCCCCGCCCTGCGACTCGCAAACAGCCATAACACACACACCCCTGGCTATAACACATCCCTGATGGTATCACTTCAATGGTTTCAGCCCTGATAACAACTGGACTCCAGTCAAGGCAAAGAGTCAACAGGACCCTGAGAATTTCTGCAGTACACTATGAGCTACTGATGTGAAAGGAAAAGGAATGAAAACTGGTTCACGATGTGCCCGTCTGGAACGAGTAAAAAAAAAAACCCCAAAAAAACAGCTTCATTCAGTCCCCGCGCACAAGAGCATCAGCAGTCAAAACAACCGTGCCCTAGCAAGGGGCCATGTGCTGGAGGAAAACAACTGTTTTTTACAGCCATAGACACAAAGACACAACTCAACTGTACCTGCATCAGCACGTATAACCACCCAAAGCCCACAGCATCATGGCCCCTCATCTCACTGTCCACTTCACCTCAGAGCTCCCCCTCCCCATCTCACTGCCCACTTCACCTCAGAGCCCCCCATCACACTGCCCACTTCACCTCAGACACCCCCCTCCCCCATCTCACTGCCCACTTCACCTCAGACCTCCTCATCTCACTGCCCACTTCACCTCAGACCTCCTCATCTCACTGCCCACTTCACCTCAGACCCCCTCATCTCACTGCCCACTCCACCTCAGACCCCCCCTCCCCCATCTCACTGCCCACTTCACCTCAGACCCCCTCATCTCACTGCCCACTTCACCTCAGACCCCCTCATCTCACTGCCCACTTCACCTCAGACCCCCTCATCTCACTGCCCACTCCACCTCAGACCCCCCCTCCCCCATCTCACTGCCCACTTCACCTCAGACCCCCCCTCCCCCATCTCACTGCCCACTTCACCTCAGACCCCCTCATCACACTGCCCACTTCACCTCAGACCCCCTCATCTCACTGCCCACTTCACCTCAGACCCCCTCATCTCACTGCCCACTCCACCTCAGACCCCCCCTCCCCCATCGCACTGCCCACTTCACCTCAGACCCCCTCATCTCACTGCCCACTTCACCTCAGACCTCCTCATCTCACTGCCCACTTCACCTCAGACCTCCTCATCTCACTGCCCACTCCACCTCAGACCCCCCCTCCCCCATCTCACTGCCCACTTCACCTCAGACCCCCCCTCCCCCATCTCACTGCCCACTTCACCTCAGACCTCCTCATCTCACTGCCCACTTCACCTCAGACCTCCTCATCTCACTGCCCACTTCACCTCAGACACCCTCCTCCCCCATCTCACTGCCTACTTCACCTCACCCTGTTCTCACGCCTCAGGAAGAGAATGCCAGACAGAACCAGAACCGGAGCCCTCCCCACCCCCCCCCAAAAAGCTGGCAAACGTCTGGACGTGATAAACACGCGCACTGGGGGACGCTCCGCTCGAACAGTCCCTCTCCGAAGCCTTGGCAATCTCTCTGCCAGCACATCTGCTGCACTTAACCCAGGAGGGATGTTTGTCTTTAATGGCTCATCTGCTCCCCCTGCATGCAGCGCTGTCTCTGGGCAGAAACCCGTGCGCTTTAGTCAGCCTTCCTCTCCCAGACCTCAAAAACAGGTCATTTCACATGCCCGTCCGCCACACCGTGAGACCGCTCCCCTGCTCCACAGTGACTGTTTGTGACTGACTTAGTGTCGGAGAGCACTCCATCAAGCACCAGGGGAAAAACCTGCACGTCCAACCCGTCGCAGTGTCTCGCGCACCAGGTAGGAAGGAGAGAGGACAGGGATTTGGGGGTGATGTGGGGTGAGGTGACCAGAAGGTTGCACGTTCATTTTCCAGGACAGGCACAGCTGTCTCTTTGGAGAAAAGCTGGTCTGCTCCAGGGTAGGATCCAGCTGTATAAAGCATTAAATGAGATGTGCACGTCACTCCCCAAAAGAGCATTGTACACAAAATTGCGAAACATTAACATCATTAATACGGCTACCAACACAGCTGGCTAAATGCAATGCCCTCGGCTGCGTATAAAACCACAAGTGTAGACCACAAGCCATCTGAAATCTATTATAACTGAATGTTCCTAACCTCGCCGATAAGAACAATCCATCCAGTTCTCATACAGCTCAGTGGTCCACCCAACCAGGCCTATCATGATTTCAGACAAAGAGGGAAGTCAAAACAGTCTTCAGCTGATGATGATCTGTTGCTGAAAAAATTCAGTACGAAGGAGGGGTGTGTTCTGCTAAGACACTTGTTCCCAGTTTTCACAACAGTTTCCCAGAGTGTGGGAGTGAACTGAATCCCCACTCCGCCCAGCAGCAATGCAGGGTGGCTAGGACTGTTCAGGGAGGGTGGGAGACAATCAGCAGGATGATCCTTGCATTGTCATGATCAGGAGCCAGCAGTCTGTCTCTGAAAGCTCTGCAGTATAAAGTGCAGTCTAGAAAACCCTCCTCACCTGGAGAGACAAGTTCACTCAACCCATATGGTCCATGCTGAGTCACAACCAGTCCTCACACACAAATACACACACACCCACCCATGTCAGAAAATTTGTGCTGACTCATGACCAGTCCTTACGCAAACACACACATACATATGTACACACACACACGCGCACGCACGCACACACACACACAAACACACCCACCCATGTCGGAAAGTTTGTGCTGACTCATGACCAGTCCTTACGCAAACACACACATACATATGTACACACACGCGCGCACACACGCACACACACACACACCCACACACACGTCTGAAAGTTTGTGCTGACTCATGACCAGTCCTTACGCAAACACAAACATACATACACACACACACAAGTCTGAAAGTTTGTGCTGACTCATGACCAGTCCTTATGCAAACACAAACATACATATACACACACACATGAACACACACACGCACACACACACACACACACACACACACACACAACAGGATGTTAAAGATATCATCTTCCTGGCCTCAAAGAGACAGTCTGACTCAGAAGCACACATGGTTTCAATCCAGACCTCAGGAGACCTTCGGCCACATTCTTCACTGCACGTCAGCCCTCTACTTCCAAAGACCCACTGACAGATAGGGCCTCTTTAGTGGAGACAGGCATAGCTGCCATTTAAAAAATAATTTTTTTACATTTGTGTTGCTTACTTACAGAACACATGTCCCAATCAAAACAAATGCTCCGAATGGGGAATAATGTGAGCAACAGCAAACAGAAAGAGTGTAAATCAGGAACAGCCTGGACAATCAGCCACCAAGCCACCAAGCCACCTCCCCATTTCACAATGCAGATTTCAACATATCATACCCTGAAAGTTTGCGTGTAAATTTTGCTTGAGCAGTGGACACACCTTTTGCCAGCTGCACGAAGACAAACTGACATATTTCCTCCGAAGAAAGAACAAAACAACGTGAAGGAGAAAAGGGAAAACTGGCTTTTCCCCCTCTTGTCATCAGTCATGACATCATTGCATTACGAATGCAAGACTACTGTATATTCCACAACCAAACTTTCTAGGCTTCTGAAAGAGAAAGCGCACACACACACACCACGGTGCTGTGGAAATGCAGAGGAGAAAATGAGTGACCTTTTAATAAGCGAACTTATTAAAAGGCCCATCCAGCACACACGAAGGAAAAATATTCTCCCAACAAGCAGGGCAGTATGTTACAGGATGTGTGAGAAACAGACGCATGGCTGTTTGGGGCACATTAGCATGTGTTTGTACACGCCAAGGAGACCGGAATGGTGGAATCTAGTAAATAAAAATGAAAAGAAAAGGCGCTTTCATGTGGCCATTTTGACAAGGGCGAATCAGACGGCCGCAGAGAAGCGGAGCTCTAATGCGTACCTGACCTTTCTAACATCGTTTTCATTCATTCACTCAGCAGGCTCATGTCCCAAGTGCATATTTTCACCCGCCCTCCCCTTAAGCGGCTGGATATTTGTGGACTGCAACATGGGAAACCCTATCCCCTACCTTCAAGGGGATGTCAACCATGCCAAATATGCGGTGTGTACAGTTATGTACAGCTCCTGTGCTACTGAGCTCCACCCATTCCCAGGGGAAACATATCTTAACGTTCTCGTGATTCAGATGGCCAGTCCTGCTCCTGGGTCATGCTGGGCCTCTACCTGTTCAGTCAGCCCCTGCCCACATCCCGCTTACTGGAAAATCCACCCCCACAGCAAGACTTCTCCCAAAAACCTCTGAATGAAGACTTCTGAAAAAACTTCCACACTGTCATAGAGACTAGATTCAAAACCATTCCAAATCTTGGATATTGACAATTCATTTTATTTATATACAGTAAATACACTCACCGAGCACTTCATTAGGAATATTTTTTACTTTATTACACCAACTTATTCAGGCGATTATCTAGTCAGCCAATTGTGTTGAAGCAGTGCAATGTATACAATCATGTACATAAGGGTCAGGAGCTTCAGTTAATGCTCACATCAACCATCAAAATGGGGAAAAGTTTTTGTGGAAAAATTGTTGGTGGCAGATAGGGTGGTTTGAGTATCTCAGAAACTGCTTATCTCCTGGGATTTTCACACACACTAGTCTCTAGAATGGTGCAAAAAAACTAAAATATCCAGTGAGCAGCAGTTCTGCAGACAGAAACGCCCGGTTAATGAGAGAGGTCAGAGGAGAATGGCCAGACTGGTCAAAGTGGAAGGGGACCGTAACAAATAACCACACATTACAACAGTGGTGTGCAGAATAGCATCTCTGAGCTCTCTGAACACTCATGCCACCATCACATTTTCCCCATTCTGATGGTTGATGTGAACATTAACTGAAGCTCCTGACCCATATCTGCATGATTTTATGCATTACACTGCTGCCACACAATTTGTTGATTAGATAATCGCATGAATATGTAGGTGTACAGGTGTTCCTAATAAAGTGCTCAGTGAGTGCACATTCGTACATTTAATTGGCAGATATCAATATGTAGGGCAACAACTCTATGCAGTATATCTGTTATATACATTTTCTCAGTGAAGCGAACAAAGATACGGGTATAATTTCCTACACTACTCATTTTTAATAAACACTGTTCCTTTTTATGAAACCTCCCCTCTCCCTATTTCTCTCTCTCTCTCTTCGCTTTATCAGGCTCTTTAAACTTCACTACAATAGCTTGTTTGAAATGACAAGCAAAGGGCCCACTGGAAATCTGTCTGAGAAAACAAGGGGCGCGGCTCCAGCTGTGTCAGCATCTGGATTCAGCCGCTCGGCGGGGGCGGGACCTGCTCGGGGGCGGAGCCACAAGGGCGGGAGCTGACCCATAACAGCATTCCTGCGATACTTCAGATCTTTCTACTGGTGGGCAGACCCGCCTTCCAGACCCAGCACTCTGGGCCACAGAGAACAGACAGAAAGAGCAGAGAGAGAGGAGAGAAGAGTGAGAAAGAGGGACAGAACAGTGAGAGAGAGAGAAGCAAAGAGAGAGAAAATGGAAGGAGGAGAGACAGACATACAGATCCTGGCAGAGAGGGATTAGTTAACCTTCAAAAAATTACTAATCCAGGCCAGGCGTTTCATGACTAATCATTGTATTACCCCATTCTTTTGTAAAGTATTTATTCTGTTAATTGTAATGCAGGCCTTGTAATAACTCATGATGGATAACTAAAGGCTAGAATTTTGAGGTAAAAATGCATAGCCTGTAAAATGGCTGAATTATAACCACACATTGGCAGAGAATTCCATGGTCTCTGGGTAATGTCTGTTCAGCCAGCAGGGATGCAAACTCCAAAATGGCCATGACTCCAGTGCCCAAAGCCCACTTTCACAAGGCTGCTTAAGGGTGGTTAATTGTGAGGATATGCAATGCGATGACACACACAAACCGACTTGTGGATTGGCAAATGGCCAACGTGACGTCATAAACCGGAAAAAGTGAACGGCAGAGATGTTGCGCACATGCAGTCTGATCAGACAGGGGCCATCTTGCTCAAGAGCACTATTCTTCATGACCTTTGAATTTTAAGGTTGCATCAGCATTCTGGGTGCTTTTGAGATATTGAGCATCAACTATACCAAGGTGAATGAGCTCCAAGCAGACACCTTTTAAATGTAGCATTTTTATACTTTTAGACAGTATTTTTGTATACAAATTTACATATATTGCCCTAAAAACAAGGTATTCATGATATGAACTCATTTTGGTAAAAAATCTCAGTTAGAACCATATAATTCAAATGATAACTTAATGTTTGGGGATGTATGAACACAGCCTTTCTGTTCACTATCCAACTTTCCCCTGACTTTCCCCTGAGCTCATTGGATTCCCCAGCTCACTTTTTTCACTGAACTCAACTGCTGATGGACTAAAACCCAAAACCCTTGAGCCTGAGAGTTCTCAGTGTCTCTCAGGGAGTCAATGCCGTTACTTTTAAACTTTTAAACTAGTAATGGGTTTGAAGGAATGCCTTCCTGCTAATATTCCTCTGTAAGTTAATTAACTTTGTCTGTGTTTGGGGTGGGCTACACATAGGAATTTTCAGCTGGTAATGCTACCCCCCCCCCCCCCCCACACACACACACTATTTTTAAAGAGAGCGCAGATCTAGGGAACGAGACAGGGTCCCACACCCCTGCCTCAGGGCCAACTACAGAAGAAAGGAAACCGAGAGAGAGAGGAAAACAGACCGACAGGATGTTGGGTTTGCCTGACGCTGCAAAAGAGGGGGAAGGAGGGAGAGGAGGGGGGTCAGAGTAAGGCAGATATTTATGGGCCAGACTGGGCGACTGATAAACAAATCTCTGCCATTTTTCTTCTGTCTCCTGTCTGATCTGGACAGCCGATACTGACACACGCGCACACACAAGGGCACACACACACAAAATTAAATTGTTGTGTTAACAATAACAACCCTCGACCATGTGACTGCTTCTAGTGATGTAGTGCAACAGGTCCAAATGTGTTGGAATAAACGTATTAATATTAATACGTTTGCTCAAGTAAGAAATGGGAATGTATCATTGCATTAGAATTTGAATATATATATATATATATATATATATATATATATATATATATATATATATATATATATATATATATACTATGTATGACATATTAATATAAATGTAATGGTAATATTAACTTGTAATAGAAGATTCAGCACCGGTTTTTTTTTTATCGGAAATTTAATATGAAAGTGAGCACGTGAGGGATGGATGAGGGCACACGTGAGGGTGGGGAAAGGTTCAACAACAACTGCCCTCTGGGATTCAAACTAATGACGGGATGCGGCACTGACTACTGCAATGTGCATCACAGGCCCAAGAGTATTTCCAATCCCAAAACCAGAAAATACAAAACACATACTAAATACAAAACTGAGGATACGTATACGAGAATATGGTTCCGATATCCGTTCATACGCTACCTTCTGTGTGATATGGGCTGGCTTTCTGTGATGGAGACAATGAAAATAGATCATGACGGAAAAAAACAAATTTGAGACTTCGGAACTTTCTCGAGTCCTCTGAAGAATTGCAAGCTACAATTTGCAAAACAAAACAGATAGTGGGACTCATATAAGCGCCTTCCTAAGACGTCATAGCCTTTATCCATGATGCCATGAAGTCGCAGTAGCAGACACACAGGCTACCATAGCAAAGAGATTAGAGCCTCACATGTGGCAATATGTTGTGCCACTGTAGAAATTTTGTAGGGCAGTCTTTCATATTTAGACACCACGTTTCCCCTTTCTGTGGTGTTCTGGAGGAAATAAACAACATAAGCTACAGCTTCGCCACAGCATCTCCTCTGCAATACAGGTAGCCTACTTTAATGCAGCTAGTCTGGTATGCTATTCCAATTTCTGTACAATAAACATGAATACCCAGCCAATTTCCCAAGAATAAATAAACTGTGCTTGCCGTAGTCTACCATTACCTATTAATTGATCTAGATAGTATGATATTTACAGACATGCATATCCGCAAATGCCCATAGCCAACACAAAGAGCTGTTCTTCTGATTGAAATCCAAGCAGTGTTTTCCCCCGGTATTTCTATTTCTGAAATGCAATTTGTGTCATTTACTTCGTGGTGTCGTTTCCAGCATACAAACGTGAAATCATTCAGGCTCCAGAATATCCCCCTGTTGGAAAACACGCAGCTATCGGAGCTGATGGCCCACATAGTAGCCTAATAAAAACTTACCGTTGGGATAACATTGTAACAAAAAGGTGTCAACTGGAGGAAAATTTTGAGGTTTTGCTTACCTACATCTGCGTTGCAAAAAGCCTGCTGTGGGTGCACAGGGGAGCAACTGCAGGCTTCTGCGATCTCTTCCACACGCCACAGAAGCAACACCGCCACAGTGGCCAACAGCCTACTAACTGTGCAAATCATTTTCGTCTTCTTTCCTTCCTTGTTGTTGCTTTTTTTTTCTTTAAAAAAAATTATTCACGTTTAAACGTATAGCTATACTTGTGATTCGCTAGGAAAGATGAACCTCTGCTCTATAATGCCACGGTGGCTTTGTAAAAAAAAAAAAAAAATAGCGCTGAGGAAAAAAGATCGAAGTTGCGCTGCTCCTGTGTGAGTTGGTGAGTCGAGCTGGTTGGCAAATTCTATTTCGGAAATCCAACAGAACGGATCTTGAAAAAAGGGATGAAAAATACGTGCGCTAATGTTTGCGCCTTTGAGTATCTAATGCCCTTCTTGCCACAACCTTCCAACGGTCTGTTTTCTCTTGGCTCAGATCTGTCTACGTTTTTATGGCTGTATGTCGGAACTCCACCCCTTCTCTCCCTCTCTGATTGGGAAAGGTCCTACCGTTCGCTCAGCTACACTGCTTTGCATCTGTCTGCCACAGTACGTCTTGTCTACGAGGTACGGAGCCGGCGCCTTCTATATGGTTTTGGTCAGCATTTAAGTAAATCATTCTATTGTCAGACTAGCTTTTTAATCCTATAAACGGGCTATAAACGAATTGCCATGTCATACTGGACGGCACAGCCATTTGATTGATCCCTCAAAATAGTATAGCCTGCAAAAACATTCCAAATAAATACCATTCTAATCCCGCGGTTTTGACAAGAATGAGATATATTTTTGAAAGTCATTTGTTATAGCCTAATATGCTATTTCTTATGGTTGACTTGAGCGTGATTTCGACACTTCACTCGGACCCTCGTTTTCTCCTCTGTGGCAAGGAGTAGATGGCCGGTGACCTTTTTTGAAATTCCACCCAAGTTCTTTGGATTCGAAGGACCACCGACCAGCATATTTGGTGGCTTCAAAGTTGAAGTTTCCTCGGAGGTGGCAGTGTAGCATAGTGGTTAGGTTAGTGGTTATGATTGTCCAGTTGTTGCCTGTTTGATTCCTACACAGTAAAATGTCCAGGGTTCATTAAACTCTGAGAGTATACTGCTGTAGCCTATCCACTTAGAGTTATGATGCGTTGTGTGTTCAGAGATGCTCTTCTGCATACCACTATTGTAATGTGTGGGTATTTGTGTTACTGTCACCTTCCTGTCAGCTTTGACCAGTGTGGCCATTCTCCTCTGACCTCTCTCATTAACAAGGCGTCTGCAGAACTGCTGCTCACTGGATTTCTTGTTTTGTTTTTTTTGCACCATTCTTTGCAAACACTAGAGTCTGGTGTGAATAAAAATCCCAGACCAGCAGTTTCTGAAATACTCAAACCATCTTGTCTGCCACCAACATCATTTCACGGTCAAAGTCACTGAGATCAATTTTTCCCCATACTGATGGTGTATGTGAACATTAACTGAAGCTCTTGACCCATATCTACGTGATTGTATGCATTGCACTGCTGCCACACAATTGGCTGATTAGATAATCGTATGAATAAGTAGGTGTAATCAAGTGGAAATGTTCCTAATAAAGTGCTCGGTGAGTGTATATGAGTCCATTAGGGACCAGTGTATGACCATATGTACTCTGTAAGAGATTTCTGATATCCCTGTGTTTGTAGCCAAGACTCAGCCCTAGACATGGCGAGAGAGTGATTACAGGGAAAGAAGCAGAGAAACGAAAGGACGAAGGGGGGTACCAGCAATTGCGCTTGAGGGGCAAAGCACCTCCCAGATCCCACTAGTCCTTTGATGAAGTCATATTTGGTTTTGAATTTTAAATGGAAAACAAAATCTATATTTAATTGTGTTCTTATTTGTTGAAAAATCCAAGTTACACTCTTTACTTAACTGTCAATACTGGTACTGAAATAAGACATGAAGATTAAAAAAATATGCGACTGAGACTTCATTCTTTCATTTGGTATGACATTTATTCCATTGTGATGTATTGCGCCCGAGAAATGTAAGAGAGCAAAATGTGTGAAATACGACTTGCTTTCCCCTACTGCCAATGGATGTTCCTTCCTTTTTTCAGTACAGATGATCTGTTTTCAGGCATAGCCACAACTCTTGACGTGAAATAGTTATTACAGTCTCTTATTCAGTTGACGGAGTGTTCCAAAATAATAATAATTGTTCCTCTTGAAGCTGTTGATGCTAAATAGATTTTATTTGTATCACACGTTTTATTGAGACACTGTCACAATCAAGACTCTAAGCAGAAAATCAGATCATAGGATTATTAGAAAAGACTGAGCCTGGAGCCTCAAGAAGCCAGCATGTGTAGTAAAAAGAAATGACATTCATAGCTGATTAACAGTCCTGACTCCTTAATGTATGTTCTTTGTTTTGATAAAGTGTCTAAAAAAGAACAATTGTTTGCAAAAATCCCAGGTGTGACATTTTGGTAGAATGCTTGAGCAAGGCACTTGACCTGGATACCTTCCGTAAATATGAAGCCGTACAAAAGAACAGTTTAAGCACGAGCTTTGCATTGCAAACCACCAAGCAAAATACCAATTTAGAGTAAAAATAAATAAAATGAATAGGATGGGGTCGTAGTAATATACTGTAAGTGGTTGTTTAAAAAAATCTTACTGCTTTTATCTTCAGCGTGCACCTCCTTCCTAATGCTGACATCATCCTTGGCTAAAGGCAGCGGGTCCTCCGGGTTCCCCTGCAAATATTTCCAAACTTTTTCCAGGGAATTTGCATTTTGCAGCTCTACAATTCCACAGCCATCAGCAGTCCCGAGTTGGTGAGGACAGATGGTGAATTATGCTGAGAGAGAAGCGGAGAGGGAAAAAGCTTTTTTCCACCATTTTTAAAAATATTTTTCTGATGTTTCTCTGACAGTACATTCTATTGTGAAGGTGTGTGTGCTCCGCACTGCTGGTAACTCCCTAAAAACATCCCCCTCAAAAATCGTCCTCCAAAAGCCACAGCCAATTTCTTGGTTTTGTGTGTGTGTGTACATGTGTGTGTATGAGTTTGTCTTTCTACATTTAGGGCTTATCATTGCATATTGGTTACTTTTGTCTTCAATAAACATGTAATGATTATCATAGACAGCTGAAGGAATACAGACACAGAATAAACAAACACTCCATTACTCAACCGCCCCACCCCCACCATCGAAAAAATCTGTCCCTTTATCCATCTCCCTTAATAATACTCAGATCCTCAGATCTAATCTTCATTTTCAGACAGACCGGCCCATACTGAAATTGATTGAAGATGCAGTGAGGTGATGGGAATGCTAGTAGTATGTGTGTGTGTGTGTGTGTGTGTGTGTGTGTGGATGAAAATAAAATCAAAATGCATAAACGGAAATGCTACCAACAGGATGAAACAGATGTCTTCTTGGCCTACATTCCACCATGAGTGCAGTGACCACAGCAGGCTTCAGTGCTCATGGTCTCTATTTCTGGGCCTCCCCCCTCCCCTGCACAAACACCTCAGCTTCCTCTGAGCCCTGCCCTCTCTCCCTCAGCTCACTGATGTGGCTGTCTGGATGGGAGCTGTGTCCGCGGGGGCTTTCCAAGATTCCCAAAGTGACGGGTCAGTGTTATTGCATCCGCCCCTCTTTCATCTTGGAGCTTTGATAGAGCACTCTGCCGAGGCATTCCATGGCTGCTGCATAAGTCTCTCCTGATTGATGAAGAAAGTAGAGGGAATGAAACGTGGAGGACTCCATGCGAGATGCCCGGTGAAAAATTTGTTTTGATTGGTAGAACTTATTGGCGCTCACTTCTGCTTTCTCACTTGAATCTCTGATGAAAGAAGCTAGTGGTATCAACTCTTTGATCTCTTTCTCTCTCTTTTCCAAACTACTCCTAACCATTATTCCACAAACCTGTCATATACTCATGATGCCTCACAGTGTGTCTATGTATTTTTAACATCCCACCCACCTCACGTTGTCTCTTGCAGGGTAAGGACCGCTATCTATGATGAATGAACAGCTCTGTGGTATTATGCAGGAAATGCTTCAGTTTGCTGTCCTATCCTGAGGCCACAAGTACCTTTTAAAAAAACAATTTGGACAGAACTCCAGCCGGGGTGGGTGTGGACCTACAGGGGTTAGCCTGTGACTCATCATTCAGCACCTAGACCCATCAAAGCAGGGGGGCCTCAGGAAAGGCTTCCAAGAAATTTTCATTTTTGTCAGGCCCACTGGATGGGACATACCAGCTAGGGCCCACGCACCTCAACCCTTGGCGCCGTCCCTGTCTGCCTTGCCCACGCGACGCCAGTGCCCCCCCCCCCCCCCCAACACCACACCACTCCCTCAGGTCATCTGACCAAAGTGACCAAATAAAGCTCAAATGCAAAGCAAACACCAAGGCTGGCCAGCCCACCTCCTGACCCAGATAGATGTGGGCGTAAATTAAAACATGACTGGGGAAGGCACTGGGCAGAGAGGCGACACTCCACTACTACCAGCTAACTGTCCCCTCTCCTCCACCAATCTGCAGTGTCTGATGGAGGTCTGACCAACTCCCTCACCCACCCACCCACCCCAAGAGTCCTGTTGCTTATTGACCTCCCCATCCTCCTTTGCTGTAAATAGAGTAGAACAAAAAAACTGGCCATGATTACACCTTAATGAAACAGACTTTATAGTGGCCTGTCTGAGCTGTGGATTGTAACCCCCAGCCCCAACACCAAACTGGATATTCTGGCACAGACTATTAACATTCAATCTTTGTTAATCAAGGATGTCTACTCAAGAGTTTGGATTAATGAAAATCACTAATGAGCAGAACTCACAGCAGCATTTAAAAAGGAGCCGCCGTGTAGCACGTCCAAGCGTGAGATGAAGACCAGCACAGAGGAAGTTGGGGTTTGGCTAAGCAAACTCTTGTTCTTAGGTCGTTTATTTTGCCCATCAGCCTGACCACACTGTGAACCACAGGAAGTGAAGCAAAATTTGGCTGATGCACTGTCCTTATCAGACCTAGGGTGGGATGACTTATGTGGGTATCAAATTTTCCATGCATCATATTTCGACATTTAGCAGACATTCTCGTCCAGGGTGAATTTTATATACAATCTATTTTTACAGCTGGACATTTACTCAACAGTTCAAGTACTTTGCTCAAGGGTGCAACGGTGGCACCCCATCTGGGAAATGAATCGACAACATTTGAATAACAAGGCTAGTTCCATAACCTTGATCTTGCAACTCAGGTGGTGGTATTTTTTCTTCACAGTTTACAGGAAGTTGAGCTTCCTGTAAATTGTGAAATGAAATTGCAACACCACATGGTTGGCCAAAATTTTAGCCAAGTAATTACACCTTTATCGAGCAAAGAATAATAAATTAGCACTAGTATTCTGCTTTACTGGGGAAATACAGTGAAAACAACACCTTGAAATGTACCCAAGCTAAAAATAAGAACACGCTGTTTGCCATTGCTGAGGATTAGCAATTCATAAAAACCCTCTTTGCCCAATCACCGTATGCATTTAACCATGCTATCAGGCCATTACCACTTGTAATTAAACGCCTACATACCTTTACCGTAACTTGTGACTTTACAGTAAATTAATGACCTACTATCCGGCAAATGTCTGTCTGTTTTCCTTAAAATCTCTGGCCACTAAAAACTGGTGTTTATACATTATCCACAGACTCAGACTCTATGAGACTAACCTCAGTATCCCTCAGACCTCATTGTGGATGTTGAGTGAGAGCGTTGCAGGGCAAAGTGGATTGAGCCATCAACTTTTGCAAAACCTTTCATAGCCTGGTCCAGTGTGACTAAATCAGAAGTGAATTGACTTACCTTCAGCTGAACTCTGTGAGCCTGTGGTACATGCCGGCTTTCTCCATACTGGGCTTCATATTCATTTCTTATTGAGTGCCAGAGGACAGAATACAGCTAAGCAAGGTTAGATTGATCCAATAACTCGCTCCTGTGCAATTTGTCTCTGACCATGTTACATGTGGGGCGACATGGCTCAGGCAGTAAGAGCAGTCGTCTGGCAGTTGGAGGGTTGCCGGTTCGATCCCCCTGTCGAAGTGTCCCTGAGCAAGACAACTAACCCCCAAATGCTCCTGACGAGCTGGTCGGTGCCTTGCATGGCAGCCAATTGCCATCGGTATGTGAGTGTGTATATGAATGGGTGAATGAGAAGCATCAATTGTACAGCGCTTTGGATAAAGGCGCTATATATATGCCAACCATTTAACCATTTACATGTTGTCTTCTGTTACGGGCACCAAGGACTCAGGACACAAATGCTGAAAGACAGGGAGACAGGAGTAGAGTAAAAAAAAGGGAAATCATACAGGGGGGAACCAGGAAAAATAAACGGGAGTAAAAACTAGACAATACAGGAACAGGTACATCTGAATATCTAACGAAGAGGGAGCAACACAATGAGTCAGGACAAAACAAGGGGAGTGGGGACAATACTGTATATACACAGAGACACACATGCAGACACTCACCTAATCATTATTGCAGCAGACACTGCAGACTAACAACAATCAGTAATCTAATAATGACAAACAAACAAACATGAGGGTGAAGTGCTGACAGCCTCTGCTGATCAACTGCAGGAAGGGCCTGTGGAAACCTTGACAGAACCACCCCTCACTTCCAGGAAAGGCACCTGACAGAACGTTCAGTATATGATGGCCAACGACAATGGAAGTCCCGACCAGATATGGGTCTAGTGTCAGGCAGGGGAACTCAGGAGGTTGGACCCAAGTGCAGGAACACAAGGAGGCAGCGAGGAGTGAGGTCAAAAACAGTTATTATTAATAGGTGGTCCAAAATAACACCAAAAAAATCCACAAAGACGAAAACAATAAACATAAACACAAGGAGCTGATGACAAACTCAGGAAGTATAAACAAAGACTCAGCACAGAACAAATGGGAGCAAGGACATATATACACCAAGACACACTTCCAGACAATAATCTAAATTCACAAAACATGTGCGGAATGAAGGGACCTAATAATCTAATTATGACAAACAATTAACTCTAATGAGACAGGGAGACAATAGGGGTGAGCTGGTGACACATGGAAAGTTGGTTTAATTCTTATGGACTGATGGAGTAAAAGACGGTAAGCAAAGGGATTGATTCACCATACAACCTTAAAAGGTTACCCAAACTGTCACACCAGCTTGGGAGACTCCACCCACAGCATAACGTCTCTCATGGACAGCCAGACCCTCAGGTCTGCGTAGTCAGTTAGCCTGGACCTACTGCTGCTGGGACACCCTCAGTAGTGTGTGGCTAGCCCACTGCTAGGTCCATCACCACTGCATGGACTGTTAGGCTGACGATACTCCTACTTCTACCTTGTGATCAGGGAACAGTGGCGGCGCATACCCAAACTTGAACTCTAACAGGTACATGCCAATGGAGGAGCAGCACAAAGTGTTGTGGGCATACTCATACACATACAAGATGATCAGTCCATGAGGTCGGGTTAGAGAACACAAAGCAAAACTCTCGTCTCCAGATCCTGGTTGACCCACTTCATCTGGCCATTGGACTGGGGATGGAATCCAGAGGACAGGCTGATGGAGGGTCTGTGGAGCTGCCTTCCCGAACCATGAGGTGAACTGAGGGCCATAGGCTAAACACCCAGAATACATGCTACACCATAATCTTGGCTGTCTCCAGAGGAGAGAGGAGCTATAGCAGGGGTACAAAATGGCTGGTTGACAATGACAAGGATCACAGTGTGGCCCCAGGGCAGTGGGCGGCAGATAATGAAATCTATATGGAGGACCATGGATGGCTGGAGATGGGAAGTGGATGCAGCAGACCCGTGGGATGTGACTGGGGGTTATTATTTTGGATGCAGATGGTGCAGACGACTACAAAGGACCAGACATCCATCTCCATTGCAGGCCACGAGAACTTGAGAGTCCTGGAGATCACTGGATGGCTAGTGAGGTGGGAGGAGTGCCCCCACTGTAGGACTTTAGATCTCATCGTTCTAGGGATGCATAGGTGATCTGGGGGACCATTACCAGGGTCATCCTCTCTCTTCTGCGCCTGCAGAATCTTGGTCTCGATTCCCCAGCAGACCAGGGCCAGATTGAGCTCTGAATGATGAGCTCAGGAACTGCCTGGCGAGAGTATCAGGCTTGATGTTCATTGACCTGAGGCAGTAAGACGGGACAAAGTTGTAGTGGTTTAAAAAGAGGGCCCCAATTGAGCATCTTGGCATCTTGGATGTATGTGACGTTATTGTGGTCAGTACAGACGAGAAATGGATGTTGGGCCCCCTCCAGGTAGTGCCACCACTCCTCCAGCGCTAGCTTGACCGCTAATAGCTCTCTGTTGCCTATGCCATAATTCTGCTCTGCTGGGGTGAATGAGCTGACTGCAGAAGTTGGCGAATCCCAGGAAGTGCTGCACCTGTTTGACTTAGGTGGGCTGTGGCCAATCACGGACAGCTTAGCAGGATCCAGCTGAATGTGATCCTCAGTGATGACAAAACCCAAAAACAGTACAGTGGGAATGTGGAATGTGGACATCCAGAGGATGTCGTCGAGGGAGGCCAACATAGAGCGGTTGAGAAGATCATGGTGGCCATAATTTACAAGGGCTGGCAAGATGAAGGGGGCATTAACTAATCCAAAGGGCATCACCAGGTATTTGTAGGGACCTGTTGGTGTGTTGAAGGCAGTCTTCCACTCTTCCCTGAGGTGGATCTGGACAAGATTATACGCATTGTGTAGGTTGAGTTTGGTGAAGATGATGGCCCCTTGGAGTTGCTTAAAGGCTGTGGACATGAGCAGGAGAGGGTAGCGGTTCTTGTTGGTGGTCTTGTTCAGACCATGGTATTTGATGCAGGGGCGTAGACTGCCATCTTTCTTGCACACAAAGAGGAAGCCTGCTTGAGAGATGGATGGGCAGATTGTGTCCGGGGTGAGCGGGTAAGTGATTGTACTCCTCCATGGCTATAGTCTCAGGGTCGAGAAGGAGAAGAAATGTCCTTGAGGGGGGTGGTGGGGGGGGGGGGTGCCAGTCAGGAGCTTGAGGCACAGTCATATAGCTGAAAGGGAGGAAGAGTGGTGGCCCAACTCTTGCTGAAAGCCTCCTTCAGGTCAGCATACTTGCAGGGCACTCTTGAAAGCTTGGGATGGACAAGGGAAAGAATCAGGCTTGAGTCTTTAGTGCCCTCTCAAACTCCTGTCCCTCAGGGACAGGAGCCTGAGAGGGCACTTGAGACTCGAGAGAGTGAGGAGACGGACATAGACAGGTTACCTGGCAGAGGGACCCACATTTGGTGATGACCCCAGTGGCCCAACCAAGGTACAGGTTGTGGTAGGCCAACTATAGGTAACCCAGGAGAAGTGAAAATATACCTGAGCTGATGAGGTGGAGCTGGATGACCTCAGAATGTCATCCTTCAATAAACAGTGAAAGGGGGGCGGTGAGGAGACTAATGCTGCTTGAAACCCAGTGTTCTTTCGTCCAGTGCTGTGACAGTGAAGGGGCGATTCAGAGGAGCCAGAGCAATTTTCAGGCTGACAGCTAACTCTTCATCCAGGAAATTACCTGCAGTGGCAGAATCCACCATGCCTTGGAGGGTGTGACTGCGGTTTCCGCAGGAGAGGGAAGTTGTGAGCAGGACCCCGGTCACCTTGAGCTTGGGAGAGATGTTCAGTGTCATCACAGTTCTCCCCTCCCAGGATGAGGCTTGGAAAAAGAGGAATGGAAGTGACCCAGGTCCCACAATAAATATAACAGCATTCTCTTATCCGCCTGTCATATTCAGACTGATACCTGTTCTGGCTGTTCTGTTGCTGCCATCGACTGGCTCAGAAAAAGCTTGCAGGCAGTTGGGAGATTGTATCACCAAGGTTGATTTGTTCTTGATTTGTATTTCACATATATTGACCAATCAGTTTATTATTTCATTCTTTTGCAGTTTACAATTTACACTAAAGACCATGTGAAAAATAGCAAGGCTATGGACAAAAGCATATCATTTGGTGATATATTCTAAGGTCACAGGGGTCAAGCCCCCAAAGTGTCCCACTCATTCTGACCTTGATGACCCAGGCCTCTGGCTAAACGTCAGCTGGGGAAAGAATAGGCTGAGGTAAGAACTCAGTTCTGCAATTTAGTAAACTGATTGCCTTAGCCAGGGAAGTCCAACACCAGCAACTCGCCAAACTTATCAGGGATCATTCAGTGAGATCACCAGAGATTCGTCATGAAGGCTTTGACTTGAAAGAGTCCCAGCTGGGGCTTTTCTGTTCACCCCTTGTCTCTTTGGGTTTTCTCTGTGTACTCTGGTTTCCTCTCACTGTACAAAAACATGCAGGCTAGGTCAATTGGAGAGTGTAAATTGTCCATAGGCATGAGTGTGTGAGTAAAAGGTGTGTGCCCTGTCCAGGGTGTATTCCTGCCTCGTGTTAATGCATTCTGTGAAAGGCTCCAGCACCCTCCACAACCCTGACCAAGAATAAGAAGGTTGGATTATGGATGGATGGACGGACATGTTTAGCTGTGTTTTTAAAAAGGTAAAGCTTTTACTTGTACATGCAGAACCAAGCAATGATACATCTAAGCGCGATTTTATTTTATATTAACTATCTGTAGTTTTGAAAAGACCCATTCCAGTGTTCTTCTCCAGCTCCAGCAGAGCTGGGAATTCCCCTTTAAACATATTGTGGGATGATAATGACACGGCACAACAGAAACAAATAACAATAGACAACAGCAAGTCATGTTCAGCTATAAAAACTTGTAATTACTTACAGATTTATCTTTACTTTGGTTCCCATGGGCCGGGTCTTGGCAAACAGTGACAGATTACTGTATGGTGAAACAAGAGGGCTTTGTAATTTGGGGGTGAGGCTTACCCTATTTGTCCCATGTGGAAAATTAATGTCCTTTTCGTGCTCTTACTGTTTTGCCCTTGCCATGCCAGCTGTTGGCATGTTCCTATGTCAATTAATTGTATCATAGCGACATCTGTTGGACGATTATGGAATTACTACACTGAAATTGTTTTTTGTTTGCCAAAAGATGAATTAGAATGAAAGTCCCTAACAAAATGAGAAAACACTGAATAATTCTCAAAATAGTAAATAACAATGATTTAATTACTTCATTTCAAAATATGTTATATACAGTCCCCTCCAAAAGTATTGGAAGAGCAAGGTCAATTCCATTGTTTTGCTATAAAATGAAGAAAATTTAGTTTGAGTTCAAAATATGTACATGAGATGACAGATCTGAATTTAAGTTTTTATTTCAAGGTATTTTTAATCTACATTTGTTTAACAACATATTTAGTTTGTTTAGTTTTGTATCAGACCACCCAATCTTTAGGTGAGCAAAAGATATGCCCAGATATGCCTCTTGACCACATCTGCATGCCAAAAAACATTAGATAACATCATATTACATTACTGTCATTTTAGAGATGAAGTGGAATATGCGTGCATCCACTTGGGAGCAACAGTGACATACCTGCCTAACAGCATTCCCAGATCAGTGAGTGAATGTTTGTAACTAGGTGGCAGCATAGTATAAAGACCGGACGTTGATTCTCAGGTCTCATGCTGCAGTAAAACCATCGTATAAAGACAAGACGTTGATTCACAGGTGTCATGCTGCTGTAAAACAATATATGCAGACATGAGTTCATGTCAATGACAAACATGCATGATAATGTAGCGCACAGAAATACAACATAAAAATGCAAATTTTTATTCACACATATTTCACATTTTTGGTTCACTTGGCATAGACATATAATTGGCAGATACTGGGGGGGTGGGGGATCATAGAAAAAAAACACTCCTACTTTCGCACTACTGATCCAGAACTCAAAAGTTACTAATGAAATGCAATTACATGAACAGGTTCATAATACAATTACTTGCCATTTGGTACTGATCAGGTGATGGCAGAACAGGAGTGAAAGGGTGAGCCAATCATGGGCATGGGATGAGGGTGGGTCAGATGTACTCGGGCCGCACCACAAAGCGGTAGATGTAGGAATCCTCGTAGCAGGGGAAGGCCTGGCCTGTGCGGTTGTTGGTGCGAATGAGGGCTAGGTTTTCTTTGAAGTCCTGCACTTGGAAGATGTAGCCCCCTCCGGCACCACTGCCGTTGCCGCAGGTTACCAGCAGGCGGTTGGGGAAGCGGATGGAGCTCTCGTACCTGCTCAGGCTGTATAGGTCCCTCAGCCTCACCGCTGGCAGCGACTCGCACTGCACCCCGCTTCTGGAGCACTCCTGCTGGGTCTTAAACACGTTGGCACCCCAGATCACCCTGCCGGCCTGCAGGACCATGCTGTTGTGTACGGGTGTTATGAAGATGTTCATGTAATTGTAATAGTTGAAACTGTACTGACTGTGGTTGGTGGTGGTGGTGGAGTTGATGTCGAAGCTCCAGGGGTCGGCGGTGTAGATTCGGGGGAGGTAGCCATCATCACTGTCGTTCAGGTGCTTCTGAAGCTGGGTCAGCGAGAGGGCATGGAACTGGAACCCGCGCAGCATCCCTGAGACGTACAGCTCCGCGTTGCCGCTGTAGAGGTTGGAGGTGAACGGGAGGTCGTAGAGCTCTGCCGGCGGGATCATGGGAAAGCGGACGAGACGCAGGAGGGCAGCCTCATCCCCTGAGCCTGAGGAGCCACGCCCATCCTGTGCCCAGCTCTCCACCGCCCGCAGGAGGAAGGCTTCGTCTGGCACCACCAAATCTGAGCGGGACAGGAGGGCCTCCAGTGTGTCCCGCGAAAGGGTGGGCCAGGCCGGGGAGGTCACCAGCGCCTCGCAGTTCCAGGCCAGGTACTGGAGGCAGGTCTCCTGCAGAACCAGGTCCCCCGTCAGCACAGAGTACTGGTACAGAGAGGCCTGGGTGTGGAAGGTGCTGTCCCACGGGAGAAGGAGCCTGAAAAGCCGGCCCGTGTCCGCCTGTAGCTGCTTAATCCCGAAATCCGAGGCCAGCTTGTGCAAGCACTGGGCAGATGAGGCCGAGACATCGATCTCACGGGTGTACAGGTACCTGCAGGCCCAGGGGCACACCATGTCAATCAGCACTGGAGTCTGTGCATTAGGTTTTTAGGCATTAGGTTTTGTGTGTAGGTGAGCAAATACATACGGAACAGAGAAATGTACACTATGTATTCCACTGATGTTATGTGAGGAACGGCCAAAGACATCACCTGACCTGAGAAACTCTGAGACGTAGCTGCGGCAGTCCTGGCTGACATTGATAGTGAGGTTTCCGGACTGGAAGATGGATGACTCAGCGCTGAGGGACAGAACCAGCCTGTGGATGCAGGTAGTATCCTCTCCAAGACCCTCCTCTGGGCTCTGAACCACGATGATGAGGTCGCAATCCTGCTTGCTGTCGAACAGCATCCCCAGTTCCCCCGAGAGGCCCAGGCTGTGGTCCAGGGGGAACGTACGGTCATCCTTCACGGTCAGCTCTGTGAGAGATTAGTCCAGACACTAGAATTCTATGGTTCTAACTGACATTTCTGACAAAAATCAGTGTCATAAATACCGTATGTGGTTCTGAACTTCCTTGACCTGTTGGCCGGTTCTCATCTTCCTTGACCTGTGGGCTGCCTTCGATACAGTCAACCATGAGATTCTGCTCACATCGCTGACTGGGATGGGTGTCACAGGATCTGCACTCGCAAGGTTTTCTCCCTACCTCTCTGGTGGTTCCTACCAGGTGACTTGGAGGGGCTCAGTCTCTGACCCATACCCCCTACAAACTAAATATGACAAAACTACTCAGAACGTAGATAGAACCTTACAATTCCCAGGTCACATGTAACTGGTTTCACACTCAAGATCCGCAGTCTGAAACCAACCTCATTTACAGTCTCTCTGTCTTTACTCTTGTGGTTTGTGTGAGCTGTACAGGTACAGGTATAAAAAGCTTACTTTTCTCACAGATGACTCCCGTGTCCTCGCTGTGTGTGCAGTCAGTCACGCCCCAGCCTTTAAACGCGCAGCTGGACAGAGACGACTCTGTTCCCTTACAGTCCAGGTCATCCAGCCAAATAGTGCCAGACCCTGAGAAGACCAGGCACAGACACAGCACTGACTGTTAGGGCCAGGAACAATAGGGGTTGATACGCACAGCCGATAGACGTGGCACTGACGGTCAGGGCCTGGAGGAATGGGGGTTGATACACACAGCAGATAGACGTAGCAATGATGGTCAGGGCCAGGAGGAATGGGTATTGGTCACTCAGGTCACTCACCTGACCCATAGGCCCCTCCCTCGACAACAGACTGCACGCCGGGGAAACCCAGCTGGCGACACACCACCTGCGCCTCGTTCATGTCCCACCCGTCATCACACACCGTGCCCCACTCTCCCCCGTGGTACACCTCCACCCGGCCCTCGGAGGACCGATTGCTCCCCACCAGCCTCAGGTCGCCCTCCCGGGACACTGCAGGAAAGGAGGAGGAGGAAAGGAGAGCCGCTGGAGTAAGACTAGCCAACATATTTTCATTTTAAGAGAACGCCCATTTCAAAATTGATTTCAAAGGAAATATCTTGAAATGCGTGAAATGAACATTATTCCCTTGAATTTGTTCGTAAATAATGCTTCTAGATTACTTAAATGCATCGGTTTCATTTATTATTATTATTATTTACATTTTACATTTTAGTCATTTGGCAGACGCTTTTAATCCAAAGCGACTTACAAGTGCATAGGTTCTACCATAAGTCAGAGCATCACATCCAGAAACTAGCAAAATACACAGGAAATGCTGTTCTAAACATAGTTGTCATCAGAATTCCATCCATCCATCCATTATCTGAACCCGCTTATCCTGATCAGGGTCACAGGGGGCTGGAGCCTATCCCAGCATACATTGGGCGAAAGGCAGGAATACACCCTGGACAGGTCGCCAGTCCATCGCAGGGCACACACACCACTCACTCACACACTCATACCTACGGGCAATTTAGACTCTCCAATCAGCCTAACGTGCATGTCTTTGGACTGTGGGAGGAAACCGGAGTACCCGGAGGAAACCCACGCAGACACGGGGAGAACATGCAAACTCCGCACAGAGAGGCCCCGGCCGACGGGGATTCGAACCCAGGACCTCCTTGCTGTGAGGCGGCAGTGCTACCCACTGCGCCATCCGTGCCGCCCCGTCATCAGAATTTATTTTTTTATTTATTTTTTATTTATTTTTTTGGGGGGGGGGGGGGGTTAGACAAGGATAGGGATATCAAAAAGGAGGGGCAGGGGAAATCAGGAGGGAGGACTAAGGTAGAGTTTGAAAAGGTGGGTTTTGAGTCTGCGTCGAAATAGGGGGAGGGATTCTGCTGTTCTGACAGTGGTAGGCAGGTCATTCCACCACTGAGGAACCAGAACGGAAAACAGGCGTGAACGTGCAGCTCGACCGCCAGGTGCACGTAGAGAGGGAACCGTAAGTCAACCAGAGCTGGCAGACCGGAGTGGTCTAGCTGGGGAGTAGGGAGTGATCAGGGATTGTATGTAAGGTGGGGCAGTCCCCTTAGCAGCCTGAAATGCCAACACAGGGCCTTGAAACGGATGCGTGCGGCAATGGGAAGCCGGTGGAGGCCAATGAGAAGCGGGGTGACATGAGCCGACCTGGGCTGATCGGTGATCAGGCGGGCTGCAGCATTCTGGACCAGCTGGAGGGGCTTGATGGCACACGCTGGGAGACCAGCTAGGAGGGAGTTGCAGTAATCCAGGCGGGAAATGACGAGCGCCTGGACTAGGAGCTGGGTGGCTTTCTCAGTCAGGAGATGACGGATACGGCGTATATTATACATTATTATACATTATTTTTTTAAGTATGCATTTTCTAAGTCCAGTAGTACTTTCAATATTCAGCAACCTGTTCAATTTGAATACTTATGTAAAAAGTGGTACATACACATCTACACACATGTATGTTGCCTTCTTATGCAGCAAACAAGACATTTTTTATGCATGCACGTACACACATGTAAACAGTTATCAGGAAGTCATGGCTGATTTTACTTGTATTTCTGCAGTTTAAGCAAAGTGTGAAACCCATACTGACCAAATAAAGTCAGCAGGCCAAAAACCTGACCAGACCACGATACAGAAAACAATGTATAGTGTACAGGTTTAGCACAGAAATGAATGGTTTGAGGGTGGTTAAAAAGGAAACATTATTAAAATGTTGTTACAATGTTTTTATTCAGTACAACCTTGCAAAACCTACATTGTTGCAAAATAATATTTTTATTGTTTCAAAGACTCTTATTAAGTAAACTAACTGTGAACAAACAGTTTCAACAGTTGCAGAATTAGCTTAATGAAATTTGCTGACGCAGAAGTTATTATATGCAACACTCGTAAATTATAACTAACTTGAAATCCTCCCTGTGCAGACACAAGGATAAGTGTATCCTTCCAAACTCACCTGCAGACAGATGGACAGACAGCATCATTCGCCACAGAAGAAAAGTGATTCCAAGGATCAGCATTTTGCACAGCTTTCATGGGGAAACTGCCGCGGACTAAAGGGGAAAGAAAACCCACTGTTTGTTGTAAGGCAATACTGTGTTGTAAAACACCACGCTAACCCAGCGACGGAATTTAGCGCGGGCCGAAGGTATCGCCGTGCTTGTCCTTCTGGTGTTGCTGAAATAATAGTAGTTGGGTTAAAAAATAATGACCGCTATGAGAGTCTAGATCAGCCAAAAAATAAACCACGTAAAAAAACAGACACTCTGCCTTCCGCTCTCTACTGGTCCGGGCTGACTAAAAATCTCCACAATAGGGCCAATACATTCACCTTCGTTATCTGACTCAATTTTAAGATAGAATTTAGAAATTGGTTTAATCATGCGCGAACATCGGGAGTGGTTACACTCGACTCTTACCGGCGCCACCATTACTCAATATATGCTCCCGGGATTAGCATTATTGCTGAATCTCAGTTCGGGTAGAGAACACAGAGGCTGGGGGTCTAGCCAACACAGTACATGCATTATAGTTTGCATAGATAGTTGCGAGCCCAGGTCGGCGTGCATTTAGAGGGCTCATTAGAGCTAACATGGAGATCACGCAAGTCAAAACCAAGAAGAATTTATTTACAGGCAGGTAGGTCATTAACATAGAATTAATATGTCAATTACAAAATACAGATTTTAAGGAAAGAAACACAAAGTAAATAATCTCACCTAGCCTGCTTCAACTACACACAGACACAGAACATGCACAGTGTACCGATAGAGAATGTGCACTGTGAGGGAAGTCGATTGGTTTGTATCCCAAATATCATGTTTGAACCAGGCGGCAGTGCCATAAATTAACCTGAAATTTAGACCCCCTCTCCCTTGGGGGTTGTTAAGTAGGGAAAATGAGTTGATTACCAGAGAGGACATGTAGGTTTTCCCTTGAGTTCCTGAGACTATGGTTTAATACCACCATTTGGTATTAAATGTATCTCATCGCATTACTTAATTTTACCGGATCACATCCATACCAAACAGATTATCCTTACGTCTTAATGTGTTGCAGTTATCATGAAACTTCCCTCCTGATTATCCATTTTACATGCAATTCCTGTTACTACTACATAAGACATAATGCAATAATACAAGGATCACATGGGCAATGTTTTCAAGGTTTTACAGGGTATATTGACTACCTCAACAGCAGTTTTGAAGCTTTAATCCAGGAGAGCAGTAACTGGTGTAATGACAGCAGTGCCCAAATGAGGGCACTGTGGCATTATCCAGAGTCTTTCCCCTAGGAAGTGACCAGTTGTGGGGTCATGGGAGAGGGCACAAATGTTCTGGAGGACATTCTTTTCCCCTGTTTTGGTGAGGGGCTTAATGACCCCTGTGACCTAAATGCTCTTAAACCACATGTACCAACACCATCCATCTTCCCCTTATCTCCTTCAGAGCCGATGGCCTGAAATCCCCCAAAGGGGATACCTGGAGAAGGCTGAGATTACATTCTTACATTATTGGCATTTGGCAGATGCTCTCATCCAGAGCGACGTACAGTTGATTAGACTAAGCAGGAGACAATCCTCCCCTGGAGCAATGCAGGGTTAAGGGCCTTGCTCAAGGGACCAATGGCTGTGCGGATCATATTGTGGCTACTCTGGGATTAGAACCACCGACCTTGCATGTCCCAGTCATTTACCTTCACCACTACGCTACAGGCCGCTCAGATCAGGTGTTGTGCGGGTTGAGGTGTGTTCTGTAAGGAGTGGATCAGATGTGGAATGGTGTGAAGATGGTCATGCCACATCTGTTGCACCAAGCCCATTAGATCAGTCACGGGCTGCGTTCTTCATCCACGGGACGGTGACGAGGCTGAACCCCAACAAGCTTGGTGTGATTGTGGGGAAAAGATTGCAAGATATTATATCTATGAATGATGTAGTTGGGAGTTTTCATGATAACTGCATTATGCTGCAAATATGTTTTTGTACCTCTCATGGCAATATACCTTGTGATTTTGGATAAACCTGATTTGGGTGAATTAAAGGAAAGGAGACAAAACCCCAGATTGCTTGGTTTCTTCTCCTTATTGCCAAAATCCAGGCCTTTGTTCTTGACCATAAAAATTGGTCAACCATTTGGAATTTGAAGCCAAACCCCCACCAGGCAGTGAGTCCTTCAGGTCAGGGGGCTAAAGCAAAAGGCTTCTACAGAGACAGCTTTTGCAGTTGGACGGTTATAATATCCTTGGTAGACTGTTACGTAAACTAGACCATTGCACCAGTCGCACTGAACCAATCAGAATAACACCAAACATCACTATATTCTGACCTGGGATTATCATGAAACATCTTTATGCCATCTCCAGTATTTCTGTGCTCAAAACCTGCAAGGAATGTGAGAGAAGGGGGCCCCACACAGGGCCCAGGAAGACTCCTCCAGGAACCACACTCTAGTTTTCCCCCACTGGCATGGGTGCCAAAAGGTGGGGGCTAATGTTGTATGCTCCAGTTTACAGTGTAATATTTTTGTATTCATGTTAAATGATCCAAACACAAGTACTGTACATAGTCATCCTCACAGAAGAGGCAGTCATGATGTCAGACCTGACTGTGGAGCACAAATCTTCAAATTGGTGAAAATTCAACTTTTACCACCCAGCATCACCCATCACAATTAACTAAAGGAGACATCTGTGATGATAATTCACCACTGCAACTCAACTCCAGAGCAGAAAACATGCGGTCAAGTTCTACCACAATTTCATACTTTCACTTATTCCAGCATAATGCAGGTTTGGCTTATTGCCCTTGTCCCTGTCACTGAACTCTTCCATTTATTATTTTTCAAATAAAGTTTAGTTTCAATGACCAGGTGACCACACTTCCAGTAACTAGAACCCTAAGCATTTCACATAATTTATAATGGAAGCAATAAAAAAAAACAACCTCTTTCTAAACAAATCATGTGTTACACAGTTTATTACAGAAAATTGATTGATTAAATGTCCTGGGATGTGGAATATTTTTTCTTCTTGGCATACAGAGATATTTCTGACATACTCCCCCCCTCTCCGCACTTCCACCTCCCGGTTGAACAAACTCCCCGTGGAGGTCAGAACAGCAGAATCTCTGACCACCTTCAAGCTGCAACTCTCCCCACCCCTCCCTACATCCCTGTAAACCTTAAAGGTACACTAGGTAAGACTTTTGTCTTAAAACATTGTTACAAGACCATTGTAAATCCCTTCCTATCATTGAAAAAGGCTCACTGACCTGTTGACTCACTTTCTGCCTGTGGTTATAGTCCACGAATTCGGGTTTAATTCGTCGGACCGTCACTCTATCAAAACATTGTACAGCTGTACAACAATTCAAGCTCATTGGTTGAAAATTGGTTCTAATTGCCACAGCCAATTGGTGGGGGCTTCCTATTGTTTGTGTAGCAAATTGCACTCCAGAGTTTCAGTGATCGCTTGTCTGGAGTGCAATTTTGGCAGCTAAGTGTTACTTTGATCTCTTTGCCTGTTCAATCATGCGTGTTTAGCTAAACCTTTATTTGTCTCAAACTGTAAGTTTCATCATTTGTGGTACACTGGTTAGCTGAAGTGAAATAAAATAGGATGAATAGTGCTATGCAGCACACTAAAGTGAACATTTCATAAATTCACCAGTTCGGCAAACATTTTCTGACTAGTACACTACGAAAAGACGGCAGGCTCTATTGCCTTTGTCACTGTTAACTTTCTAAAACAGTGCATGTTGTGGCTTGTTTGTTGCTGCAATTCCTCTCTTTGACCTTTAACTGTTGTCTTTACTTGTGTTATGTAACCTTTGCTAGTTTTGTTTGGCGAGGCAAGCTGTTTACTCATATATTTGCGAGGTGCGGTATTATAAAAAAAAAGTTAAAATCTGATCATCAACTAGGCCCTAGTTATTATCATTGTTGTACTGTTAGCAGTTTAAATTGTACTTCCCTCTTGGGTCTTTCAGGGCACTTATAATTGGTTATGGGTATGCATAAGGTATGATAAAAGCCAAATGCCATTAATGTAAGGTAATGCCATGTAATGTAATACAGAGATTGGAAGGCAGGCAATTACTGAACAGTTTTACTATTTTTTATATTATTTATTTAAAGAAATACTCATGCATTTTAATGATGTTTTTAAGTTTGTTTTGTGAATTGTTTCGTCATTCTAAGCATACTATGTCTTTGTCATGTTTTATTTTATCTTTGGAAACCATTTTGATCTGCATTTAAATTTTTGCGAGCTGCTACATTATTGCATAATGCAGCTATTATTATTAAACGGGTACACCATCCGTCAGCTGACATTATTAATTTTGTTCTTCAGTAACAGCTTGTACAGTGGTATTTCTATTGTTAGAATAAAAATGAAAACATTTTTATTTTGTTTCTATTAAAAAAAAAAAATTAATTTGTATCTATGAGCCCCTTGCAGCAAGTAGGCCTAGTCAGTATTTGTATTCTGGTTTGGTGCAAATTTTTGGGGCAAATGCTAAGGGGACTGCCCCACTTTACATAAAATCTTTAATCGCTCTCTACTCCGCAGCAAGACCACTCCGGTCTGCCAGCTCTGGTCGCCTTGTGGTTCCCTCACAACGAGCACCTGGCGGTCGAGCTTTGGATTAAAACCGTCTGCCAAATGACAAAAATGTAGAGAACACAAAATGTCAAAATGAAACAGTTGCAACCTCTGAATAGTTACAAGCTTAAAAGTTAATTGTTCTTAATTGGACAATTCACTAGTGTGGTCAACGGAGAGGGGCGCAATCCTCGAGAAGCTGTACTCGTTTCCCTTTTTATTCAGGACCGTCTTAAATGTTTTCCTTTTCTTCCCAATATCCTGTTTCATTTTGAAAGCTGAAGTTTCGTTTTTGCGGAAATTTCGTAATGTTGTGCTAACCTGATAAACGTGATATTCGATCTAAACCCCTTTGTCCTGTATCATGTCTGAGCTTTATCACCACCACATTCATGCACCTACGTTCCTTCATTCCCGGTTGATTCTTTCATTTTCGTTGCCTTTGAAAATGGATACATGAATCAAATAAGATATGGAACTTTCCCTCTCTATATTATTCTCTATATTATTTAGGGATATTGATTCAAGCCAGGTAATTGATTTACTGTCAGAAGTTTCTTAATGATATTCTAGCGTAATTAATTCTGTGTGAAACCGAATTGGTCACAGCCCATCGTATAATTATTATTTTATTTTTAGTATTACAAAACCTAAGCCGGACTTGTCAAGCATCAGGAGACACCAATACAAAACTCCATAACAAAGGATTACAAGTATACTACGTTTGAACAGCAAGAATGACAAAAACAACTTTAAGAATATTTTTTACTGTAAAATAAAACAAAAATAAATCACAACAAACAGCTTGTAATTGAATGTCTCGCTTCTGGAAGTACAGTACAGTACAATATATTTTCATGGGTCAATATTCAGTATGTTATTTCAGAGACAAGGCGGGCATTTTACCATGTTTTAGAAAAAACACTTTCTCACTACTGATCCAGAACTCAAAAGTTACTAATGAAATGCAATTACATGAACAGGTTCATAATACAATTACATGCATTTGGTACTGATCAGGTAATGGCAGAACAGGAGTGAAGGGGTGAGCCAATTATGGGCACGGAATGGGGGTGTGTCAGATATACTCGGGCCGCACAACGAAGCGGTAGATGTAGGAATCCTCGTAGCAGGGGAAGGCCTGGCCCGTGCGGTTGTTGGTGGGAATGAGGGCCAGGTTGTCCTTGAAGTCCTGCACATGGAAGATGTAGCCCCCTCCGGCACCACTGCCATTGACGCAGGTTACCAGCAGGCGGTTGGGGAAGCGGATGGAGCTAAGGCTGCTCTGGCACCTCAGCCTCACCGCTGGCAGTGACTCGCACCACACCCCGCTTCTGGAGCACTCCTGCTGGGTCTTAAACACATTGGCAACCCAGCTCACCATGCTGTCCTGGAGGACCACGCTGTTGTGTACCGGTGTTGTGAAGTTGTGGTCAATGTTATAGTACACTGTCTCGTACCTGTTGAAATTGGAACTGGAATAGCGCCTGATCTCCTGGCGGCTGTTGTGGGAGTCGGCAGTAGAGTTGACATCGAAGCTCCAGGGGTCGGCGGTGTAGATTCGGGGGAGGTACCCATCATCACTGTCGTTCAGGTGCTTCCGGAGCTGGGCCAGCGAGAGGGCGTGTAACTGGAATCCGCGCAGCATCCCTGAGCGGTACAGCTCCGGGTGGCCACTGTAGAGGTTGGAGGTGAACGGGAGGTCGTAGAGCTCTGCCGGCGGGATCATGGGAAAGCGGACGAGACGCAGGAGGACGGCCTCATCCCCTGAGCCTGAGGAGCCACGCCCATCCCATGCCCAGCTCTCCAGCGCCCGCAGGAGGAAGGCTTCGTCTGGCACCACCAAATCTGAGCGGGACAGGAGGGCCTCCAGTGTGTCCCGTGAAAGGGTGGGCCAGGCCGAGGAGGTCACCAGCGCCTCGAAGTTCCAGGCCAGGTACTGGAGGCAGGTCTCCTGCAGAGCCAGGTCCCCTGTCAGCACAGAGTACTGGTACAGAGAGGCCTGGGTGTGGAAGGTGCTGTCCCACGGGAGAAGGAGCCTGAAAAGCCGGCCCGTGTCCGCCTGCAGCTGCTTAATCCCGAAATCCGAGGCCAGCTTGTGCAAGCACTGGGCAGATGAGGCCGAGATACTGATCTCACGGGTGTACAGGTATCTGCAGGCCCAGGGGCACACCATGTCAATCAGCACTGGAGTCTGTGCATTAGGTTTTTAAGCATTGGGTTTTGTGTGTAGGTGTGCAAATACATACGGAACAGACAAATGTACACAATGTAATATGTCATGAATATGCATAAGAAGCACTATTCCACTGATGTTATGTGAGGAACGGCCGAAGACATCACCTGACCTGAGAAACTCTGAGACGTAGCTGCGGCAGTCCTGGCTGACATTGATAGTGAGGTTTCCAGACTGGAGGGCCTCGCGGAAGATGGGTGACTCAGCACTGAGGGACAGAACCAGCCTGTGGATGCAGGTAGTATCCTCTCCAAGACCCTCCTCTGGGCTCTGAACCACGATGGTGAGGTCACAATCCCGCTTGCTGTCGAACAGCGCCCCCAGTTCCCCCGACAGGCCCAGGCTGTGGTCCAGGGGGAACGTACGGCCATCCTTCATGGTCAGCTCTGTGAGAGATTAGTCTAGACATTAGAATTATATGGTTCTAACTGACATTTCTGACAAAAATCAGTTAGTGTCATAAATACCGTATGTGGTTCTGAACTTCCTTGACCTGTTGGCCGGTTCTCATCTTCCTTGACCTGTGGGCTACCTTCGATACAGTCAACCATGAGATTCTGCTCTCATCGCTGACTGGGATGGGTGTCACAGGATCTGCACTCACATGGTTTTCTCCCTATCTCTCTGGTCGTTCCTACCAGGTGACTTGGAGGGGCTCAGTCTCTGACCCACACCCCCTACATACTTGAGTCACGCAGGGCTTCGTTCTTGGTCTTCTCCTCTTCCCTCTAGACACCATGTCTCTTGGTTCTGTTATCTCTTCCCATGGCTGTTCTAACCATCCTTATGCCGATGACACTCAACTCTTTCTTTCCTTCCCTCTCAATACCCAGGTCACTACACAGATCTCTGCCTGCTTGGCTGATATTTCTACGTGGATGACTTCCCACCACCTGAAGCTTAACCTTGGCAAGTCTGAGCTTCTCTAGATCCCTGCTAAATCCTCTGTGGCAATTTAACTCTCACTGATTGTCGAGAACTTTGTAGTATCCTCCTCCCATATGGCCAAGAATCTTGGGGTGACTCTTGATAACAACCTCACCCTCACTCCACATATATCCTCCACTGCTAGAACCTGCAGGTTCTTCCTCTATAATATACGCTATATCCGTCATCTCCTGACGCAGAAAGCCACCCAACTCCTAGTCCAGGCGCTTGTCATTTCCCGTCTAGATTACTGCAACTCGCTCCTGGCCGGTCTCCCAGCTTGTGCCATCAAGCCCTCCCAGCTGCTCCAGAATGCTGCAGCCCGCCTGACCACCAGTCAGCCTAGGTCAGCTCATGTCACCCCACTCCTCATTGACTTCCTATTGCCGCACGCATCTGCTTCAAGGCGCTAGTGTTGGCATTCCAGGCTTCTAAGGGGACTGTCCCACTTTAAATACAACCTTTAATTGCTCCCTACACCTCAGCAAGACCACTCCTGTCTACCTTAGTCCTCCCTCCTGATCCCCCCCCCCCCCCCTTCCGATATCCCTCGTCAAACCCTAACCCTTAATATAAAATAAAAAATTTTAAAATGGCACTTACGATGACTGTTGTCTTTTTGTTTAGAACAGCTCTTAATGCATGTTTTACTAGTTATGGATTTCATTCTTTTAACCTGTGGAAGAACCTATGCACTTGAAAATCACTTTGGATTAAAAGCGTCTGTCAAATGACAAAAATGTAAAAATGCAATGTAAAGGTTCATAGGGCAATTTGACAGAATCTTCATATTGTACATTCATATATTGTATGTTTAGGATGTCTGTCATTTTGAAATATGCTTTAAAACTCAATATCACAAAACTACTCAAAACGTAGATAGAACCTTACAATTCCCAGGTCACATATAACTGGTTTCAAACTCAAGATCCGCAGTCTGAAACCAACCTCATTCACAGTCTCTCTTTGTCTTTACCCTTGTGGTTTGTGTGAGCTGAACAGGTACGGGTATAAAAAGCTTACGTTTCTCACAGATGACTCCCGCGTCCTCGCTGTGTGTGCAGTCAGTCACGCCCCAGCCTTTAAACGTGCAGCTGGACAGAGACGACTCTGTTCCCTTACAGTCCAGGTCATCCAGCCAAATAGTGCCAGACCCTGAGAAGACCAGGCACAGACACAGCACTGACTGTCAGGGCAAGGAACAATGGGGGTTGATACGCACAGCAGATAGACGTGGCACTGACGGTCAGGGCCAGGAGGAATGGGGGTTGATACGCACAGCAGATAGACGTGGCACTGACGGTCAGGGCCAGGAGGAATGGGGGTTGATACACACAGCAGATAGACGTAGCACTGATGGTCAGGGCCAGGAGGAATGGGTATTGGTCACTCAGGTCACTCACCTGACCCATAGATCCCTCCCTCGACAACAGACTGCGCGCCGGAGAAACCCAGCAGGCGACACACCACCTGCGCCTCGTTCATGTCCCACCCGTCATCACACACCGTGCCCCACTCTCCCCCGTGGTACACCTCCACCCGGCCCTCGGAGGACCGATTGCTCCCCACCAGCCTCAGGTCGCCCTCCCGGGACACTGCAGGAAAGGAGGAGGAGGAAAGGAGAGCCGCTGGAGTAAGACTAGCCAACATATTTTAATTTTAAGAGAATGCCCATTTCAAAATTGATTTCAAAGGAAATATCTTGAAATGCGTGAAATGAACATTATTCCCTTGAATTTGTTCGTAAATAATGCTTCTAGATTACTTGAATGCATCGGTTTCATTTATTATTATAATTTTTTAAAGTATGCAAGTCCAGTAGTACTTTCAATATTCAGCAACCTGTTAAATCCGAATACTTATGTAAAAAGTGGTACATACACATCTACACACATGTATGTTGCCTTCTTATGAAGCAAACAAGACATTTTTAATGCATGCACGTACACACATGTAAACAGTTATCAGGAAGTCATGGCTGATTTTACTTGTATTTCTGCAGTTTAAGCAAAGTGTGAAACCCATACTGACCAAATAAAGTCAGCAGGCAAAAAACCTGACCAGATCACTTTACAGAAAACAATGTATAGTGTACAGGTTTAGCACAGAAATGAATGGTTTGAGGGTGGTTAAAAAGGAAACATTATTAAAATTTTGTTACAATGTTTTTATTCAGTACAACCTTACAATCTACATTGTTGCAAAATAATATTTTTGTTTCAAAGACTCTTATTAAGTAAACTAACTGTGAACAAACAGTTTCAACAGTTGCAGAATTAGCTTAATGAAATTTGCTGACGCAGAAGTTGTTATTATATGCAACACTCGTAAATTATAACTAACTTGAAATCCTCCCTGTGCAGACACAAGGATAAGTGTATCCTTCCAAACTCACCTGCAGACAGATGGACAGACAGCATCATTCGCCACAGAAGAAAAGTGATTCCAAGGATCAGCATTTTGCACAGCTTTCATGGGGAAACTGCCGCGGACTAAAGGGGAAAGAAAACCCACTGTTTGTTGTAAGGCAATACTGTGTTGTAAAACACCACGCTAACCCAACGACGGAATTTAGCGCGGGCCGAAGGTATCGCCGTGCTTGTCCTTCTGGTGTTGCTGAAAGAATAGTAGTTGGGTTAAAAAATAATGACCGCTATGAGAGTCTAGATCAGCCAAAAAATAAACCACGTAAAAAAACAGACACTCTGCCTTCCGCTCTCTACTGGTCCGGGCTGACTAAAAATCTCCACAATAGGGCCAATACATTCACCTTCGTTATCTGACTCAATTTTAAGATAGAATTTAGAAATTGGTTTAATCATGCGCGAACATCGGGAGTGGTTACACTCGACTCTTACCGGCGCCACCATTACTCAATATATGCTCCCGGGATTAGCATTATTGCTGAATCTCAGTTCGGGTAGAGAACACAGAGGCTGGGGGTCTAGCCAACACAGTACATGCATTATAGTTGGCATAGATAGTTGCGAGCCCAGGTCGGCGTGCATTTAGAGGGCTCATTAGAGCTAACATTGAGATCACGCAAGTCAAAACCAAGAAGAATTTATTTACAGGCAGGTAGGTCATTAACATAGAATTAATATGTCAATTACAAAATACAGATTTTAAGGAAAGAAACACAAATTAAATAATCTCACCCAGCCTGCTTCAACTACACACAGACACAGAACATGCACAGTGTACCGATAGAGAATGTGCACTGTGTGGGAAGTCGATTGGTTTGTATCCCAAATATCATGTTTGAACCAGGCGGCAGTGCCATAAATTAACCTGGAGGAGTGGTCAAATCTGAAATTTAGACCCCCTCCCTTGGGGGTTGTTAAGTAGGGAAAATGAGTTGATTACCAGAGAGGACATGTAGGTTTTCCCTTGAGTTCCTGAGACTATGGTTTAATACCACCATTTGGTATTAAATGTATCTCATCGCATTACTTAATTTTACCGGATCACATCCATACCAAACAGATTATCCTTACGTCTTAATATGTTGCAGTTATCATGAAACTTCCCTCCTGATTATCCATTTTACATGCAATTCCTGTTACTACTACATAAGACATAATGCAATAATACAAGGATCACATGGGCAATGTTTTCAAGGTTTTACAGCGTATATTGACTATCTCAACAGCAGTTTTGAAGCTTTAATCCAGGAGAGCAGTAACTGGTGTAATGACAGCAGTGCCCAAATGAGGGCACTGTGGCATTATCCAGAGTCTTTCCCCTAGGAAGTGACCAGTTGTGGGGTCATGGGAGAGGGCACAAATGTTCTGGAGGACATTCTTTTCCCCTGTTTTGGTGAGGGGCTTAATGACCCCTGTGACCTAAATGCTCTTAAACCACATGTACCAACACCATCCATCTTCCACTTATCTCCTTCAGAGCCGATGGCCTGAAACCCCCCAAAGGGGATACCTGGAGAGGGCTGAGATTACATTCTTACATTATTGGTATTTGGCAGATCCTCTCATCCAGAGCAACGTACAGTTGATTAGACTAAGCAGGAGACAATCGTCCCCTGGGGGCCTTGCTCAAGGGACCAACGGCTGTGCGGATCATATTGTGGCTACTACTGGGATTAGAACCACCGACCTTGCGTGTCCCAGTCATTTACCTTAACCACTACGCTACAGGCCGCTCAGATCAGGTGTTGTGCGGGTTGAGGGGTGTTCTGTAAGGAGTGGGTCAGACGTGGAATGGTGTGAAGATGGTCATGCCACATCTGTTGCACCAAGCCCATTAGATCAGTCACGGGCTGTGTTCTTCATCCGCGGGGTGGTGAGGAGGCTGAACCCTAACAAGCTTGGTGTGATCGTGGGGAAAAGATTGCAAGATATTATATCTATGAATGATGTAGTTGGGAGTTTTCATGATAACTGCATTATGCTGTAAATATGTTTTTGTACCTCTCATGGCAATATACCTTTTGGATAAACCTGATTTGGGTGAATTAAAGGAAAGGAGACAAAACCCCAGATATCTTGGTTTCTTCTCCTTATTGCCAAAATCCAGGCCTTTGTTCTTGACCATAAAAATTGGTCAACCATTTGGAATTTGAAGCCAAACCCCCACCAGGCAGTTAATCCTTCAGGTCAGGGGGCTAAAGCAAAAGGCTTCTACAGAGACAGCTTTTGGAGTTTCCCCTCGGCTCCTGGATGGTTATGATATCCTTGGTAGACTCCTCCAGGAACCACACTCTAGTTTTCCCCCATTGGCATGGGTGCCAAAAGGTGGGGGCTAATGATGTATGCTCCGGGGGGGGGGGGGGGGGGGGTTCAGCAATGACACCACATGTTCATTATTTCCAGCTTACAGTGTAATATTTTTGTATTTATGTTAAATGATCCAAACACAAGTACCGTACATAGTAATCCTCACAGAAGAGGCAGTCATGATGTCAGACCTGACTGTGGAGCACAAATCTTCAAATTGGTGAAAATGCAACTTTTACCACCCAGCAACACCCATCAATTAACTAAAGAAGACATCTGTGATGATAATTCACCACTGCAACTCAACTCCAGAGCAGCTATCAGACCAGTGGTTTTCCAATGTAGGCCTGAGGACCTACTGTGCATACTGTTTTCAGACACAGCCAATACCTTGAACAATTTAGGTTGTTGAAAACATGCAGTCAAGTTCTACCACAATTTCATACTTTCACTTATTCCAGCATAATGCAGGTTTGGCTTATTGCCCTTGTCCCTGTCACTGAACTCTTCCATTTCTTATTTTTCAAATAAAGTTTAGTTTCAATAACCAGGTGACCACACTTCCAGTAACTAGAACCCTAAGCATTTCACATAATTTATAGTTGAATCAATTAAAAAATACCACCTCTTTCTAAACAAATCCTTTGTTACACAGTATATGACAGAAAATGTAATCATCGGTGATCTGACTGAATAAATGTCCTGTGATGTGGAATATACATTTTCTATGGCATGCAGAGCTATTTCTGACCTACTGAGAGATTGGAAGCTAGACAATTACTGAACAATTTGACTATCTTGCATTCAACTAATTCTTTTATTTCTGAAAATAAATACTTTTACACATTTTAATGATGTATGTTATTAACTTGTTTTTGTGATTTGTTTTGTCATTCTATGCATACTATGTATTTATCATGTTTTAATTTATCTTTGAAAAGCATTTTGAGCTGCATTTTAATTTATGCGAGCTGCTACATTATTGCAAATGCAGCTATTATTATTAAAAGTCTACACCATCCGTCAGCAGACATTGTCTAATTAAGAACAATTTACTTTGAAGCTTGTTACTATTCAGAGGATGCGATTGTTTCATTTGCCCCCAAAATGTTATTTGGTTGAATAGTAAATAGTTCTGAATCTATTCCCCATTCTGACATTTGGTCTGAAAAACAAGTGAACCTCTTGACCACATCTGCATGCCCAAAAACATAAGAGAACATCACATTACATTACTGTCATTTCAGAGATGAAATGGAATATGCGTGCATCCACTTGAGTTATGGGAGCAACAGTGACATACCTGCCTAACAGCATTCCCAGATCAGTGAGTGAATGTTTGTAACTTGGTCGCAGCATAGTATACAGACTGGACGTTGATTCTCAGATCTCATGCTGCTGTAAAACCATAGTATAAAGATTGTAGGTTGACTCCCAGGTCCCATGCTGCTATAAAACCATAGTATAAAGACTGGATGTTGATTCTCAGGTCTCATGCTGCTGTAAAACCATAGTATAAAGATTGGAGGTTGACTCCAAGGCCTCATGCTGCTGTAAAACCATAGTATAAAGACTGGACGTTGATTCCCAGGTCTCATGCTGCTGTTAAACAATATATGCAGACATTAGGTCATGACAATGACAAACATGCATGATAATGTTGCGCACAGAAATACAACATAAAAATTCAAATTCCAAATATGTTTATTTCACATTTTTGGTTCACTTGGCATCAACATATAATTGGCAGATACTGGAGGGGTGGGGGATCATAGAAAAAAAACTAAATTACCCTAAATTACTTGCCATTTGGTACATATCAGATAATGGCAGAACAGGAGTGAAGGGGTGAGCCAATCATGAGCACGGAATAGGGGTGTGTCAGATGTATTCGGGCCGCACCACGAAACGGTAGACGTAGGAATCCTCGTAGCAGGGGAAGGCCTGGCCCGTGTTGTTGTAGGTGGGAATGAGGGCCAGGTTGTCCTTGAAGTCCCGCACATGGAAGATGTAGCCCCCTCCAGCACCACTGCCGTTGCCGCAGGTTACCAGCAGGCAGTTGGGGAAGCGGATGGAGCTCTCGTACCTGCTCAGGCTGTATAGGTCCCTCAGCCTCACCGCTGGCAGCGACTCGCACTGCACCCCGCTTCTGGAGCACTCCTGCTGGGTCTTAAACACGTTGGCAACCCAGCTCACCGTGCTGGCCTGGAGGACCTCACTGTTGTGTACCGGTGTGGTGAAGGTGTGGTTAATGTTATAGTACACTGTCTCGTACCTGTTGTAATTGTAATTGTAACTGGAATAGCGCCTGATCTCCTGGCGGCTGTTTTGGGAGTCGGCAGTAGAGTTGACATCGAAGCTCCAGGGGTCGGCGGTGTAGATTCGGGGGAGGTACCCATCATCACTGTCGTTCAGGTGCTTCCGGAGCTGGACTGGCTTCCTATTGCCGCACGCATCTGCTTCAAGGCGCTAGAGTTGGCATTCCAGGCTTCTAAGGGGACTGCCCCACTTTAAATACAATCTTTAATTGCTCCATACACCTCAGCAAGACCACTCCTGTCTACCTTAGTCCTCCCTCCTGATCCCCCCCCCTTCCGATATCCCTCTTGTCAAACCCTAACTTACTTACCCTTAATATAAAATAAAAAATTTAAAAATTGCACTTACGGTGACTGTTGTCTTTTTCTTTAGAACAGCTCTTAATGCATGTTTTACTAGTTATGGATTTCATTCTTTTAACCTGTGGAAGAACCTATGCACTTGAAAATCGCTTTGGATTAAAAGTGTCTGTCAAATGACAAAAATGTAAAAATGCAATGTAAAGGTTCATAGGGCAATTTGACAGAATCTTCATATTGTACATTCATATATTGTATGTTTAGGATGTCTGTCATTATGAAATATGACAAAATGCTTTAAAACTTTGTCAGCAATCAGGGAGGGAGTCAGGGAGTCAGCAATGACACCACATGTTAATTATTTCCAGGTTACAATGTAATATTTCTGTATTATGTTAAATGACACCACATGTTAATTATTTCCAGCTTACAATGTAATATTTTTGTATTATGTTAAATGACCCAAACACAAGTACTGTACATAGTAATCCTCACAGAAGAGGCAGTCATGATGTCAGACCTGACTGTGGAGCACGAATCTTCAAATTGGTGAAAATGCAACTTTTACCACCCAGCATCACCCATCACAATTAACTAAAGGAGACATCTGTGATGATAATTCACCACTGCAAGTCAACTCCAGAGCAGAAAACATGCGGTCAAGTTCTACCACAATTTCATACTTTCACTTATTCCAGCATAATGCAGGTTTGGCTTATTGCCCTTGTCCCTGTCCCTTGAACTCTTCCATTTATTATTTTTCAAATAAAGTTTAGTTCAATGACCAGGTGACCACACTTCCAGTAACTAGAACCCTAAGCATTTCACATAATTTCATATATTTGCGAGGTGCGGTATTATAAAAAAAAAGTTAAAATCTGATGATCAACTAGGTCCTAGTTATTATCATTGTTGTACTGTTAGCAGTTTAAATTGTACTTCCCTCTTGGGTCTTTCAGCGCACTTATAATTGGTTATGGGTATGCATAAGGTATGATAAAAGCCAAATGCCATTAATGTAAGGCAATGTCATGTAATGTAATACAGAGAGATTGGAAGGCAGGCAATTACTGAACAGTTCTACTATTTTTTAAATCTTGCATTCAACTAGCTACTTATATTATTTATTTAAAGAAATACTCATGCATTTTAATGATGTTTTTAAGTTTGTTTTTGTGAATTGTTTCGTCATTCTAAGCATACTATGTCTTTGTCATGTTTTATTTTATCTTTGGAAACCATTTTGATCTGCATTTAAATTTTTGCGAGCTGCTACATTATTGCATAATGCAGCTATTATTATTAAACGGGTACACCATCCGTCAGCTGACATTATTAATTTTGTTCTTCAGTAACAGCTTGTACAGTGGTATTTCTATTGTTAGAATAAAAATGAAAACATTTTAATTTTGTTTCTATTTAAAAAAAAAAAAAAATTGTATATATGAGCTCCTTGCAGCAAGTAGGCCTAGTCAGTATTTGTATTCTGGTTTAGTGCAAATTTTTGGGGCAAATGCTAAGGGGACTGCCCCACTTTACATAAAATCTTTAATCGCTCTCTACTCCGCAGCAAGACTACTCCGGTCTGCCAGCTCTGGTCGCCTGGTGGTTCCCTCACAACGAGCACCTGGCGGTCGAGCTTTGGATTAAAACCGTCTGCCAAATGACAAAAATGTAGAGAACACAAAATGTCAAAATGAAACAGTTGCAACCTCTGAATAGTTACAAGCTTAAAAGTTAATTGTTCTTAATTGGACAATTCACTAGTGTGGTCAACGGAGACGGGCGCAATCCTCGAGAAGCTGTACTCGTTTCCCTTTTTATTCAGGACCGTCTTAAATGTTTTCCTTTTCTTCCCAATATCCTGTCTCATTTTGAAAACGAAGCTGAAGTTTCGTTTTTTTCGGAAATTTCGTAATGTTGTGCTAACCTGATAAACGTGATATTCGATCTAAACCCCTTTGTCCTGTATCATGTCTGAGCTTTATCACCACCACATTCATGCACCTACGTTCCTTCATTCCCGGTTGATTCTTTCATTTTCGTTGCCTTTGAAAATGGATACATGAATCAAATAAGATATGGAACTTTCCCTCTCTATATTATTCTCTATATTATTTAGGGATATTGATTCAAGCCAGGTAATTGATTTACTGTCAGAAGTTTCTTAATGATATTCTAGCGTAATGAATTCTGTGCGAAACCGAATTGGTCACAGCCCATCGTATAATTATTATTTTATTTTTAGAATTACAAAACCTAAGCCGGACTTGTCAAGCATCAGGAGACACCAATACAAAACTCCATAACAAAGGATTACAAGTATACTACGTTTGAACAGCAAGAATGACAAAAACTACTTTAAGAATATTTTTTACTGTAAAATAAAACAAAAATAAATCACAACAAACAGCTTGTAATTGAATGTCTCGCTTCTGGATGTACAGTACAGTACAATATATTTTCATGGGTCAATATTCAGTATGTTATTTCAGAGACAAGGCGGTCATTTTACCATGTTTTAGAAAAAACACTCCTACTTTCTCACTACTGATCCAGAACTCAAAAGTTACTAATGAAATGCAATTACATGAACAGGTTCATAATACAATTACTTGCATTTGGTACTGATCAGGTAATGGCAGAACAGGAGTGAAGGGGTGAGCCAATTATGGGCACGGAATGAGGGTGTGTCAGATGTACTCGGGCCGCACAACGAAACGGTAGACGTAGGAATCCTCGTAGCAGGGGAAGGCCTGGCCCGTGTTGTTGTAGGTGGGAATGAGGGCCAGGTTGTCCTTGAAGTCCCGCACATGGAAGATGTAGCCCCCTCCGGCACCACTGCCGTTGCCGCAGGTTACCAGCAGGCGGTTGGGGAAGCGGATGGAGCTCTCGTACCTGCTCAGGCTGTATAGGTCCCTCAGCCTCACCGCTGGCAGCGACTCGCACTGCACCCCGCTTCTGGAGCACTCCTGCTGGGTCTTAAACACGTTGGCAACCCAGCTCACCGTGCTGGCCTGGAGGACCTCACTGTTGTGTACCGGTGTGGTGAAGGTGTGGTTAATGTTATAGTACACTGTCTCGTACCTGTTGTAATTGTAATTGTAACTGGAATAGCGCCTGATCTCCTGGCGGCTGTTTTGGGAGTCGGCAGTAGAGTTGACATCGAAGCTCCAGGGGTCGGCGGTGTAGATTCGGGGGAGGTACCCATCATCACTGTCGTTCAGGTGCTTCCGGAGCTGGACTGGCTTCCTATTGCCGCACGCATCTGCTTCAAGGCGCTAGAGTTGGCATTCCAGGCTTCTAAGGGGACTGCCCCACTTTAAATACAATCTTTAATTGCTCCATACACCTCAGCAAGACCACTCCTGTCTACCTTAGTCCTCCCTCCTGATCCCCCCCCCTTCCGATATCCCTCTTGTCAAACCCTAACTTACTTACCCTTAATATAAAATAAAAAATTTAAAAATTGCACTTACGGTGACTGTTGTCTTTTTCTTTAGAACAGCTCTTAATGCATGTTTTACTAGTTATGGATTTCATTCTTTTAACCTGTGGAAGAACCTATGCACTTGAAAATCGCTTTGGATTAAAAGTGTCTGTCAAATGACAAAAATGTAAAAATGCAATGTAAAGGTTCATAGGGCAATTTGACAGAATCTTCATATTGTACATTCATATATTGTATGTTTAGGATGTCTGTCATTCTGAAATATGACAAAATGCTTTAAAACTTTGTCAGCAATCAGGGAGGGAGTCAGGGAGTCAGCAATGACACCACATGTTAATTATTTCCAGGTTACAATGTAATATTTCTGTATTATGTTAAATGACACCACATGTTAATTATTTCCAGCTTACAATGTAATATTTTTGTATTATTTTAAATGACCCAAACACAAGTACTGTACATAGTAATCCTCACAGAAGAGGCAGTCATGATGTCAGACCTGACTGTGGAGCACGAATCTTCAAATTGGTGAAAATGCAACTTTTACCACCCAGCATCACCCATCACAATTAACTAAAGGAGACATCTGTGATGATAATTCACCACTGCAAGTCAACTCCAGAGCAGAAAACATGCGGTCAAGTTCTACCACAATTTCATACTTTCACTTATTCCAGCATAATGCAGGTTTGGCTTATTGCCCTTGTCCCTGTCCCTTGAACTCTTCCATTTATTATTTTTCAAATAAAGTTTAGTTCAATGACCAGGTGACCACACTTCCAGTAACTAGAACCCTAAGCATTTCACATAATTTCATATATTTGCGAGGTGCGGTATTATAAAAAAAAAGTTAAAATCTGATGATCAACTAGGTCCTAGTTATTATCATTGTTGTACTGTTAGCAGTTTAAATTGTACTTCCCTCTTGGGTCTTTCAGCGCACTTATAATTGGTTATGGGTATGCATAAGGTATGATAAAAGCCAAATGCCATTAATGTAAGGTAATGTCATGTAATGTAATACAGAGAGATTGGAAGGCAGGCAATTACTGAACAGTTCTACTATTTTTTAAATCTTGCATTCAACTAGCTACTTATATTATTTATTTAAAGAAATACTCATGCATTTTAATGATGTTTTTAAGTTTGTTTTTGTGAATTGTTTCGTCATTCTAAGCATACTATGTCTTTGTCATGTTTTATTTTATCTTTGGAAACCATTTTGATCTGCATTTAAATTTTTGCGAGCTGCTACATTATTGCATAATGCAGCTATTATTATTAAACGGGTACACCATCCGTCAGCTGACATTATTAATTTTGTTCTTCAGTAACAGCTTGTACAGTGGTATTTCTATTGTTAGAATAAAAATGAAAACATTTTAATTTTGTTTCTATTTAAAAAAAAAAAAAAATTGTATATATGAGCTCCTTGCAGCAAGTAGGCCTAGTCAGTATTTGTATTCTGGTTTAGTGCAAATTTTTGGGGCAAATGCTAAGGGGACTGCCCCACTTTACATAAAATCTTTAATCGCTCTCTACTCCGCAGCAAGACCACTCCGGTCTGCCAGCTCTGGTCGCCTGGTGGTTCCCTCACAACGAGCACCTGGCGGTCGAGCTTTGGATTAAAACCGTCTGCCAAATGACAAAAATGTAGAGAACACAAAATGTCAAAATGAAACAGTTGCAACCTCTGAATAGTTACAAGCTTAAAAGTTAATTGTTCTTAATTGGACAATTCACTAGTGTGGTCAACGGAGACGGGCGCAATCCTCGAGAAGCTGTACTCGTTTCCCTTTTTATTCAGGACCGTCTTAAATGTTTTCCTTTTCTTCCCAATATCCTGTCTCATTTTGAAAACGAAGCTGAAGTTTCGTTTTTTTCGGAAATTTCGTAATGTTGTGCTAACCTGATAAACGTGATATTCGATCTAAACCCCTTTGTCCTGTATCATGTCTGAGCTTTATCACCACCACATTCATGCACCTACGTTCCTTCATTCCCGGTTGATTCTTTCATTTTCGTTGCCTTTGAAAATGGATACATGAATCAAATAAGATATGGAACTTTCCCTCTCTATATTATTCTCTATATTATTTAGGGATATTGATTCAAGCCAGGTAATTGATTTACTGTCAGAAGTTTCTTAATGATATTCTAGCGTAATGAATTCTGTGCGAAACCGAATTGGTCACAGCCCATCGTATAATTATTATTTTATTTTTAGAATTACAAAACCTAAGCCGGACTTGTCAAGCATCAGGAGACACCAATACAAAACTCCATAACAAAGGATTACAAGTATACTACGTTTGAACAGCAAGAATGACAAAAACTACTTTAAGAATATTTTTTACTGTAAAATAAAACAAAAATAAATCACAACAAACAGCTTGTAATTGAATGTCTCGCTTCTGGATGTACAGTACAGTACAATATATTTTCATGGGTCAATATTCAGTATGTTATTTCAGAGACAAGGCGGTCATTTTACCATGTTTTAGAAAAAACACTCCTACTTTCTCACTACTGATCCAGAACTCAAAAGTTACTAATGAAATGCAATTACATGAACAGGTTCATAATACAATTACATGCATTTGGTACTGATCAGGTAATGGCAGAACAGGAGTGAAGGGGTGAGCCAATTATGGGCACGGAATGAGGGTGTGTCAGATGTACTCGGGCCGCACAACGAAGCGGTAGATGTAGGAATCCTCGTAGCAGGGGAAGGCCTGGCCCGTGCGGTTGTTGGTGGGAATGAGGGCCAGGTTGTCCTTAAAGTCCTGCACATGGAAGATGTAGCCCCCTCCGGCACCACTGCCATTGACGCAGGTTACCAGCAGGCGGTTGGGGAAGCGGATGGAGCTAAGGCTGCTCTGGCACCTCAGCCTCACCGCTGGCAGTGACTCGCACCGCACCCCGCTTCTGGAGCACTCCTGCTGGGTCTTAAACACATTGGCAACCCAGCTCACCGTGCTGTCCTGGAGGACCACGCTGTTGTGTACCGGTGTTGTGAAGTTGTGGTCAATGTTATAGTACACTGTCTCGTACCTGTTGTAATTGTAATTGTAACTGGAATAGCGCCTGATCTCCTGGCGGCTGTTTTTGGAGTCGGCAGTAGAGTTGACATCGAAGCTCCAGGGGTCGGCGGTGTAGATTCGGGGGAGGTACCCATCATCACTGTCGTTCAGGTGCTTCCGGAGCTGGGCCAGCGAGAGGGCGTGGAACTGGAACCCGCGCAGCATCCCTGAGCAGTACAGCTCCGCATTGCCGCTGTAGAGGTTGGAGGTGAACGGGAGGTCGTAGAGCTCTGCCGGCGGGATCATGGGAAAGCGGACGAGACGCAGGAGGGCGGCCTCATCCCCTGAGCCTGAGGAGCCACGCCCATCCCGTGCCCAGCTCTCCACCGCCCGCAGGAGGAAGGCTTCGTCTGGCACCACCAAATCTGAGCGGGACAGGAGGGCCAACAGTGTGTCCCGCGAAAGGGTGGGCCAGGCCGGGGAGGTCACCAGCGCCTCGCAGTTCCAGGCCAGGTACTGGAGGCAGGTCTCCTGCAGAGCCAGGTCCCCCGTCAGCACAGAGTACTGGTACAGAGAGGCCTGGGTGTGGAAGGTGCTGTCCCACGGGAGAAGGAGCCTGAAAAGCCGACCCGTGTCCGCCTGTAGCTGCTTAATCCCGAAATCCGAGGCCAGCTTGTGCAAGCACTGGGCAGATGAGGCCGAGACATCGATCTCACGGGTGTACAGGTACCTGCAGGCCCAGGGGCACAAGATGTCAATCAGCAGTGGAGTCTGTGCATTAGGTTTTTAGGCATTAGGTTTTGTGTGTAGGTGAGCAAATACATATGGAACAGGCAAATGTACACAATGTAATATGACATAAATATGCATAAGAAGCACTATTCCACTGATGTTATGTGAGGAATGGCCGAAGACATCACCTGACCTGAGAAACTCTGAGACGTAGCTGCGGCAGTCCTGGCTGGCATTGATAGTGAGGTTTCCGGACTGGAGGGCCTCGTGGAAGATGGATGACTCAGCGGTGAGGGACAGAACCAGCCTGTGGATGCAGGTAGTATCCTCTCCAAGACCCTCCTCTGGGCTCTGAACCACGATGGTGAGGTCACAATCCCGCTTGCTGTCGAACAGCGCCCCCAGTTCCCCTGAGAGGCCCAGGCTGTGGTCCAGGGGGAACGTACGGTCATCCTTCACGGTCAGCTCTGTGGGAGATTAGTCCAGACACTAGAATTCTATGGTTCTAACTGACATTTCTGACAAAAATCAGTTAGTGTCATAAATACCGTATGTGGTTCTGAACTTCCTTGACCTGTTGGCCGGTTCTCATCTTCCTTGACCTGGGAGCTGCCTTTGATACAGTCAACCATGAGATTCTGCTCTCATCGCTGACTGGGATGGGTGTCACAGGATCTGTACTCGCATGGTTTTCTCCCTACCTCTTTGGTCGTTCCTACCAGGTGACTTGGAGGGGCTCAGTCTCTGACCCACACCCCTACAAACTTGAGTCACGCAGGGCTCAGTTCTTGGGCCTCTCCTCTTCCCCTTAGACACCATGTCTCTTGGTTCTGTTATCTCTTCCCATGGCTGTTCTAACCATTCTTATGCCGATGACACTCAACTCTTTCTTTCCTTCCCTCTCAATACCCAGGTCACCACACAGATCTCTGCCTGCTTGGCTGATATCTCTACGTGGATGACTTCCCACCACCTGAAGCTTAACCTTGGCAAGACTGAGCTTCTCTAGATCCCAGCTAAATCCTCTGCGGCAATCGACCTCTCACTGATTGTCGGAACTTTGTAGTGTCCTCCTCCTATATGGCCAAGAATCTTGGGGTGACTCTTGATAACGACCTCACCCTCTATAATATACACTATATCCATCATCTCCTGACGGAGAAAGCCACCCAGCTCCGAGTCCAGGCGCTTGTCATTTCCCGTCTAAATTACTGCAACTCCCTCCTGGCCGGTCTCCCAGCTTGTGTCATCAAGCCCTTCTAGCTGGTCCAGAATGCTGCAGTCCGCCTGACCACCAGTCAGCCTAGGTCGGCTCACATCACCCCACTCCTCATTGGCCTCCACTGGCTTCCTATTGCCGCACGCATCTGCTTCAAGGCGCTAGTGTTGGCATTCCAGGCTTCGAAGGGGACTGCCCCATTTTTACATTACATTACATTATTGGCATTTGGCACACGCTCTTATCCAGAGCGACATACAGTTGATTAGACTAAGCAGGAGACAATCCTCCCCTGGAGCAATGCAGGGTTAAGGGCCTTGCTCAAGGGCCCAACGGCTGTGCGGATCTTATTGTAGCTACACCGGGATTAGAACCACCGACATTGTGTGTCCCAGTCATTTACCTTAACCACTACGATACAGACGATACAGATACAGACCATACAATATTTAATTGCTCCCTACACCTCAGCAAGACCACTCCTGTCTACCGTAGTCCTCCCTCCTGATCCCCCCCTTCCGATATCCCTCTTGTCAAACCCTAACCCTTAATATAAAATAAAAATTGCACTTACGATGACTGTTGTCTTTTTGCGTGTTTTTACTCGTTATGGATTTCATTCTTTTAACCCGTGGAAGAATCTATGCACTTGTAAATTGCTTTGGATTAAAAGCGTCTGTCAAATAACAAAAATGTAAAAATGTAATGTAAAAGTTCATAGGGCTATTTGATAGAATCAATTGTACATTCATATTGTATATTCATATATTGTATGTTTAGGATGTCTGTCATTTTTATCTATGACAAACTGCCCTACATTTCAGTTTTGCTGTGTTAAGATGTGAAAGCTTTGAAACTCAATATGACAAAACTACTCAGAACGTAGATAGAACCTTACAATTCCCAGGTCACATGTAACTGGTTTCAAACTCAAGATCCGCAGTCTGAAACCAACCTCATTCAGTCTCTCTTTCTCTTTACCCTTGTGGTTTGTGTGAGCTGTAAAGGTACAGGTCTAAAAAACTTACTTTTCTCACAGATGACTCCCGCGTCCTCGCTGTGTGTGCAGTCAGTCACGCCCCAGCCTTTAAACATGCAGCTGGACAGAGACGACTCTGTTCCCTTACAGTCCAGGTCATCCAGCCAAATAGTGCCAGACCCTGAGAAGACCAGGCACAGACACAGCACTGACAGTCAGGGCCAGGAGGAATGAGGGTTGATACACACAGCAGATAGACATGCCACTGACGGTCAGGGCCAGGAGGAATGGGGGTTGATACACACAGCAGATAGACGTAGCACTGATGGTCAGGGCCAGGAGGAATGGGTATTGGTCACTCAGGTCACTCACCTGACCCATAGATCCCTCCCTCGACAACAGACTGCGCGCCGGGGAAACCCAGCTGGCGACACACCACCTGCGCCTCGTTCATGTCCCACCCATCATCACACACCGTGCCCCACTCTCCCCTGTGGTACACCTCCACCCGGCCCTCGGAGGACCGCTTGCCCCTCACCAGCCTCAGGTCGCCCTCCCGGGACGCTGCAGAAAAGGAGGAAGAAAGGAGAGCCGCTGGAGTAAGACTAGCCAATAAATATTCATTTTAAGAGAACTCCCATTTCAAAATTGATTTCAAAGGAAATATCTTGAAATGCGTGAAATGAACATTATTCCCTTGAACTTGTTCGTAAATAATGCTTCTAGATTACTTGAATGCATCGGTTTCATTTATTATTATTATTATTATTTTTTAAATAAGCATTTTCTAAGTCCAGTAGTACTTTCAATATTCAGCAACCTGTTAAATCTGAATACTTATGTAAAAAGTGGGACATTCACATCTACACACATGTATGTTGCCTTCTTAATGAAGCAAACTAGTCATTTTTAATGCATGCATGTACACACATGTAAAAAGTTATCAGGAAGTCATGGCTGATTTTACTTGTATTTCTGCAGTTTAAGCAAAGTGTGAAACCCATACTGACCAAATAAAGTCAGCAGGCAAAAAACCTGAGCAGACCACTATACAGAAAACAATGTATAGTGTACAGGTTTAGCACAGAAATTAATGGTTTGAGGGTTGTTAAAAAGGAAACAATGTTGTCACAGTGTTTTTATTCAGTACAACCATACAAAACCTACATTGTTGCAAAATAATATTTTTATTGTTTCAAAGACTCTTATTAAGTAAACTAACTGTGAACAAACTAGGTAACATGACTGAACCGTTTCAACAGTTGCAGTCATTAGCTTAATGAAATTTGCTGACGCAGAAGATATTATATGCAACACTCATAAATTATAACTAACTTGAAATCCTCCCTGTGCAGACACAAGGATAAGTGTGGAGTATCCTTCCAAACTCACCTGCAGACAGATGGGCAGACAGCATCATTCGCCACAGTAGAAAAGTGATTCCAAGGATCAGCATTTTGCACAGCTTTCAGGGGGAAACTGCCGCGGACTAAAGGGGAAAGAAAACCCACTGTTTGCTGTAAGGCAATACTGTGTTGTAAAACACCACGCTAACCCAACGACGGAATTTAGAGGGCTCATAAGAGCTAACGAGATCACGCAAGTCAAAACCAAGAAGAATTTATTTACAGGCAGGTAGGTTATTAGCATAGAATTAATATGTCAATTACAAAATACAGATTTTAAGGAAAGAAACACAAAGTAAATAATCTCACCCAGCCTGCTTCAACTACACACAGACACAGAACTTGGACAGTGTACCGATAGAGAATGTGCACGTTTGAACCAGGCGGCAGTGCCATAAATTAACCTGGAGGAGTGGTCAAATCTGAAATTTAGACCCCCTCCCTTGGGGGTTGTTAAGTAGGGAAAATGAGTTGATTACCAGAGAGGACATGTAGGTTTTCCCTTGAGTTCCTGAGACTATGGTTTAATACCACCATTTGGTATTAAATGTATCTCATCCCATTACTTAATTTTACCGGATCACATCCATACCAAACAGATTATCCTTACGTCTTAATATGTTGCAGTTATCATGAAACTTCCCTCCTGATTATCCATTTTGCATGCAATTCCTGTTACTACTACATAAGACATAATGCAATAATACAAGGATCACATGGGCAATGTTTTCAAGGTTTTACAGGGTATATTGACTATCTCAACAGCAGTTTTGAAGCTTTAATCCAGGAGAGCAGTAACTGGTGTAATGACAGCAGTGCCCAAATGAGGGCACTGTGGCATTATCCAGAGTCTTTCCCCTAGGAAGTGACCAGTTGTGGGGTCATGGGAGAGGGCACAAATGTTCTGGAGGACATTCTTTTCCCCTTTGTGGGTGAGGGGCTTAATGACCCCTGTGACCTAAATGCTCTTAAACCACATGTACCAACACCATCCATCTTCCCCTTATCTCCTTCAGAGCCAGATAGCCTGAAACCCCCCAAAGGGGATACCTGGAGAGGGCTGAGATTACATTCTTACATTATTGGCATTTGGCAGATGCTCTTATCCAGAGCGACGTACAGTTGATTAGATTAAGCAGGAGACAATCCTCCCCTGGAGCAATGCAGGGTTAAGCCTTGCTCAAGGGACCAACGGCTGTGCGGATCATATTGTGGCTACTCTGGGATTAGAACCACCGACCTCCCAGTCATTGACCTTAACCACTACGCTACAGGCCGCTCAGATCAGGTGTTGTGCAGGTTGAGGTGTGTTCTGTAAGGAGTGGATCAGACGTTGAATGGTGTGAAGATGGTCATGCCACATCTGTTGCACCAAGCCCATTAGATCAGTCACGGGCTGCGTTCTTCATCTGCGGGGCAGTGAGGAGGCTGAACCCCAACAAGCTTGGTGTGATTGTGGGGAAAAGGTTGCAAGATATTATATCTATGAATGATGTAGTTGGGAGTTTTCATGATAACTGCATTATGCTGCAAATATGTTTTTGTACCTCTCATGGCAATATACCTTGTGATTTTGGATAAACCTGATTTGGATGAATTAAAGGAAAGGAGACAAAACCCCAGATTGCTTGGTTTCTTCTCCTTATTGCCAAAATCCAGGCCTTTGTTCTTGACCATAAAAATTGGTCAACCATTTGGAATATGAAGCCAAACCCCCACCAGGCAGTGAGTCCTTCAGGTCAGGGGGCTAAAGCAAAAAGCTTCTACAGAGACAGCTTTGGCAGTTTCCCCTCGGCTCCTGGACGGTTATTATATCCTTGGTAGACTGTTACGTAAACTAGACCATTGCACCAGTCGCACTGAACCAATCAGAATAACACCAAACATCACTATATTCTGACCTGGGATTATCATGAAACATCTTTATGTCATCTCCAGTATTTCTGTGCTCAAAACATGCAAGGAATGTGAGAGAAGGTCGGGGGCCCAGGAAGACTCCTCCGGGAATCCACTGTAGTTTTCCCCACTGGCATGGGTGCCAAAAGGTGGGGGCTAATGATGTATGCTCCGGGGTAGGGAGTCAGCAAAGACACCACATGTTAATTATTTCCAGTTTACAGTGTGATATTTTTGTATTATGTTAAATGACCCAAACACAAGTACTGTACATAGTAATCCTCACAGAAGAGGCAGTCATGATGTCAGACCTGACTGTGGAGCACAAATCTTCAAATTGGTGAAAATGCAACTTTTACCACCCAGCAACACCCATCAATTAACTAAAGGAGACATCTGTGATGATAATTCACCACTGCAACTCAACTCCAGAGCAGCTATCAGACCAATGGTTTTCCAATGCAGGCCTGAGGACCCACTGTGCATACTGTTTTTAGACACAGCCAATACCTTGAACAATTTAGGTTGTTGAAAACATGCAGTCAAGTTCTACCACAATTTCATACTTTCACTTATTCCAGCATAATGCAGGTTTGGCTTATTGCCCTTGTCCCTGTCACTGAACTCTTCCATTTCTTATTTTTCAAATAAAGTTTAGTTTCAATAACCAGATGACCACACTTCCAGTAACTAGAACCCTAAGCATTTCACATAATTTATAGTTGAATCAATTAAAAAATACTACCTCTTTCTAAACAAATCCTTTGTTACACAGTATATGACAGAAAATGTAATCATCGGTGATCTGACTGAATAAATGTCCTGTGTTGTGGAATATACATTTTCTATGGCATGCAGAGCTATTTCTGACCTACTGAGAGATTGGAAGCTAGACAATTACTGAACAATTTGACTATCTTGCATTCAACTAATTCTTTTATTTCTGAAAATAAATACTTTTACACATTTTAATGATGTATGTTATTAACTTGTTTTTGTGATTTGTTTTGTCATTCTATGCATACTATGTATTTATCATGTTTTAATTTATCTTTGAAAAGCATTTTGAGCTGCATTTTAATTTATGCGAGCTGCTACATTATTGCAAATGCAGCTATTATTATTGAAAGTCTACACCATCCGTCAGCAGATATTGTCTAATTAAGAACAATTAACTTTTAAGCTTGTTACTATTCAGAGGATGTGATTGTTTCATTTGCCCCCAAAATGTTATTTGGTTGAATAATAAATAGTTCTGAATCTATTCCCCATTCTGTTCAAGTGAACCTCTTGACCACATCTGCATGCCCAAAAAGATTACATCACATTACATTACTGTCATTTCAGAGATGAATTGGAATATGCGTGCATCCACTTGAGTTATGGGAGCAACAGTGACATACCTGCCAAACAGCATTCCCAGATCAGTGAGTGAATGTTTGTAATTTGGTGGCAGCATAGTATACAGACTGGACGTTGATTCTCAGGTCTCATGCTGCTGTAAAACCATAGTATAAAGATTGGAGGTTGACTCCCAGGTCTCATGCTGCTATAAAACCAGAGTATAAAGACTGGACGTTGATTCTCAGGTCTCATGCTGCTATAAAACCATCGTATAAAGACTGGACGTTGATTCCCAGGTTTCATGCTGCTGTAAAACAATATATGCAGACATGAGGTCATGACAATGACAAACATGCTTGATAATGTTGCACACAGAAATACAACATTCAAATTCCAAATATGTTTATTTCACCTTTTTGGTTCACTTGGCATCAACATATAATTGGCAGATACTGGAGGGGTGGGGGATCATAGAAAAAAAACTAAATTACCCTAAATTACTTGCCATTTGGTACTGATCAGGTAATGGCAGAACAGGAGTGAAGGGGTGAGCCAATCATGGGCACAGAATGGGGGTGTGTCAGATGTATTCGGGCCGCACCACGAAGCGGTAGATGTAGGAATCCTCGTAGCAGGGGAAGGCCTGGCCCGTGTTGTTGTAGGTGGGAATGAGGGCCAGGTTGTCCTTGAAGTCCCGCACATGGAAGATGTAGCCCCCTCCGGCACCACTGCCATTGACGCAGGTTACCAGCAGGCGGTTGGGGAAGCGGATGGAGCTCTCGTACCTGCTCAGGCTGCTCTGGCACCTCAGCCTCACCGCTGGCAGCGACTCACACCGCACCCCGCTTCTGGAGCACTCCTGCAGGGTCTTAAACACGTTGGCAACCCAGCTCACCATGCTGGCCTGGAGGACCACACTGTTGTGTACCGGTGTTGTGAAGGTGTAGTCTATGTTATTGTAATAGTTGAAATTGTTGTAGTTGTAACCGTACTGACTCTGCCTGGAGGTGGTGGTGGAGTTGACGTCGAAGCTCCAGGGGTCGGCAGTGTAGATTCGGGGGAGGTAGCCGTCATCACTGTCGTTCAGGTGCTTCCGGAGCTGGGCCAGCGAGAGGGCGTGGAACTGGAACCCACGCAGAATCCCTGAGCGGTATAGCTCCGGGTGGCCACTGTAGAGGTTGGAGGTGAACGGGAGGTCATAGAGCTCTGCCGGCGGGATCATGGGAAAGCGGACGAGACGCAGGAGGGCGGCCTCATCCCCTGAGCCTGAGGAGCCACGCCCATCCCGTGCCCAGCTCTCCACCGCCCGCAGGAGGAAGGCTTCGTCTGACACCACCAAATCTGAGCGGGACAGGAGGGCCTCCAGTGTGTCCCGCGAAAGGGTGGGCCAGGCCGGGGAGGTCACCAGCGCCTCGCAGTTCCAGGCCAGGTACTGGAGGCAGGTCTCCTGCAGAACCAGGTCCCCCGTCAGCACAGAGTACTGGTACAGAGAGGCCTGGGTGTGGAAGGTGCTGTCCCACGGGAGAAGGAGCCTGAAAAGCCGGCCCGTGTCCTCCTGTAGCTGCTTCATCCTGAAATCCGAGGCCAGCTTGTGCAAGCACTGGGCAGATGAGGCCGAGACATCGATCTCACGGGTGTACAGGTACCTGCAGGCCCAGGAGCACACCATGTCAATCAGCACTGGAGTCTGTGCATTAGGTTTTTAGGTTTTGTGTGTAGGTGTGCAAATACGTATGGAACACGATGTAATATGTCATAAATATGCATAAGAAACACTATTCCATTGATGTTATGTGATGAACGGTGACTGATTGGACGACAGCCGAAGACATCACCTGACCTGAGAAACTCTGAGACGTAGCTGCGGCAGTCCTGGCTGACATTGATCGTGAGGTTTCCAGACTGGAGGGCCTCGCGGAAGATGGGTGACTCAGCACTGAGGGACAGAACCAGCCTGTGGATGCAGGTAGTATCTTCTCCAAGACCCTCCTCTGGGCTCTGAACCACGATGGTGAGGTCGCAATCCCGCTTGCTGTCAAACAGCGCCCCCAGTTCCCCCGAGAGGCCCAGGCTGTGGTCCAGGGGGAATGTACGGTCATCCTTCACGGTCAGCTCTGTGAGAGTCCAGACTTCAGAATTCTACTCTTCTATTCTAATTCTATTCTCTCTTTCTCTTTACCCTTGTGGTTTGTGTGAGCTGTACAGGTAGAGGTATAAAAAGCTTACTTTTCTCACAGATGACTCCCGCGTCCTCGCTGTGTGTGCAGTCAGTCACGCCCCAGCCTTTAAACGTGCAGCTGGAGAGAGACGACTCTGTTCCCTTACAGTCCAGGTCATCCAGCCAAATAGTGCCAGACCCTGAGAAGACCAGGCACAGACACAGCACTGACAGTCAGGGTAAGGAGGAATGGGGGTTGATACACACTGTGCATAGATGTATGAGTTTGGGCTGCATCGGATGCAGTTCGGTTTCAGAGTGAACCATTCTACTGAAACTGCAACTTTGCATTTTATAGAGCATGTCAAATCCAGGCTTGATAAGGAAGCTGTAGCTGGTACCGTGTTTTTAGATCTGAGCAAAGCTTTCAACACAGTGAACCATGCTGTCATGCTGTCAAAGTTGTCTCATTTTTATTTTTCAAACACAGCACTGACATGGATGTCTTCATACTTATCTAATAGGAGGCAATGTGTTAAAGTGGGTGATACTTTGTCTAGTGTCATGAACTGTAAAATGGGTGTCCCACAAGGGTCCGTGTTGGGGCCACTATTAATTAGCATGTATATAAACAATCTCCCACAACACTGTCCTCAAGACATCCATCTTCAGATGTATGCTGATGACACTGTTGTGTGGACTTATGCAGCAACAGCCGTGCTAGCAGCTGTTAAGTTAACAGCTGCGTTGGAGAGTATCACAAAATGGCTAGAAGAGTCAGGCCTAAGTCTCAATGTATCTAAGACAAAAGCTATGTTCTTCCACAAGAAACCCAGGAAGATGACTCCAACAGCGGACATCTTGATCAAAGGTGTCAAGGTTGACGTAGTCTCTGACTTTAAATATCTTGGTGTGGTACTAGACTCCAATTTAAACTTTAAGAGCCATGTAAAAAATGGTTAAAAAATGGTTAAAACATTAAAGTACAACATAGTTAATTTTAGACACATCAGAAACTGTCTTTCCATAGATGCAGCTAAGACATTTATGCACGCTATGATTCTCTCCCACATGGTATACTGTATCACATGCTGGGGACAAGCTAGTGAATCAGGTACAAGACCTCTCGCTTCTTTGTACAAGCAAACCCTGAAAACTTTAGACAAAAAGCCTGTGCACTTCCACCATTGTAAGATACTCGAGAAACACAGGCTACTGAGCTTTGAACACCTTAGACAACTAGCAGACTCATGTATGGTCTACAAAATCATTAATGGGTTGGCACCTCCTCCACTGTGCGACTTTGTACACATTCGTCCTACAAATTCCATCAGAGCTACAAGAACAGTGTCAGCACTTGATTGCGTTAAACCGTTCCGCTACACTGTGTTTGGAAAGTCATCTTTTTCTGTAAAAGCAATAACTTACTGGAACAGTCTGCCAAAAGAGATGAGGAGGTGCAGCTCAATTGACACCTTCAAAGTTCACTTGAAAGGACAATTGCTAGCTAGTCAATTCTGTTCCCACTTTCAGTAGGGTACCCTTAGGGGGGAGGTTCTATGTAAGTAGGCTCATTGACCGTAGGGTTTTCTTTTAATAAGTTATTGTATGTTTATATTGTATTGTTTTATATTGTATGTTTTTATTGTATTGTTTTATATTGTATGTACAAGGGACTGGAGATGTAAAGTAGCAAAAGCTATAATCTAGTGCAATGCATCTTTTCTCTTTGGAGACTAATGTTTTTTTGTACGTTGTCCCTGAAATAAACCTCTAAATAAATAAATAAAATCAATGACAGTCAGGGCCTGGAGGAATGGGGATTAATACACACAGTGGATAGATGCAGCACTGACAGTTAGGGCCTGGAGGAATGGGGATTGATACACACAGCAAATAGATGGAGCACTGATATAGCCAAAATGGATGGGGATTGATACAGCAGATCGATGTGGCACTGATAGAGCCAGGAGGAATGGGGGTTGATACACACAGCAGATCGATGTAGCACTGATAGAGCCAGGAGGAATGGGGGTTGATACACAATGTGCATAGCTGTATCAATGACAGTCAGGGTCAGGTGGAATGGGGGTTGATACACACAGCAGAGAGATGTAGTACTAATAGGGCCAGGAGGAATGGGGGTTGATACACACAGCAGATAGATGTTGTCAGGTTCCACGTTTTCACAGTCTAGTCTTTTGTCTATGTGCGTCACGTTTCCGGGTTTTGGCACCCTCTGTGCACACCGTAGTCACCCTGTCAGTTTGTTCATTCAATGTTATTCGTTTCACCTGCTTTTTCACTTCCTGATTGCTCCCACCCGATTTCCATTCCCTCTTGTTATCTGTCTTATAAAAATCCCTTTCAGTTTGTTCAGTACATCGCAGATTGTTATGTGTCAAATCCATACTTTCCAGCGTTTATAAGTTATTGAGACCCGGTATGCCCCGTTTTGTTTTCGACTTCCACATTGCGTATCGACCGGTTTGTTTTTCAAATCCGTTCTTTGGATTCCGATTCTGTCTGATTTCCCTGTTTGTTTTCAAACCTTTGCCTGTGACCACGACTATGTTTTGGATTATCTGGATTGTACCTGTTTGCTGGAGATTTGACCCATTGCTGGACTATTACTTACAAACTGCTTATTCACTGATATTTCTGTTTGCTGGCTACCGAACCCCACCTGTCTCACTTATCTTTATTTCAATAAAGACTCTAAACAAAAACTACTCCTGGTCTTCGATACTTGGTCCTGGTGTTCTACATTCCTGATAGATATAGGGCCAGGAGGAATGGGGGTTAATACACACAGCAGATAAATGATGAACTGATAGAGCCAGGTGGAATGGGGATTGATACACACAGCAGATAGATGATGAACTGATAGAGCCAGGTGGAATGGGGATTGATACACACAGCAGATAGATGATGAACTGATAGAGCCGGGTGGAATGGGGATTGATACACACAGCAGATAGATGATGAACTGATAGAGCCAGGTGGAATGGGGATTGATACACACAGCAGATAGATGATGAACTGATAGATTCTTCCCATTCTTCTAGATCTCTCTGCTGCCTTCGACACTGTGGATCACTCCATCCTCCTGTCTGCCCTGTCAGCAACGGGCATCTGTGGCACAGCCCTGGACTGGATTGAGTCCTACCTCTCTGGTCGCTCCTTCCAGGTTGCCTGGGCTGGTTCGGTATCGACACCTTGGCCCCTCGCCACAGGAGTTCCCCAGGGCTCAGTCCTAGGCCCGCTTCTTTTTTCTCTTTACACTCGCTCCCTTGGCCCTGTGATCACTGCACATGGGCTATCCTACCACTGCTACGCGGACGATACCCAACTCTTCGTCTCGTTCCCGCCATCTGATACGCAGGTTTCAGCCCGTATCTCTGCTTGCCTGAGGAACATCCAGAGCTGGATGGACAACCACCATCTAAAGCTCAACCTAGGCAAGACTGAAATGATATTCATCCCTGCTAAAACCTCTCCCCATCTGGATCTCTCCATTTCCCTCGGGGATACCACACTCACGCCGTCACCCAGTGCAAGGAACCTCGGCATGGTGATGGACACCAGACTGTCCCTCTCCGAGAACATTGCGGCGGTGACCCGGTCTTGCAGGTTCTTCCTATACAACATATGGAGAATCCACCCCTTTCTCACCCCCTACTCGACCCAGCTCCTGGTCCAAGCGATGGTTCTGTCCCGCCTGGACTACTGCAATTCCCTCTTGGCTGGCCTCCCAGCGTCCGCCATCAGACCCCTCCAACTCATCCAGAATGCAGCAGCTCGTCTGGTCTTCAACCTTCCCAAATACTCACACGTCACCCCCCAAATACTCACACGTCACCCCCCTGCTTACTTCCCTCCACTGGCTGCAAACATTGGTGCTAGCCTTCCAAGCAGTTAAAGGGTCTTCCCCAGCTTATCTACAAAAAATCATCAGACCCTACACCCCTGCCAGACCTCTTCGTTCAGCCTCCACAGGCCGCTTGGCACCTCCCCCTCTCCGAACGTCCACCTCACGCTCACGACTACTGTCTGTTCTGGCTCCATGGTGGTGGAACGACCTCCCCGTTGAGGTCAGAACTGTAGAATCTCTCCCCACCTTCAAGCGCAAGCTGAAGACACACCTCTTCAAGCAGCACCTCTCCCCATCCCTCCCTACCTCCCTGTGAACCTTAATTGTTGTCTCTGTGACTTGCTTTGTGTATTGGTATTTTTAGTTGGCTAGGTAAGCAGTGTTTGGATAATTAACTTTGGTCACATTTGCTCTGTTTGTTTGTTTGTTTGTTCTCAAAAAAAAAAAAAAAAAAAAAAAATATATATATATATATATATTGGCCCTCATCCTCATCTTTGTTGTACAGGTAGCAGTTGAAATTGTACTTCCCTCTAGGGTCTTTCAGCGCACTTATCCCTGGTTATGGGTATGCACTTTGTTGTACGTCGCTCTGGATAAGAGCGTCTGCCAAATGCCAATAATGTAATGTAATGTAGAGCCAGGTGGAATGGGGATTGATACACACAGCAGATAGATGATGAACTGATAGAGCCAGGAGGAATGGGGATTTATACAGCAGATCGATGTAGCACTGATAGAGCCAGGAGGAATGGGGATTTATACAGCAGATCGATGTAGCACTGACAGAGCCAGGAGGAATGGGGATTTATACAGCAGATCGATGTAGCACTGAGAGAGCCAGGAGGAATGGGGGTTGATACACACTGTGCATAGATGTATCAATGATGGTCAGGGCCAGGAGGAATGGGCATTGGTCACTCAGGTCGCTCACCTGACCCATAGGCCCCTCCCTTGATGACAGACTGCGCGCCGGAGAAACGCAGCTGGTGACACACCACCTGCGCCTCGTTCATGTCCCACCCGTCATCACACACCGTGCCCCACTCTCCCCTGTGGTACACCTCCACCCGGCCCTCGGAGGACCGATTGCCCCCCACCAGCCTCAGGTCGCCCTCCCGGGACGCTGCAGGAAAGGAGGAAGGGGGGTCATGACATTGTTCTTACCCCCCTGAACCAGGAAAGACCTGGTAAAGCTTAGATCATCAGCTGCTGGAGTAAGACTAGCCAACATATATTCATTTTAAGAGAACGCCCATTTCAAAATTGATTTCAAAGGAAATATCTTGAAATGCTCTGATTAAGATGTGAACATTCTTCCTTCTGAATTTGTTAGTAAGTAATGCTTCTAGATTGCTTATACGCATCGGTTTCATTTATTTTATTTTTTAAAATATTTTTTATTTAGCATTTTCTAAGTCCAGAAGTACTTTCAATATTCAACAACCTGTTAAATCTGAACACTTATGTAAAAAGTGGTACTTTCACATCTACACACATGTATGTTGCCTTCTTATGAAGCAAACAAGTCATTTTTAATGCATGCGCGTACAAACATGTAAACAGTTATCAGGAATTCATGGCTGATTTTAGTTGTATTTCTGCAGTTTAAGCAAAGTGTGAAACCCATACTGACCATATAGTCAGAAGGCAAAAAACCAGACCACTATACAGAAAACAATGTATAGAGTACAGGTTTAGCACAGAAAAGAATGGTTTGAGGGTGGGGGGTTAAAAAGGAAACATTATTAAAATGTTGTTACAATGGTTTTTATTCAGTACAACTTTATTACATTGTTGCTAAACAATATTTGTGTTGTTTCAAAGACTCTGCGAACGAACAGGGTCACATGATTTAACTGTTTTAACTGTTAAAGGAAGTAGCTAAATAAACGCAGAAGCTGTTATTATATGCAACACACATTATAACTCTTGAAATCCTCCCTGTGCAGACACAAGGATAAGTGTGGAGTGTCCTTCAAAATCACCTGCAGACAGATGGACAGACAGCATCATTCGCCACAGAAGAAAAGTGATTCCAAGGATCAGCATTTTGCACAGCTTTCAGGGGGAAACTGCCGAGGAGGAAAGGGGAAACAAAACCCACTGTTTGTTGTAAGGCAATACTGTATAATATTTTTGCATTCTGTTAAATGACCCAAACACAAGTACTGTACATAGAAATCCACACAGAAGAGGCAGTCATGATGTCAGACCTGACTATGGAGCACAAATCTTCACATTTGCGCAAATGCCACCCAGCATCGCCCATCACAATTAACTAAAGGAGACATCTGTGATGGGATTGAAAACAGCGAAAAAACGGCAACAGTGCATGTTGTGGTTTGAGGGTGTTTGTTGCTGCAATTCCTCTCTTGACCGTTAGGAGTCCGAAATTACCTATTGTACCATTAACTGTTGTCTTTACTTGTATTATTTACTTGTGTGACGTAACCTTTTCTAGTTTTGTTTGGCGAGGTAAGCTGTTTATTCATATATTTACATTACATTACATTAATGGCATTTGGCCGACGCTATTATCCAGAGCGACGTACAACAAAGTGCATGCTGATGTGCGCTGATTTGCGAGGTGCGGTATGATAAAAAGTAGGCCCTAGTCATTATCTTCGTTGTACTGTGAGCAGTTGTACTTCCCTCTTGGGTCTTTCAGCGGACTTATCATTGGTTATGGGTATGTATAAGGTATGATAAGAGCCAAATGCCATGTAATGTAATGTTATGTAATACAGAGAGATTGGAAGGCAGGCAATTACTGAAGAGTTTGACTATTTTTTAAATATTGCAATCAGCTAGCTACTTATATTATTTATTGAAATAAATAATTTGAATGATGTTTTTAAGTTTTAAGTTTGTTTTTGTGATTTGTTTGGCATTTGGCAGACGGCTTTAATCCAAAACTCGACCGCCAGGTGCTCGTTGTGAGGGAACCACAAGGCGACCAGAGCTGGCAGACCGGAGTGGTCTTGCTGCGGAGTACGGAGCGATTAAAGATTGTAGGTAAAGTGGGGCAGTCCCCTAAGCATTTGCCCAAAAAATGTAAACCAAACCAGAAGAAAAATACTGACTATGCCTACTTGCTTGCAAGGAGCTCATACATACAAATTTAATTTCTAAAAACCGAAACAAAATGAAAAGGTTTTCATTTTTATTCTAACAATATAAATTCTACTGTACAAGCTGTTACTGAAAAACGAAGTGAATAACTCACCAGTGTGGTCAACGTAGACGGGCGCAAACCTCGAGAAGCTGTACTCGTTTCCCTTTTTATTCAGGACCGTCTTAAATGTTTTCCTTTCTTTCAATATCCTGCTTCCGTTTGAAAAAGAAGCTTAAGTTTCGTTTTTGCGGAAATTTCGTAATGTTGTTCTAACCTGATAAACGTGATATTCGATCTAAACCCCTTTTGTCCTGTATCATGTCTGAGCTTTATCACCACCACAATACATCAATGCACCTACGTTCCTTCATTCCCGGTTGATTCTTTAATTTTCGTTGCCTCGGAAAATGGATACAGGAATCAAATAAGATATGGAACTTTCCCTCTCTATATTATTTATGCCTATTGATTCAAGCCAGGTAATTGATTTACTGTCAGAAGTTTCTTAATGATATTCTAGCGTAATTAATTCTGTGTGAAACCGAATTGGTCACAGCCCATCGTATAATTATTATTTTATTTTTAGTATTACAAAACCTAAGCCGGACTTGTCAAGCATCAGGAGACACCAATACAAAACTCCATAACAAAGGATTACAAGTATACTAAGTTTAAACAGTAAGAATGACAAAAACGGTATACTTTAAGAATATTTTTTATTGTAAAATAAAACAAAAATAAATGACAACAAACAGCTTGTAATTGAAAGTCTCGCTTCTGGAAGTACAGTAGAGTACATATTTTCAGGGGTCAATATTCAGTTTGTTATTTCGGAGACAGGGTGGTCATTTTACCATGTTTTAGAAAAAACACTCCTACCTTCTCACTACTGATCCAGAACTCAAAAGTTACTAATGAAATGCAATTACATGAACAGGTTCATAATACAATTACTTGCCATTTAGTACTGATCAGGTGATGGCAGAACAGGAGTGAAGGGGTGAGCCAATCATGGGCACGGAATGGGGGTGGGTCAGATATACTCGGGCCGCACCACGAAGCGGTAGATGTAGGAATCCTCGTAGCAGGGGAAGGCCTGGCCCGTGCGGTTGTTGGTGGGAACGAGGGCCAGGTTGTCCTTGAAGTCCTGCACATGGAAGATGTAGCCCCCTCCGGCACCACTGCCGTTGCCACAGGTTACCAGCAGGCGGTTGGGGAAGCGAATGGAGCTTTCATAACTGCTCAGGCTGCTCTGGCACCTCAGCCTCACCGCTGGCAGCGACTCGCACTGCACCCCGCTTCTGGAGCACTCCTGCTGGGTCTTAAACACGTTGGCAACCCAGCTCACTGTGCTGGCCTGAAGGACCACGCTGTTGTGTACCGGTGTGGTGAAGGTGTGGTCAATGTTATAGTACACTGTCTCGTAGCTGTTGTAATTGTAATTGTAACTGTGCCTGATCTGCTGGCGGCTGTTTTGGGAGTCGGCAGTAGAGTTGACGTCGAAGCTCCAGGGGTCGGCGGTGTAGATTCGGGGGAGGTACCCGTCATGACTGTCGTTCAGGTGCTTCTGAAGCTGGGCCAGCGAGAGGGCGTGTAACTGGAATCCGCGCAGCATCCCTGAGCGGTACAGCTCCAGGTGGCTGCTGTAGAGGTTGGAGGTGAACGGGAGGTCATAGAGCTCTGCCGGCGGGATCATGGGAAAGCGGACGAGACGCAGGAGGGCGGCTTCATCCCCTGAGCCTGAGGAGCCACGCCCATCCCGTGCCCAGCTCTCCACCGCCCGCAGGAGGAAGGCTTCGTCTGGCATCACCAAATCTGAGCGGGACAGGAGGGCCTCCAGTGTGTCCCGCGAAAGGGTGGGCCAGGCCGGGGAGGTCACCAGCGCCTCGCAGTTCCAGGCCAGGTACTGGAGGCAGGACTCCTGCAGAACCATGTCCCCTGTCAGCACAGAGTACTGGTACAGAGAGGCCTGGGTGTGGAAGGTGCTGTCCCACGGGAGAAGGAGCCTGAAAAGCCGGCCTGTGTCCGCCTGTAGCTGCTTAATCCCGAAATCCGAGGCCAGCTTGTGCAAGCACTGGGCAGATGAGGCCGAGACATCGATCTCACGGGTGTACAGGTACCTGCAGGCCCAGGGGCACACCATGTCAATCAGCACTGGAGTCTGTGCATTAGGTTTTAGGCATTAAGTTTTGTGTGTAGCTGCGCAATTGCATACGGAACAGACAAATGTACACTATGTAACATGACAAATATGCAAAAGAAGAACTATTCCACTGATGTTATATGAGGAACGGCCAAAGACATCACCTGACCTGAGAAACTCTGAGACGTAGCTGCGGCAGTCCTGGCTGACATTGATAGTGAGGTTTCCGGACTGGAGGGCCTCGTGGAAGATGGATGACTCAACGGTGAGGGACAGAACCAGCCTGTGGATGCAGGTAGTATCCTCTCCAAGACCCTCCTCTGGGCTCTGAACCACGATGGTGAGGTCACAATCCCGCTTGCTGTCGAACAGCGCCCCCAGTTCCCCTGAGAGGCCCAGGCTGTGGTCCAGGGGGAACGTACGGTCATCCTTCACGGTCAGCTCTGTGGGAGATTAGTCCAGACACTAGAATTCTATGGTTCTAACTGACATTTCTGACAAAAATCAGTTAGTGTCATAAATACCGTATGTGGTTCTGAACTTCCTTGACCTGTTGGCCGGTTCTCATCTTCCTTGACCTGGGAGCTGCCTTTGATACAGTCAACCATGAGATTCTGCTCTCATCGCTGACTGGGATGGGTGTCACAGGATCTGCACTCACATGGTTTTCTCCCTACCTCTCTGGTCGTTCCTACCAGGTGACTTGGAGGGGCTCAGTCTCTGACCCACACCCCCTACAAACTTGAGTCACGCAGGGCTCAGTTCTTGGTCCTCTCCTCTTCCCCTTAGACACCATGTCTCTTGGTTCTGTTATCTCTTCCCATGGCTTTTCTTACCATTCTTATGCCGATGACACTCAACTCTTTCTTTCCTTCCCTCTCAATACCCAGGTCACCACACAGATCTCTGCCTGCTTGGCTGATATTTCTACATGGATGACTTCCCACCACCTGAAGCTTAACCTTGGCAAGACTGAGCTTCTCTAGATCCCAGCTAAATCCTCTGCGGCAATCAACCTCTCACCGATTGTCGAGAACTTTGTAGTATCCTCCTCCTATATGGCCAAGAATCTTGGGATGACTCTTGATAACGACCTCACCCTCACTCCACATATATCCTCCACTGCTAGAACCAGCAGGTTCTTCCTCTATAATATATGGCATATCTGTCATCTCCTGACGCAGAAAGCCACCCAGCTCCTAGTCCAGGCGCTTGTCATTTCCCGTCTAGATTACTGCAACTCCCTCCTGGCCGGTCTCCCAGTGTGTGCCATCAAGCCCGTCCAGCTGGTCCAGAATTCTGCAGCCCGCCTGACCCCCAGTAAGCCTAGGTCAGCTCATGTCACCCCACTCCTCATTGGCCTCCACTGGCTTCCTATTGCCACACGCATCTGCTTCAAGGCGCTAGTGTTGGCATTCCAGGCTCCGAAGGGGACTGCCCCACTTTAAATACAATCGTTAATTGCTCCATATACCTCAGCAAGACGACTCCTGTCTACCGTAGTCCTCCCTCCTGATCCCCCCCCTTTCGATATCCCTCTTGTCAAACCCTAACCCTTAATATAAGATTTTTTTTTTTTAATTGCACTTACGATGACTGTTGTCTTTTTGTTTAGAACAGCTCTTCATGCGTGTTTTTACTAGTTATGGATTTCATTCTTTTAACCTGTGGAAGAACCTATGTACTTGTAAGTCGCTTTGGATTAAAAGTGTCTGTCAAATGACAAAAATGTAATGTAAAGGTTCACAGGGCAATTTGATAGAATCTTTATATTGTACATTCATATATTGTATGTTTAGGATGTCTGTCATTTTGATATATGACAAAATGCTTTAAAACTCAATATCACAAAACTACTCAGAACATAGATAGAACCTTACAATTCCCAGGTGACATGTAACGGGTTTCAAACTCAAGTTCCGCAGTCTGAAACCAACCTCATTCACAGCCTCTCTTTCTCTTTACCCTTGTGGTTTGTGTGAGCTGTAAAGGTACAGGTCTAAAAAACTTACTTTTCTCACAGATGACTCCCGCGTCCTCGCTGTGTGTGCAGTCAGTCACGCCCCAGCCTTTAAACGTGCAGCTGGACAGAGACGACTCTGTTCCCTTACAGTCCAGGTCATCCAGCCAAATAGTGCCAGACCCTGAGAAGACCAGGCACAGGCACAGCACTGACAGTCAGGGCCAGGAGAAATGGGGGTTGATACGCACAGAAGATAGACGTAGCACTGACGGTCAATGCCAGGGGGAGTGGGCATTGGTCATTTAGGTCGCTCACCTGACCCATAGGCCCCTCCCTTGACGACAGACTGCGCACCGGGGAAACGCAGCTGGCGACACACCACCTGCGCCTCGTTCATGTCCCACCCATCATCACACACCGTGCCCCACTCTCCCCCGTGGTACACCTCCACCCGGCCCTCGGAGGACAGCTCGCCCCCCACCAGCCTCAGGTCGCCCTCCCGGGACGCTGCAGGAAAGGAGGAGGAGGAAAGGAGAGCTGCTGGAGTAAGACTAGCCAACATATTTTCATTTTAAGAGAACGCCCATTTCAAAATTGATTTCAAAGGAAATGCTCTGATTAAGATGTGAATATTATTCCTTGGAATTTGTTAGTAAGTAATGCTTCTAGATTACTGAAATGCATCGGTTTCATTTTTTTTTTTTTAAGTAAGCATTTTCCAAGTCCAGTAGTACTTTCAATATTCAGCAACCTGCTAAATCTGAATACTTATGTAAAAAGTGGTACATACACATCTACACACATGTATGTTGCCTTCTTAAGAAGCAAACGAGTCATTTTTAATGCATGCGCGTACACGCATGTAAACAGTTATCAGGAAGTCATGGCTGATTTTATATGTAGTTCTGCAGTTTGAGCAAAGTGAAACCCATACTGACCAAATAGTCAGCAGGCACAAAACATGACCAGACCACTATACAGAAAACAATGTATAGTGTACAGGTTTAGCACAGAAATTAATGGTTTGAGGGTGGTTAAAAAGGAAACATTATTAAAATGTTGTTACAATGTTTTTATTCAGTACAACCTTACAAAACCTACATTGTTGCAAAATAATATTTTTATTGTTTCAAAGACTCTTATTAAGTAAACTAACTGTGAACAAACTGGGTCACATGATTTAACCGTTTCAACAGTTGCAGAATTAGCATAACGAAATTTGCTGACGCAGAAGATTATATGCAACACTCGTAAATTATAACTAACTTGAAATCCTCCTTCTGCAGACACAAGGATAAGTGTGGAGTATCCTTCCAAACTCACCTGCAGACAGATGGACAGACAGCATCATTCGCCACAGAAGAAAAGTGATTCCAAGGATCAGCATTTTGCAGAGCTTTCAGGGGGAAACTGCCGCGGACTAAAGGGGAAAGAAAACCCACTTTTTGTTGTAAGGCAATACTGTGTTGTAAAACACCACGCTAACCCAACGACGGAATTTAGCGTGGGCCGAAGGTATCGTCATGCTTGTCCTTCTGGTGTTGCTGAAAGTATATTAGTAGGGTTAAAAAATAATCACCGCTATGAGAGTCTAGATCAGCCAACAAATAAACCACGTTACAAAGACAGACACTCTGCCTTCCGCTCTCTACTGGTCCGGGCTGACTAAGAATCTCCACAATAGGGCCAATACATTCACCTTCGTTATCTGACTCCATTTTAAGATAGAATTTAGAAATTGGTTTAATCATGCGCGAACCTCGGGAGTGGTTACACTCGACTCTTACCGGCGCCACCATTACTCAATATATGCTCCCGGGATTAGCATTATTGCTCAGTTCAGTAGAGAACACAGAGGCTGGGGGTCTAGCCAAAATGGTAAATGGCAGGCATTTATATAGCGCCTTTATCCAAAGCACTGTACAATTGATGCTTCTCCATTCACCCATTCATACACACACTCACACACCAACGGCGACTGGCTGCCATGCAAGGCCCCGACCGGCTCGTCAGGAGCATTTGTGGGTTGGGTGTCTTGCTCAGGGACACTTCGACACAGCCTGGGCGGGGGATCGAGCCGGCAACCCTCCGACTGCCAGACGACTGCTCTTACTGCCTGAGCCATGTCGCCCCCCTTCCCAACACAGTACATGCATTATAGTTTGCATAGATGGTTGCGAGCCCAAGTCGGCGTGCATTTAGAGGGCTCATTAGAGCTAACATGGAGATCATGCAAGTCAAAACCAAGAAGAATTTATTTACAGGCAGGTAGGTCATTAGCATAGAATTAATATGTCAAATACAAAATACAGATTTTAAGGAAAGAAACACAAAGTAAATAATCTAACACAGACACAGAACATGCACAGTGTACCGATAGAGAATGTGCACCGTGTGGGAAGTCGATTGGTTTGTATCCCAAATCTCACGTTTGAACCAGGCGGCAGTGCCATAAATTAACCTGAAGGAGTGGTCAAATCTGAAATTTAGACCCCCTCCCTTGGGGGTTCTTAAGTAGGGAAAATGAGATGATTACCAGAAAGGACATGTAGGTTTTCCCTTGAGTTCCTGAAACTATGGTTTATTAAACTCCATTTGGTATTAAATGTATCTCATCCCATTACTTAATTTCACCGGATCACATCCATACCAAACAGATTATCCTTATGTCTTATTATGTTGCAGTTATCATGAAACTTCCCTCTTGATTATCCATTTTACAATTCCTGTTACTACTACATAAGACATAATGCAATAATACAAGGATCACATGGGCAATGTTTTCAAGGTTTTACCGGGTCTATTGACTATCTCAACAGCAATGACACCACATGTTAATTATTTCCAGTTTACAGTGTAATATTTTTGTATTATTTTAAATGACCCAAACACAAGTACTGTACATAGTAATCCTCACAGAAGTGGCAGTCATGATGTCAGACCTGACTGTGGAGCACAAATCTTCAAATTGGTGAAAATGCAACTTTTACCACCCAGCATCACCCATCACAATTAACTAAAGGAGACATCTGTGATGATAATTCACCACTGCAACTCAACTCCAGAGCAGCTATCAGACCAGTGGTTTTCCAATGCAGGCCTGAGGACCCACTGTGCATACTGTTTTTAGACACAGCCAATACCTTGCACAATTTAGGTTGTTGAAAACATGCGGTCAAGTTCTACCACAATTTCATACTTTCACTTATTCCAGCATAATGCAGGTTTAGCTTATTGCCCTTGTCCCTTTCACTGAACTCTTCCATTTCTTATTTTTCAAATAAAGTTTAGTTATAATGACCAGGTGACCACACTTCCAGTAACTAGAACCATAAGCATTTCACATAATTTATAATTGAGTCAATTAAAAAATACAACCTCTTTCTAAACAAATCCTTTGTTACACAGTATATGACAGAAAATGTAAGCATCGGTGATCTGACTGAATGAATGTCCTGTGATGTGGAATATACATTTTCTATGGCATACAGAGCTATTTCTGACCTATTGAGAGATTGGAAGGTAGACAATTACTGAACAATTTGACTATCTTGCATTCAACTACTTATTTTATTTCTTAAAATAAATACTTTACACATTTTAATGATGTATGTTTTTAGCTTGTTTTTGTGATTTGTTTTGTCCTTCTATGCATACTATGTATTTATCATGTTTTATGTTATCTTTGAAAAGCATTTTGAGCTGCATTTTAATATATGCGAGCTGCTACATTATTGCAAATGCAGCTAATATTATTAAAAGTCTACACCATCCGTCAGCAGACATTGTGTAATTAAGAACAATTAACTTTTAAGCTTGTTACTATTCAGAGGATGCAGTTGTTTCATTTGCAACCAAAATGTGCACCAAACCATATCATTTGCGAAGACAAATACTGGCCTACTTGCTACAAATGTAATTTTTAAAAACCCATACAAAATTTAAATGTTTCCATTTTTATTCAAACAATTATTTAAACAAGCTGCTACTGAAAAACGAAGTAAATAACTCACCAGTGTGGTCAACGGAGACGGGTGCAATCCTCGAGATGCAGAACTTGTTTCCTCTTTGGAAACGTTTTATACAGGACCATCTGAACCGATTTCGTTTCTTTCAGTATCCTGTTTCTGGCTGAAACAAGTTTCGTTTTTGTGAAAATTTCGTAATTTGCTCGTTTTTTTCTGTATTGTGCCGACCTGAAACGTGATATTCAATATAAACTCCTTTGTACCGTATCATGTCCGAGCTTGATCCCCACCACACAGTAATGCACCAATACAATACATCACTCCAGTACGTTCCTTCATTCACAATTGATTCTTTCATTGTCACTGCTTCTGAGAATGGATACAGGGATCAAATAAGATATGGAACGTTCCCTCTCTGTATTATTTAGGCCTGTAGATTGATGCCAGGTCATTGACTTACTGTTAGAAGTTTCTTAATGATATTCTAGCGTAATTAATTCTGTGTGAAATCGAATTGGTCAAACCCCATCATAGAATTTGAGATTTTTTTGGCATTACAAAACCTAAGACGGACGTTCTTATCTTGTCAAGCATCAGGAGACACTAGTACAACTCCATAACAAAGTATACAAGTACAGTAAGTTCAAACAGCAAGAATGACAAAAATGTCATTAAGAATATTTTTTACTGAAAAAAAAAACAAACCACTTTGCATTTAAATCATGAGGCGATGTATCGGAAGTGGAGAGAATCAAATAAAATCACCAATAAATAACAACAAACAGCTTGTAATTGATAGCCTCGTTGATATTTTTATGGGTCAATGTTCAGTGTGTTATTTCTGAGGCAGACCGGGTGAGTCCGTTTTTTTATCACGTTTTTGTCTTTTTACATTCGTCCGCGGAGTGTTTTTTACAGTGCAATGAGAGACCACAGAAGCCGGCTGTGCAGGAAGTAGGCTGAGAGCGGTGGAGTCTGCCCTTAAAAAGAGAAGAGTGGGTTACAAGCCGACGACTGCAGTGGTAAAGGCTGGCTACTTCTTTTGATGGGAAATGTGCGGTCACTAGCTGCCAAATACAACGGGAGGTAGATTTTTTGATCGTCCCTGCCACCTATTTTAGATCCAATCCTGTCGGTCACATATTTTTACTCCAGCGCTTTCATTACATTACATTACATTAATGGCATTTGGCAGACGCTCTTATCCAGAGCGATGTACAGTTGATTGGACTAAGCAGGAGACAATCGTCCCCTGGAGCAATGCAGGGTTAAGGGCCTTGCTCAAGGGCCCAACAGCTGTGCGGATCTTATTGTGGCTACACCGGGATTAAAACGACCAACCTTGCGTGTCCCAGTCATTTACCTTAACCACTACACTACCGCCCTTGTTTTCGGCTCTCGGTCAATGAAAACGAATACAAACGGCAGCATGCTCAAAGATGTTGGGTGCGTTTGTTTATTAGGTCTCAGAGCATCCAGTGCTCGGAATTTCCTGACGACCAGAGAGAATACTCCAGCTGAAGAGCTTCATTTTACAAAACTTGCTAAACTAAACTAAACTGAAACGAAGCTCCTTATATTGTCAATTGAGTTGACATACAATGATACGTGTAATGCATAATACAATTGCCAAGTATAATGCATAATGACAAAATGGACAACAGACATCCATTATGAAGCTGTTTTTGTATGGAGCCCTCCTCCCCATGCTGGCTACTTATCAGCTATAGCTGACACAATTCTGAAAATGGGGAACTCCCTGGAGGCGGCAAGTAAAAACTGGGAATGTGAAAGAAGAAGTGAAAGAGTAGTGGAGAGTTGAGCTGCGTAAGGAAAAGCATGATGGGGGAAAAGCAGAAGTTGAGAAACGACAAACCTGAGGAAAAAGAAGGGGAAGAGAAAAATGGGCATAGACATCGGACCGGTGTCGACCAGCGGCACGTGTTCTCCTACTGAGTCAGGTTCTGCTCAAGGTTTCTTCCCGTTTCCAGGGAGTTTTTCCTTGCCACTGTTGCCCTAAGTGTACTCTTGGGGCCCGGTTTCTCTGTAAAGCCGCTTTGTGACAAAGGCCCTTTGTAAAAAGCGCTATACAAATAAAATTGAATTGAAAATAAAATTGAAATTGAATAAAAGGGAAGAGAAAGAGCGAGGGTTGAAGGGGAGGGAGTGAGGGAGGGTGTTTCTGGCTGAAAACTGGGTTTAAGTTTCGTTTTTGTGAAAATTTCGTAATTTGCTTGTTTTCTTTCTGTGTTGTGCTGACCTGAAACGTGATATTCAACATAAACTCCTTTGTACCGTATCATGTCTGAGCTTGATCCCCACCACACAGTAATGCACAAATACATCACTCCAGTACGTTCCTTCATTCACAATTGATTCTTTCATTTTCATTGCCTCTGAAAATGGATACAGGGATCAAATAAGATATGGAACTTTCCCTCTCTGTATTATTTAGGCCTGTTGATTGATGCCAGGTCATTGATTTACTGTTAGAAGTTTCTTAATGATATTCTAGCGTAATTAATTCTGTGTGAAATCGAATTGGTCAAACCCCATCATAGAATGAGATTTTTTTGGCATTACAAAACCTAAGACGGACGTTCTTATCTTGTCAAGCATCAGGAGACACTAGTACAACTCCATAACAAAGGATACAAGTACAGTAAGTTTAAACCGCAAGAATGACAAAAATGTCATTAAGAATATTTTTTACTGGAAAATAAACCAAACAAACAAAAAAAAACACTTTGCATTTAAATCATGATGCGATGTATCAGAAATGGAGAGAATCAAATAAAATCACCAATAAATGACAACAGCTTGTAATTGATAGTCTCGTTGTTTCTGGAAGTACAGTACAGTACATGATATTTTTATGGGTCAATGTTCAGTGTGTTATTTTGGAGGCAGACCGGGTGGGTCAGTTTTTTAATCACGTTTTTGTTCTTTTTACATTCGTCAGCGGAGAGTTTTTTTACAGTGCAATGAGAGACCGCAGAAGCCGGGTGTGCAGGAGGACAACTCTAGACTGGAGGCTGAGAGCGGTGGAGTCTGCCCTTCATCTGCCCTTAAAAAGAGAAGAGTGGGTCACAAGATGATTTGGAAGCAAAACTGGACCGAAGATTGTGCCCCCAAAACACCCCTCCTCCGTCCCTCTAGATGAACTCCAGCCCCTCGTACTTCACGTCCCCAATCTTGGTCTCGGGGAGTAGGACGCGGCCGTCCAGGGTGAAGGCCAGGATGTAGCTGGCAATCTTGCCCGCGTCCTCCTCAGACTTGAGGGCCAGGACGATCTGGTCGTCGGTGTTGGGGACGAACTTGAAGGAGGAGAAGCCGTGGGTGGGGTCCAGCGGCCCCACCTGGCTGACCACGATGTCGCGGAAGTTGGGCGAGCAGCTGAGCACCAGGTTGGTGCCCCGGCGCTCGTCAGCCGTCTCGTCGTAGCGCTGGGAGCTGGCCCGGCGCGGGAGGAAGAACCAGCGCTGCAGAGTGTCACTCCATGCAGCCGACTCGTGGATCAGATAACCTACAGACAGAGCGAGAGCCAATAAGTCAATGATATTACAATACATTACAGTGATTTCGCTGATGCTTTTATCCACAGTTGACTAGACTCAGCAGGGGCCAATCCACCCTAGAGCAATGTGGGGGTTAAGGGACTTGCTCAAGGGCCCAACAGCTGCACAGATCATATTGTGGCTACATTGGAACTTGAATGAACAACCTTCCAGATCCCAGTCAAGCACCTTAGCCACTAGGCTATAGGCTGCCCCTGGAGATGCAGTAAGTTCCACAGCCGACTACTGCAATGGTAAAGGCTGGCTACTTCTTTTGATGGGAAATGTGCGGTAACTAGCTGCCAAATACAACGGGAGGTAGATTTTTCGATCGTCTCTGCCACCTATTTTAGATCCAATCCTGTCGGTCACATATTTTTACTCCATCGCTCTCGGTCAATGAAAACGATTACAAAAGGCAGCATGCTCAAAGATGTTGGGTGCATTTGTTTATTAGGTCTCAGAGCATCTATTGCTTGGAATTTCCTGACGACTAGAGAGATTACCCCAGCTGAAGAGCTCCATTTTACGAAACTTGCTAAACTAAAACAAAGCTCCTTATATTGTCAATTGTGTTGACATACAATGATACGTGTAATGCGTAATGCAATTGCCATGTATAATGCATAATGACAAAATGGACAACAGACATCTATTATGAAGCTGTTTTTGTATGGAGCCCTTCTCCACATGCTGGCTACTTATCAGCTATGGCTGACAAAATTCTGAAATTGGGGAACTCCCTGGAGACGGCAAGTAAAAACTGGCAATGTGAAAGAAGAAGTAAGTGGCAGAGTAGGGGAGAGTTGAGCTGCGTAAGGAAAAGCATGACGGGGGAAAAGCAGAAGTTGAGAAACGACAAACGACATGAGGAAAAAGAAGGGGAAGAGAAAAATGGGTATAGACATAGAAGAGAAAGAGCGAGGGTTGAAGAGAAGAGGAGGGAGAGAGGGACAGTGTTACAGCTGAAAAAGGATGAGGGAGGAGCCAGTCGCGCGTCATGGTACTTACCTGGGGGCTTGATCCCGGCCGCTTCCCGCAGGGAGGTGTACTGGGGCACCCAGTTTTCGTGCCTCACATCACCACGGAAACCCACCACCTTCACCCACTCGGGGTTGTCGTTGACAAACTCCCCCGTGGTGGTGGTCCACTCCTTCCCCAGCCCGCCCACGTACAGGTGCTCGTCCTTCACCGCCAGCCACTCCGCTTTGAACCCTGGGAGGGAGGGAGGGAGAAAGGTCATGCTCCTCATCACTGGGGCATTGTGGGAAATGCAGGCAGCCATTTTGCAATGTTTTTCCTTTAAACTCCAAAGCTCCATGAGGAACAGACAAATTCATCAATTACAGACAAGGACGGTGCATTCAGAGAGGAGGCGGGGGACAATGAGAGGGAGAATTTCATAGAGGACACGAGAAAGCTACACACAGGTGACCCCGCTGACCTTTGGAGACTGAGCCGTCTCCGTCGGGCAGGATGACCCAGGGCACGGCCTTGTTGCCCTCGATGCGGTAGACCACGCCCGTGCGATCGTCCACGCTGTACAGGTGCCCGTTGAAGGCCACCAGCTCAGACAGCTCCATGCCCCGGTCTTTTTCGGCCAGGTGGCTCTCCAACATTGTCCTCTCCAGGTCCCACTCCACAGCGACCTGGTCTCCGCTCTCCGACACCAGCAGGTGTCCCCGCCGCAGGTAGCTGAACCAGGTGCGGCCTTTGGGGTCGTGCGAGGCCTTGTCGAGGTCGGCGATCACGCCGATGCGGTAGCGGAGCCCCTGGACCGTGTGCTCGGGAGGGGACAGCGGGTAGGTGTCGTTGTAGCGCGTCACCCCCTCTGGCACCGCCCCCGCCCCAACCTTGCCTGGCCGCCAGCCCAGGCCCATAGGGATGGGGGGTCGGGACCAGGAGTTAGTTGCCATCCAGTAGAACAGGAGCAAGATGGAGAAGACGGCGATGGCGGCTACGATGGCGCGCCAGCGGAGGCGGAAGCGCGAGTCCATGCCGCTGGTCATGGAGGAAAGCACCGGAAGGCCCCCGACCGAGATGCGCAGGGATGTCATCCACTCATTCTGGCCTGTCTGCCCAGAGCCTCGCGCTACCAACATAGAAGGGTTGGACGCAGGAACGTCTGCAGAGAAAACGCAAACAGGGCACTGAGACGCCGCCTGCTGACCTCTACCGTCTGCGCAGGGTATTACAGCCTGCCACAACTGGGGGAGGGAAGGGGGGAGAGCAAGTATAGAAGGGGGAGAAGAACGAGAAAGGAGAAATGGAACTGAAAGAGGGGCAGGAAGGGAAAGAGGGGAAATCAACTATGGAAGGGAAAATAAGTCATAGCTTCAATTTCTGAAGCAAAATGAGTTCACCCAACTCCCAGGCTGTTATACTCCTAATTTTTCTACAACAAATGCCACCTACAAAGATAAATTAAAATTAAAATTAGAGTGAATACTGTAACAGAACAGCAAGAAGGGGAGGGAGGGAAAGACTGGTTGTAGATATTAGATACGTACAGTCCAGTACTGCGTTAATAGTCAATATTGGAACACCCTCACACCTTTGGGTTATGTTTACAATTTAGAGAACATGGTCCATCATGATGTTATTTTGCAGGTCTTGACAAATGAACCTTGATGGTGGTGCTTATTTGACTGTAAACGCAGTTAAAGTCTTTTTCAAAAGTTTATTGCATTAAAAAATAGCTTTGATTATCTGAAAACCAGACGCTAAAGTGTCTGCTGCATGAGACAGTTCAGTATATACTCAACTCAGTATAGTGAGCCAAGCCACATGATGAAGAGGCAAAATCTTTTTCCCCGATCTGCATGTTTTTGTGAATCAATTCTCATTCCACTGCCAAAACATTACAATCTCCCATAATCAAACAATGTGATTTTAAGAAATAAAACTAATTAAACAACATATTTACAAATTAGCAGTCATAGGACAGTGTTTCACATAGGCTATCTGCAAGCTAACATGAAAACTATGCTAACAACAACAAACAAGCTGTATACTAAACTCTAGACTTCCCGAAACCCTCTCATGCAATCCGAACCCCCTGGCAACTGACCCTGGACCCCGTAGGGTCTACCATTTGGGACCTACCAGAACACAGCGATCCTTGGGAAAAGGTCCAGTTTTGGAACAGTATGAAAAATCCAAAAAACACAGTAGTATACAAAACTGACAGGTGCAGGTCAGAGAGCTACTAGTAAGCCAAGAATCTGTGTTACAGATTTAAGCCTTGGTGTGTTAGTGATGTAGATGTCGGTCAGAGTGTGCAGTGCTGACGTGGAGCCTGGGACCGGTTTAGTCACACTCATGAACAGGTAGAGCCGGAACTGGCAGTGTGACAACCACACCTGACAAATTCCACCACACGCCTTGTTCTACAGGTTGCCGGAGCAACCACACAAGAGTGAGGTGGGAGTGCCAGACCAGTCCACTGCCGGCAGAGGTGGGGTGTCAATCAAGGGACTGCAGGCTCTAATCCTCTACAGCTGTCTACTTTTCAGCAGGGCCATTCCATGACAACTGAAATTGCTGCATATTTAATTTCTTAAATCTTTTGTGTGGTGGCAGGCAATGACGTGGAATAGAAATCCTGAAAATGTGACACGCTGCTTTGTGCTTTCGGACGCTGTACCATAATAGCTGGAACCATAATGCCATTCAATGAAGTTTGCAGCCATTCACCTTTACAGTCAGTTTAAAGAGTTAAAATCCGATCTTTAAATGGTTATAATTCTACACGCAAACTCCGAAATTATTTGATATTTGGAATCTTGGGAGTACTTGACGTTTAGAATTCATATCAAAAAACATTAATCTCTACCTTTAAGATAGTGAACGTTAAACGTGGTATTTTTTTCACAAGAAGCCATATTTAGTTATATCTCCAAAATTAAACACATTTTTGTTGTCCATTTCCTTGTCTGTAGAAGTTCTATCTCTAGTGATGTTACAAATTATATTGATGCTCAGAGGCATGTGTCGAGTACGTAATTTTCCCCCAAAGCCCCGCTTTGAGAAAGTTTTCAGAAAGTCACCGACTGATGACAAATGAGGTCTTGTTTTGTGTAGAACCATGTGATCAGTTCGGTTTAAGTCATTGACAGTTCAATTTGCGTTGGAGAAAGGATGAAGCAAACGCCCACTTTAACTTGTCATAGGGGCAATTCCAGCATTATGGAAGTGGCTCGGCTGAACATAAAAATAGCAATTTTGAAAGTATTTATTTCTTCATCTTGATTATTATGAGGAGATACCAGCATTATGGATTACATTACACTACATTATTAGTATTTGGCAGACGCTCTTATTCAGAGCAACGTAAGGTTGATTAGCCTAAGCAGGAGAAATGCAGGGTTAAGGGCCTTGTGCGGATCTTATTGTGGCAACACCAGGGATTGAACCACGACCTTGCATGTCCCAGTCATTTACCTTAACCACTACGCTACAGGCCGCCCTTCATGGGATGGCATTGCGTTATGGATGTAACAATTTCCTGCTGTTAGTCGACATTTTATCAATTTCAAAATGGTCACAATCGACTGTTTGGGACATAAGTTTAATTGTGACGTAAGTTACTATATTTTTCCATGCTCAGGGCGACATTATTGTGGAATTGCCCGTATGGTTATTAAGTGCTGAGAGTGTCCCCAGATACACAAGCACTTTTACTGCCCAGTTGAATCCACACAGATTGTCTGTCTTTGTTATTATGTTCCCAATATATCTCCTAGAAAACATTTGAATACACCTGGTGGTTAACAACGACAATATATCGAATAAAAAATTGAATTAATTTAATTTACGCATATTTTGATTCCCCTGAAAAGGGGCATCAGAAATGGTCATCCTCAACGTTGCATAAGCATATGATTCACTCAAGATCATCTTTCATGAAAGAATTTGTCATGGTGTCCTGATTGGTTTGGTTTCTATGGCAGCTTCGAAAACCCTAACCTCATACATTTGTATATGTTGTACCAAACAAGAGAAAATTGAATTGTCCAAAATAACATTTCAAATAGTAGTTGTACTAAAGCAAGCTCCATGTATTTTTCTAGAAAGCAAAATGATTCTCATTAAATCAGCGCTGTTATGTCACTGGTGTACAGCCTATCTTGACTAGGGTCGTAGGCCTGGCAAATATTTGCACACAAACTGAGGTCCGCTGTGATGGCAGAGGGCCTTTCCTCTGACTACGCACGCATGCACACGCAGTGAAATAAAACTTCAATGTACTGCTGAGGTGCACTGCAGTCAGGACACATCCTGCTGGCCTGTGTTACTGGTGAGACGTCCTGAGGCCCCTGCCCCCACCTTTCCCCCCGTCACTCAATGGCCCTTTTCAACAAGTCACTCCGCCTAACAGAAACCCTTTTATGAGGTCATAAAAGGCAGACCTGGGAGAGGACGCAGTTTTAGTGACGAAATACCTGTCAATATCCTCAGGTGACTTGCATCGGCTTATTTTTCAAACATAAACAAACATACCAAATAGTGTTGATTTGTTGTGCAGTTGGAGCGGAGAACACTATTTAAGGTCCAACATATTTGGTGAAACAATTGAAACGATTGAGTAACACAAGCATAAATAAAACTGACTCGGAAGAGTTAGGATCCTTATTAGTATACTGATATTGGCATAGCAACATTACCACGACAGTCACAGGACACCAGAGGCCCAATAGCCTCTGGATACTTCAGATTACAGTAATCCTGCTGTTGTCTATTTTACTGTACACCAAACAGGCAACAATTTATGGTAACTCTCTACAGCTCTTCATTTCAGTCCAACTGCTTCATTATTCTGTCACTTTTCAGTGAGCCACACACCTTAACAAAACTGACTGATTACCATATGGTTTACTCTTTAGCTGGAGTGGAAACATGTAGCCATGCTAACTTATGATTTTAATAAAACAAGGCAAGTATACACAGTATGTATAGACAAAGTACGATGAAACAATTATTTGTACATACAGACTCAGGGCCAGAAATGAGCCAGACCCAGACCCAGAACCAATTACAGGTTTTGTACAGGTCAGCATACCTGAGCTGAAGCAGGATTGCCCAGGTGAAAAGAGCGCTCCCTCTAGCCTCTCTTCCTCTATCAGCGCTAGAACAGGTGGTGCCCAGGGGTTCCACCACTAAAACCAGCCGCAGGCAGTTACTTACTGTAACCTACCCTTTCTTCTCTTCCTCCCTGTCGGGTGCACAACCAGCATCTTCCCCCCCCTCCCGATGGCACGCGACTACCGCTCAATGCAATGAAGACCAATGAAGACCGATAGAAACTCTTCCTTTCAGACAGCAGGAAAAAAGGAATTCTAGGGATGACTAAGGTCGAATAACACCCTGCAGTAAAGTCTCAGCGCATGGAGGATTACCACTGATTAACCGGGAGTCCAAAGGGGCATGTCAAACCAGCAAATAACACCATGCACAAGTTAGCCTATGGCATTCAATGCAATCACTGAAGAACACTACTGCAGTCAGAATAACAATGCACTGTACTGATTCATTGTGAATTCACTTCACGATCTGTGTAATAAAGAGTCTTATCATAATGGTCTTTCTAAACTCAGTGAGGATTACACACACACACAGTTTTAGGCAGGTGCGTAAGTAAGAATGTAAGAATTGTTAATAGCTTATTTTTATCAATTAACAAAATGCAAAGTGAGTGAACAGAAGAAAAATCTAAATCAAATCAATATTTGGTGTGACCACACTTTGCCTTCAAACCAGCATCAATTCTTCTAGGTACACTTGCACAAAATATGCCTATTTTGTAGGCATATAGTCAGGTGTGTGATTAACTAATTATACCAAACAGGAGTTAATGATCATCAATTTAATATGTAGGTTGAAACAAAATCATTAACTGAAACAGAAACAGCTGTGTAGGAGGGTTAAAACTGGGGGGGCCTGTAGCGTAGTGGTTAAGGTAAATGACAGGGACACACAAGGTCGGTGGTTCTAATCCCGGTGTCGTCACAATAAGATCTGCACAGCCTTGAGCAAGGCCCTTAACCCTGCATTGCTCCAGGGGAGGATTGTCTCCTGCTTAATCTAATCAACTGTACGTTGCTCTGGATAAGAGCGTCTGCCAAATGCCAATAATGTAAGACAGTTTAATGTCAGAAGTCATACACCATGGTAAGACTGAGCACAGCAACAAGACACAAGGTAGTTATACTGCATCAGCAAGGTCTCTCCCAGGCAGAAATTTCAAGGCAGACAGGGGTTTCCAGATGTGCTGTCCAAGCTCTGTTGAAGACGCACAAAGAAACGGGCAACGTTGAAGACTGTAGACGCAGTGGTCAGCCAAGGAAACTTGCAGCAGATGAAAGACACATCATGCTTGCTTCCCCTTGCACCTAGAAGATGTCCAGCAGTGCCATCAGCATCAGCAGGTTCTCTGGACTGATGAGTGAAATATTTGGCTGTAGCAGAAGGCAGTTTGTTTGCCGAAGGGCTGGAGAGCGGTACAAGAATGAGTGTCTGCAGGCAACAGTGAAGCATGGCGGAGGCTCCTTGCAAGTTTGGGGCTGCATTTCTGCAAATGGAGTTGGGGATTTGGTCAGAATTAATGGTCTCCTCAATGCTGAGAAGTACAGGCAGATACTTATCCATCATGCAATACCATCAGGGAGGCATCTGATTGGCCCCAAATTTATTCTGCAGCAGGACCATGACCCCAAACATACAGCCAATGTCAATAAGAACTATCTTCAGTGTAAAGAAGAACTAGGAGCCCTGGAAGTCATGGTATGGCCCCCACAGAGCCCTGATCTCGAGGCTGCCTCACAGAAGAACTGTGGCTAGTTCTCCAAGATGTTGGGAACAACCTACCGGCCGAGTTCCTTCAAAAACTATGTGCAAGTATACCTAGAAGAATTGATGCTGTTTTGAAGGCAAAGGGTGGTAACACCAAATATTGATTTGATTTTTATTTTTCTTCTGTTCATTCACTTCTTCTGTTCATGTATTTTGTTCAATTGATAAAATAAACTATTAACATTTCTATTTTTGAAAGCATTCTTATGGTACAGCATTTTTTCACAGTACTGTGTGTGTGTGTATATATATATATACACTTTTATTTTTTCTCCCATGACACATAGAGGCCTTCACACGGGCATTCACACTAAGTCAATAATGCAATAGCACACATATATGCACATGTAGACACTATATGTAAATATTCTGAGACACACTGAGAATTACTGCAGTAATACGGTTAACCCCCAAGCACACATTCATGTAGGCCAAACACATGCATACACAGCTCCTATATTTCACTGAAATTATGTAATGCAGACACAATACCCTTACTTTGCTTGAAAATTCAGTGTTTTTGAGTCGACAACAGGAAAAAAGTGTTAAACAACTGGGTTTGAAGAAAAATTGAGGCGCAATGTGGGGCAATATGGGGGGTTAGTCAGGCTTTCCACTTTCAGTCTGTACTAAGCAATGGCCCCAAGTGAGTTGATCGGAGGAGGGCTAGTGAGAAAAGTGAGAAAGAACCATTGTACTGCCATACACATATGTTCTATGCGCTGTGTCTATTGCTCACCGAGTTGTTAAATCACCCATGACCTTTCCACATTCGTTAAATACTTTTTGAGCACATTAATTTCAGAACTTCTTGTAACGTTTAGAGCTCGCGGAGACTGATTTTAAATCACTGGTCCTGGCCATGGCCTCCAGCCAGTTCTAAAGATTTAACAAAGTAGCTGATTGTTCGCAATGTAGCTTAATATAAACAACCCGTTGAATGTTAGTAAGGGAGAAATGCTCCTAAAATATTTTTCATAAGGGAGTATTAGTGATTATTAGTAACCTTTTTAAAAGTAGTAACTATTGAACCCATGTGCAGATAGCGTTATGAGCTAGATAGGATAGCTATATTGCTAGATCTTTAGTAGCCTACAGCAAAGGGTCAATGGTCGGCTTGTCGGCACTAGTGCTCGCGTTAACTACCCAGTTAGCTAGCTAGCTAACGTTACTGTGCAGTTAATTTCCTTGTTTGCCCCAGCATCAGCATAACGTTAATTAATTAGTTAAGCAGCTGTAGCTAACAGCTGAACTGTGCTGTCTTAAGCCAGCAAGAATCCAAAGTGGATGAGTTAACAAGCTAGTCAGCAAGCAAACTTCAGAATTCACTGAATTACTGTAATGTCTGTGCCGAGAATAGATAGCATTTCCTGCTTGCTAGCTAATCACACGCTGCTGGTATCTCTCAAATTGGTTCTTTGGTTATAAATTAATGTCCAGAAAGCAGAATACTGACTGATTATGATATCCAATGCAGCGCAAACACACCACTCTAAATATTGCACAATTTAGCCAACTTAGCTAGCGCAAGTCGCTGCGCAACCTTGCTAGTTCTGTAGGACCAGCCCACCTCAGCTCACACAAGCTAACTTCATAAGCCTCCTAGCTATAATATAGCTAGCTCCAGAGCCATGTAGAGAGACTCTGGCTAGCTCCCAGGCATAGATGGCTAGCTAAATGGTAGCTAGCTAGCTAACATAGCGAACCTAGCACGATCGATCTGACAAGACACAAACAGATAACTTTGCTAATTGTTGAATAGCGTTAAATTATTTTTCTTCTGGTGGGAATGGCAGTTGACATCACAATCTGATGGAAAGCAAGCTGCACGCTGACCAATTAACATTAGGTAATTAGCTAGCATAGCAAGTAATAGGCTTACATTCAGTTGTAACATTGGCTAGGCTATGCTAGCGGTTTGCTCAGCCTCATCACATGCAGTGAACCGAGCAATGCCCTTCAAGGTCTTCTTGCAGCAATACTTACAGAGGCGTGCGAGCCCTCGCCGGTCCACGGTATGATTTTTGAGGCCAAACTAACATTTGTTCTCTACCCCGGGTCTGCAGTCTGCATCGCGACAGAGAAGCAGCTATCGTTACTGTACTTTCCCTGTCCTTCTGGCACTAGCTAGTACGCCGCGATGTCAACGCGTCGCGCTTCGGGTACAGGATCCGCCCACTCCTGCAGCTGTGTGCTTGCCATAGGTTACGATCGTAGTGCGAGTTCTGCAAAGGTTTTCACACAGGTCGGATCCTAAACTAAGCCTGATATCAATATACAATGCTCAAAGAAATTAAGGGGACACTTAAGGGACACATCAGATCTTGATGAACGATTTATTTAAGTCGAAAATTTTTACTGATGTACATTGTATAATTTGTTGAGAACAAAATAACGTAAATCAAAGCAACCAAAATCATCAACCCATTGAGGGCTGGATTCAAAATCACACCGAAAATCAAAGAAAAAAATTTAAATCACAGGCTGATCAGACTGTAGTGTCACTGCAACTCATAATGTGACTCAGTAGTGTGTATGGCCCTTGCATGCCTGTACGCACTCCCGACAACGTCTGGGCATCCTCCTGATGAGTCGGCGGATGGTGTCCTGGGGGATCTCCTCCCAGACCTGGATCAGGGCATCAGTGAGCTGATCCAGGTGGCGGTACTTGGCAGAGTTGGATGCACCGATACATAACGTCCCTCAATTAGGTGCTCAATTGGATTTAGGTAAGGGGAACGTGAGGGCCAGTCAATGGCATCAATGCCTTCCTCATACAGGGACTGCCTACACACTCTGGCCACATGAGGCCGGGCATTGTCCTGCACCAGGGGGAACCGAGGGCCCACTGCACCAGCGTAAGGTCTGACAATCGGTCTGAAGATTTCATCCCAGTACCTAACAGCAGTAAGGGTACCATTGGCTTTGACATGGAGGTCTGTGTGACCCTCCAAGGATATGCCTCCCACATTACATTACATTACATTACATTACATGAATGGCACTTGGCAGATGTTCTTATCCAGAGCGACGTACAGTTGATTAGACTAAGCAGGAGACAATCCTCCCCTGGAGCAATGCAGGGTAAAGGGCCTTGCTCAAGGGCCTGCTGCTGGGTTGATACCCTTCTACGGCCCTGTCCAGCTCTCCTTGTGTAACGGCCGGTCTCCTGGTTCTTGAGACTGTACTGGGAGACACAGCAAACCTTCTTGCGAACGCACGTATGGATGTGCCATCTTGGAGGATCTGGACTACCTGTGCAACCTGATTGGGCTGCAGGTACCACCTCATGCTACCAGTAGTGACAAGGACACTAGCAGAACACAAAACTAGACAAGAATCAGTCAGGAAGGATAAGGAGAGAGTAATTGTCTGTGGACACCACATGTAAAACCATTTCCTTTTTGGGGGTTGTCTTGCTTTTGCATCTCCACTGCACCTGTTGTCCCTTTCATTTGGACCAAAGCATGTGAAATTGATTCACAGTCACTTGTGCTTCCTAAATGGACAGATTGATATCTCTTAAGTTTAACTGAAATCAACGTGATGATTTAGTTTTCCCTTAATTTTTTTGAGCAGTGTACAAACAAGTCCCTTTTTCAACGCAGAGAAAGCATTATCGATCAACTCATGTATTTTCCACAGTCCATTATTTACACACATCAGAGGTCCAAAAGGGAAAAAAGAAAGAGAGAAATCAGGTTCTAAAATCAATCATTCATGTTAATAAAGCAATACAGTGCACAGAATGGCCTGCATCTTGATAATCAGCATCTGCCTGGCATCAAGACAGAAAATGTGCAATCACATGAGGACTGCACATTTTTATCATGAAGGGAAAATGCACAGGTTCCATCTGTCATATCTTCAGCATTCCCCCATCATATTGAGCAGGAGCTAAGAAACAAACACATAAGAAATGTTGGAACAAAGGACCACCTACAATAAGGCAAAGTTTTACATAAAAAATCTTTTGGGTATATTCTCAGTAGCTATCAACTTGACCTCACTCACTTAATGGAAATAAGTGTACATTAGAGGTCTATTTTTGTTCCCAAATGTACCCTGAACTGTACATTGTTACTTTGGATTGAAATAAGTACTTTTTAATTTTAATTAGGTTTTTAATGATACAATTTTCTGTACCTATATGGTACGACCCCAGTGACAAGCTTTTGTGCCTTTTTCTACACCTTTTCTGAGAGTGCTCATTCTTCTGTATTTGATGAGAATGAGAAATAGAATTGCTGCAGGGGCCAAAATTAAGAAGGTGTGTAGGACTTGCTCTTAACAGAGGAAGGAGTGAGAATGATATTTAAATTGGTGGCCTCAAAACTAAACTTGTGAGGGTTGTCGTGGAAATTCTGTATCCTTCTTGCAACCATATGTGTCTGGGGGAAAAAAAAACATCACACAAACCTGTGTAAGGTGAGAGTCACTGTCCACACACTGCTCAATGACACTGAAGTGATCTGTATTGGGAACATCCTCAAAAGTCACCTTTAGATCAGAGGACTTCAAAGCCTGCGGGCAGGGAAGGATAACTTTAAAATACTGCAGTGCAACGGTGGCTGACATACAAGAGAATGTAATCTAAACATCCCGACTGACTGCTACAGTTGAGGCAAACTTTTTATTCACAAAACCTTTTTATGCACTTGCTAATGCACTTGTAAGCCGCTTTGGATTAAAAGCGTCTGCCAAATGACTAAAATGTAAAAAAAAATGTAAATGTAATGCATGGGACCCTTACTCAGGTGGAAAGAAACCTGGGTGCCAACACCAAGTGAATGCTTCCAACAACTGCAAGTGTGTCTGGTGCTTAAATACTGCTGGATACATGTCTTCACAGTGAGAGAAAATAGCATTGGAGCACAAGTGATGTTTTGTAATTTCATTACAGATGTTGCACACTTCTTAATATTTCACAGCACCCTCCCACATACTGCACAGTTCTGACCTTGAAAAAGTCATCTGACTGCTTCCAGAACTCTGGAGAGTCGTGCTGACCCACGACAATCACAATGTGGCAAGCAGAGGATGAATGCTTCAGCTCAGGAATAAGGCAGATGGGGCTATTCCTCAGAGCCACTTCCCTGTGGACACAGACATGGCAAAGTAGCATCACCACCAAATTCTGACAACCAGTGGCAGATAGTGAGCAGAAGATTTCCCCTCAAACGGATTATTGGTCTCAATCTGTTTTCAGTTATTTTCCTTGATTATCAATACAGCAATTCATTCACAAAATATCAGTACTACAGTAATACAATCTGATATAGCCAGCTCTCCTCAGTTAGGCCAGTGCTGAGCAAGTAAACTGAGCAGATTTTCTCAACGTTATTTTTGGATACATATTTGTAGACATATTCCTTCTCCTCACTCACACTGAAAGGATATTAAGATAATAAGATGTGCAGATTTAAAACAATCTTGAAGCACAGGTGTTGTTATTGCTGCTTATGCTGAAACATAATGTGATACTGTTGTATCTTTTAAAGTTAACTATATTTTCTAAAACAGATTTTTCTAAATTGAATTTCTCTCCCCAGCACAATGTGAAGAAGCTGTGCATTACTTAGATTGTTGGCATGTTTGTAAATCAGGATGAGACCGATGATCAGTTTAAGGGAAAATCTTCCACCCCACCAATTTTCAGTTCACCCACCACTGCTGCTCACAGCTGACAGAAGTGTGGTCTGCAATGAAAATGTATCATTACTGCAAAAACAAGTGCATTGTTGGTGATAATTCCAATATTTCCAATATCACCGACTGCATTATAAGTGACAAGACTGAGTAATGGTCCAATGATGGACTGGCATCCCTCTACAGTGTATGTCATGGAAGGGGAAAGAGAGGCTGTGTGGGATTGAACTTGGATTTCAGCCATTTTGTGCCACTTCTTACAGGGTTTCTTAATTAGGACAGACACTTATGCATGTGAGCCAGTATGAAAAAAGCTACTCTGACTTCATCATAAATAACTGTAAGCCTACATGAAGAGTGCAGCCATTTACTCCCAATCTTAGTGTACACAAGCCTAACTGTGCTAGTGAATGTAATTATTCAAGGTTCAACATACTAAATGCACATACTAGTAATGGCAGAAATACAAGTGAATGAGCTGCACTTCTCCTGTTTCCTTATACCACATCAGAGGTACGCACTCGGTCATCTTTAGGGGTCCATTGACATAGGTGGAGAGGATGGGAAGAAGATCATAAATGCCACTGACAAGGAAAGCACCTGTGGAAAGGGGATGGTGTGAACCTTTCAGTGTGTCTCAGAATATTTACATATAAAGCATATAAAGCATCTACAGTCAGGTCCATAAATATTGGGACATTCTCCTCTTTTTGGCTCTATACACCACCACAATGTATTTGAAATGATACGAACAAGATATGCTTTAACTGCAGACTTTAATTTGAGGGTATTTACATCCAAATCAGGTGAACGGTGTAGGAATTACAACAGATTGTATATGTGCCTCCCACTTTAAGGGACCAAAAGTAATGGGACAAACTAACAAACTGTTGCAATTCCTAAACCGTTCACCTGATTTGGATGTGAATACCCTCAAATTAAAGCTGAAAGTCTGCAGTTAAAGCACATCTTGTTCGTTTCATTTCAAATCCATTGTGGTGGTGTATAGAGCCAAAAAGACGAGAATTGTGTCAATGTCCCAATATTTATGGACCCGACTGTATATGTGCATGTTTATACAACAGATAGGTCTGGTCCATTATCTCTATTGGTCAGTTCCAGTCGTGCCAATATCCACGATATATGCACGGCTAAACGGAATCTTCACACATCTTTTAATATTACTCCGCATTTAACCTAACATTGTTATCATTTTACCGCTAGTAGCCTACCAAAGTAAAACAAAATTAGTTTTGAACCACCCCACTAGCTGTGCCAATATCCACGATATACCATGGGTTCTCGTTCCATAACGCTTAAATGTGTACTACCGCAGGGAAAGATTATCATCCACTCTGAGTTTCAAAGGACTATTCTGATCACATGGAGCGTGGAGAGAATTCACAATACATTAGTACAGTGCTTTCTCTGAAGCAAAGCAGCAAGCTCTCTGATATTCAGTGGAGTCCGTATGTATTTGGACAGCTGTCTTATTTGACTATGTATGAAAAGGAATGTGATCCCTACACACATCACCCAATATGGATGTCAATACCCTCAAATTAAATGCGAGTGTCTGCATTGTTTCACTTCAAATCCAATGTGCTGGACCATAGAGTCAAAAGAACAGAAATTGTACCAACTGTCCAAATACATAAGGACTACACTGTATATATTCTGCTTACTAAATCAAAAACAGATACTTATCACATTCCATTGATCAAGCCATATACATATTCTTCAAGTTGAATCATCTTTGAATCAAAACATCTTTATCTTATGGCTTGGCAAAACAACTTTAAATACTGATGAACAAACAGACACACACACTTCCCTTAACAGTACACAGTGCACATTTGTAAGACTTGTTTGCTTGCACAGGAATGTGAAGGTGAAAAATTATTTGGCACCTTTGATTTGAGGCGTGATTCCATATTGGGACCAATCAGTACAGAGGACCATAGCAGCCAGGTGAGCCCCTGCAGAGTGTCCACACAGGTATACTCCACTGTGAACAGATAAGAAAGTACTTAAAGCAAAAGGAGTCACAAATACCTGAAACTGATCACTGGGACTTCAACTGGGATTCGGTTCTGACTGAAACCATATTGTAGAAAAGTACTGACCAGTTGCCTGTTACGTCACACACTGACTATCCACAGGCTTTGAAAAGCATTTTGAAGCCTGGGAAGTCAAGTTTACCAGCGCCGCTATGTTGTACAGTTTGGAGCCCATGCAACTCCTCCACTAAACGTGCGAGAGAGTTAACGTGATCTCTCCCTGATTCGTCCACAAAGTATTGCTGTATTTATTTATTATAAATTTCATTGTCCACACTAGTTGGAAATACTTATTTTAGTGTATTTTGACCGCAACTGTACAATTGGCTTTACATTGAAAACTACATTGAAAACAGTATAGGTCTGAATGACCTATACTGGGGCCAACCAAAGTGGAAATGAGCTTCAAAAAAGAAGCCCGGTTCTGGTCGCTTGGCTGAAGCTCCCTCACCTGATATTGGAAAACTGCTGAACAAGGGACACTATGCTACGCCGCACCTGAGATACCATCAAGTCCATATTTCCTGGTGAGAGATGGAGACATAAAAATTAAAGAAGCATTGATGGAAAGCAAAGGGCAAAGAAAGACAAGAGGAGGAGGACGAGGTGGGGGAGAGAGAGGTCAGGGTGCAGGGTAGAGAAAGGGAGGGAAGAAAAAAATGGAATAAAAAATCATGGGAGAGGAGGAGTAATTGGGGGTGACAGAGAGATGTCCTTAAATCACAAATTTTCAATGGTTGGAACACCTGTTATATCAACATGCCTACCTTTCGGGGCAATGTCATAATCCATAGCAGCCATGGCCACACCCCTCTGTACCAGAGGCACAGCGATGAAACCAGACTCCTCTTTGCTGCAAAAATCACGAGTATCCACATGAAATCATATGATTAATCCACATTAAATAATATCAGAATCCACATTAAATCATATCAGTACCCACATTAAAACATCAGTATCCACATTAAATCATTAAATCATTGTTGTCTTTAACTCAGGCACACTTGACTATCATGCTGGTTAAACCATCAATCTGGACATGAACTTGGACTGTCTCTGAATTGGCAGATCTGATCTGACTGCATTGCATGTATAAATCTTTGTTCATGAACATTACAGAAGCACAGTTGCACAGCATGCCTGGCTTTGAACAAGGAGAGTCAAGTGTAAAAGAGCTGCCCTTTACATGGCAGATGGGTTCAATTCTCAGGTTTGGGACAAAATTATGTTATTACATTATCCCCAGGCCCAGGGCAATAGACGATTCACAGACGATTACCCCACCACTCCTCCTCCAGGGCCTGAGACATACCCAGTTGTCCCTCCTCCTTCCCGACGGTGGCCCTAACCCTTTAGTGCCTAATGCCATCTTTAGAAGGACCAAAGATAGATAGCATACCTTAAAAACTGCCAGTAACCTCCATGGATAAAAACAACTAGGGGAATACCTGAAAGAAAAGATTAGACTGTTGTGAAATGGATCTTCTACTCAGGCTGGGGATACACTGTGAGAACTGTCAACTGATGACAACTCAGACTGAAATCACCACCACTAAAAGCATCATAGCAGAAATGTTGTGAAGAGACATTGGGTATATGTGCCCTACTGTGCACTGAAACATCAAAAAAGCATGTGTGGTCGTTTCCCAGGGTCTCAACCTTGGGAGGGGCAAGTGGTGGGCATGTAGACATCCATCTTTTCCCCCACTGCCTCTCCGTATGGAATGTCCAGCAGGGTTTTAGCCACGCTGTGAGCCCTCTGTGTACCTACACACACATACACACACACACAAAAGAATGGACACAGGTGTCTCACACGGCACAATTGACAACCAATGCCGACAGTGGGACGAGTTAGAGTCATTTCAGTACAATATATGGCCATTTATTCATACATTTGTGTTGTTGATTATTTTACTTGGAGACTTTTAGAAAAAAAATGGCTCCTATACCCCTCTGGAAGCTTCTGGCAACTCCCACTAGATTTCCCTATGAGCGACAACTGTCATCTTGGATTTCAAGGTAAAAATGACCTTCAAATGCAAAAACAACCACATCATTGTATTTACATTTACATTTACATTTACATTTTAGTCATTTGGCAGACGCTTTTAATCCAAAGCGACTTACAAGTGCATAGGTTCTACCACAAGTCAAAGCATCACATCCAGAACTAGAAAAATACACCTGGACTGCTGTTCTAAACATATAGTCGTCATCATAAGTGCAATTTTTTTTTTTTTTTTTTTTTTTTTTTTTGGGGGGGGGTTAGACAGGGATAGGGGTATCAGAAGGGGGGGGCGGGGTAAATCAGGAGGGGGGACTAAGGTAGAGTTTGAACAGGTGTGTTTTGAGTCTGCGTCGAAATAGGGGGAGGGATTCTGCTGTCCTGACAGTGGTAGGCAAGTCATTCCACCACTGAGGAACCAGAACGGAAAACAGGCGTGAACGTGCAGCTCGACCGCCAGGTGCCCGTAGAGAGGGAATCGTAAGGCGACCAGAGCTGGCAGACCGGAGTGGTCTAGCTGGGGAGTAGGGAGTGATCAGGGATTGTATGTAATGTGGGGCAGTCCCCTTAGCAGCCTGAAATGCCAACACTAGGGCCTTGAATCGGATGCGTGCGGCAATAGGAAGCCAGTGGAGGCCAATGAGAAGCGGGGTGACATGAGCCGACCTGGGCTGACTGGTGATCAAGCGGGCTGCAGCATTCTGGACCAGCTGGAGGGGCTTGATGGCGCACGCTGGGAGGCCGGCTAGGAGGGAGTTGCAGTAATCCAGGCGGGAAATGACGAGCGCCTGGACTAGGAGCTGGGTGGCTTTCTCCGTCAGGAGATGACGGATGCGGCGTATATTAAACAGAAAGAACCTGCAGGTTCTGGCAGTGGAGGATACTTGTGGAGCCAGGGAGAGGCAGTTATCAAGAGTCACCCCAAGATTCTTTGCCGTACGGGAGGAGGAAACTACAAAGTCCTCCACAGTCAGTGAGAAGTCGATTGACGGAGAGGACTTAGCAGGGATGTAGAGAAGCTCAGTTTTGGCAAGGTTGAGCTTCAGGTGATGGGAAGTCATCCATCCTATTTGCGGATCTGACATTAGTGGGGAATGAAAAGCCATTCTTTTTTCATTTTCCTCTACAAGGTTCAAAAGACACATTAGATCTGATTTTCCCTATCAGCAACAGCCACTACTTGGGTTTCATGGTATAGATGACCTGAGATAAACCAGCTGCACTTGTATTTGCTGACCTAACATTACTGGGAAAAGACACCTAATTCATGTCTCTAGCCCATGATTTCAAACGGTACAAGTTTATCAGTAAGCCTAGAACATAATAATGCCAGTGGCACTACAATGCAGTGCTTGTAAAAATGACTGACCTTCTTTCATAGATGCCACATGGGCCTTTATCACATCGTCAGCTGTCATCCTATGTGACCACCGACTAGGAGAATACTGCCTCTCCAGCTCCTGTGATGATGTTTTCATGTTACTCCACCCAGTACATGTGCATAGAAACCAGAGGTGGAAAGTCCAGGGGTCAGAAAGTAAAAAGTCCCAATTAGCTCTTCCTCTTCACTGAATAATTGTGCTAATTAACAAGTCCAGGTGATTGGAACAAAATACTTGGGAGTTATTTTATTTTCTGAACCTCGGCTTTCCACCTCTAATAGGAACCCAGTGTAGCAGTACACATAAAGGTACAATAGGTAATTTTGGACTTCCAACGGTCAAGAGAGGAATCGCAGCAACATGCACCCTCAAGCCACAACACTGTTTATCCCGCCCCTTCTCTGTGAATGCGCTGATGCAGGACTGAGGGGAATCAATAGGCTTCTCATTAGTTTGTTGAAAACTTTTGGCTTGATGACGTTTGCTCAGTCTTGCTCAGAATTCTTAATTATCTGCCAAATAGTTGGTTTTAGTGGCCATGTGTCCACACTTTTACCTATTGATTCACCTCAGCCTTTAACATAGCCAGCTAAAGAACTTTGTAACCTCTTTTTATGCAGTTGTTTGCAAAATAGCACAATAAGCACAATGTGAACATGTTATGCAGCTATTCCTAACAGAATGCGGTTTAGGAGGGCAAATAATCCCACTTAATAATTGAGAAGGATCTAATTAACCCTTGTGTTGTCTTAAGGGTAAAAAATGACCTGCCACTAATTAATAGCCGAGAAAACCCCCTAAATTATCTTTTTTCAACTTGAAATTTGATGACAAAGTTTGTGATGAGTGACAGGTTGTTTCTTCATGCAAAATATAATTAAATTCATTAAAATTCAATCAAGCTGCTTTATTTTAGGGGGTTAGTGAAGGCAGGTCATTTTTTACCATTAGGACAAGGGGAGTATACTGAATGTTAAGACAACACAAGGGTTAAGATAAATTAACAGCTTGTTAAAATTCTGGGATTACGACATTAACAAACATTTTAGTAAAAGTAATGGTAAACAACTAAAATTATCAGGAAAAAAAACATACAGGGTTATTTTTCAGAATTTAAGAAAGATAGTGAAAATAGAGAGATGGTTGGCATTTATATAGCACCTTTATCCAAAGCGCTGTACAATTGATGCTTCTCATTCACCCATTCACACACACACTCACACACTCACACACTAAAGGCGATTGGCTGCCATGCAAGGCACCGACCAGCTCATCAGGAGCATTTGGGGGTTAGGTGTCTTGCTCAGGGACACTTCGACACAGCCCAGGCGAGGGATCGAACTGGCAACCCTCCGACTGCCAGACGACTGCTCTTACTGCCTGAGCCATGTCGCCCCATGTCGAGATGATAGATACAGCATAAACAGAACAGCAAAAAACTCTAAACCTTACATCTTTCTTCATTTCCTTCCACTGTGCCATATATGCTCAGAGCAGCAGAAAAATGAACCTCAAGCAGGAGCTCCAATTGACCTTTGGTTAGGAACACAAAAAGCAGGCACCACATTCAGGTTATGCAATGTTGCGGCCAATCAGCTCAGGCCATTTCCATTCTTGCATCACTGGGTCAACTCCAAAACCCCACCGACCAAGTGTGACTTTCACTCCATTTAAAAGTTGCCACGGTTCGGGACAGAGGAACCAATCGCAGACTCAGGGATAATAATAACCGCCCCCCTCACTGTGCCCTTCCCCCCCTCTAGGCCCATCCCTTCCTTTTCCACTTTCTCCCCCCTTACGGACTCTGATGTTTCTCAACTCCTGCTCTGCCACCGCCCTACAACCTGTGCCCTTGACCCTATCCCCTCTTCTCTTCTCCAAACTATCACACCTGACATTCTCCCATTTGTCACCTCCCTTGTCAACTCCTCCCTATCTTCCGGCTGTTTTCCGGCATCCTCCAAGAGGGCCCACATCACTCCGCTGCTAAAAAAGCCTACCCTGGATCCCTCCATCATCCAGAACTACCGCCCGGTATCTCTTCTTCCTTTCCTTTCTAAAACTATAGAACGAGCTGCTTCTACTCAACTTTCTTCCTTCTTTTCTAACAACAACCTGCTAGACCCCCATCAGTCTGGCTTCAGATCGGGCCACTCGACAGAGACTGCGCTCCTCTCCGTCAGTGAGTCACTTCATGCCGCACGAGCAGCCTCCCTCTCCTCTATCCTCATTCTTCTAGATCTCTCTGCTGCCTTCGACACTGTGGATCACTCCATCCTCCTGTCTGCCCTGTCAGCAACGGGCATCTGTGGCACAGCCCTGGACTGGATTGAGTCCTACTTCTCTGGTCGCTCCTTCCAGGTTGCCTGGGCTGGTTCGGTATCGACACCTCGGCCCCTCGCCACAGGAGTTCCCCAGGGCTCAGTCCTTGGCCCACTTCTTTTTTCTCTCTACACTCGCTCCCTTGGCCCTGTGATCACTGCACATGGGCTATCCTACCACTGCTATGCGGACGATACCCAACTCTTCGTCTCGTTCCCGCCGTCTGATACGCAGGTTTCAGCCCGTATCTCTGCTTACCTGAGGGACATCCAGAGCTGGATGGACAACCACCATCTAAAGCTCAACCCAGGTAAAACTGAAATGATATTCATCCCTGCTAATATCTCTCCATTTCTCTCGGGGATACCACACTCACGCCGTCACCCAGTGCAAGGAACCTCGGCGTGGTGATGGACAGCAGACTGTCCCTTTCCGAGAACATTGCGGCGGTGACCCGGTCTTGCAGGTTCTTCCTATACAACATACGGAGAATCCGCCCCTTTCTCACCCCCTACTCGACCCAGCTCCTGGTCCAAGCGATGGTTCTGTCCCGCCTGGACTACTGCAATTCCCTCTTGGCTGGCCTCCCAGCGTCCGCCATCAGACCCCTCCAACTCATCCAGAATGCAGCAGCTCGTCTGGTCTTCAACCTTCCCAAATACTCACACGTCACCCCCCTGCTTACTTCCCTCCACTGGCTGCCTGTCATGGCTCGCATCAAATTCAAAACATTGGTGCTAGCCTTCCAAGCAGTTAAAGGGTCTTCCCCAGCTTATCTGCAAAAAATCATCAGACCCTACACCCCTGCCAGACCTCTTCGTTCAGCCTCCACAGGCCGCTTGGCACCCCCCCCTCTCAGAACCTCCACCTCACGCTCACGACTACTGTCTGTTCTGGCTCCACGGTGGTGGAACGAACTCCCCGTTGAGGTCAGAACTATAGAATCTCTCCCCACCTTCAAGCGCAAGCTGAAGACGCACCTCTTCAAGCAGCACCTCTCCCCATCCCTCCCTACCTCCCTGTGAACCTTAATTGTTGTCTCTGTGACTTGCTTTGTGTATCGGTATTTTTAGTTGGCTAGGTAAGCAGTGTTTGGATCGTTAACTTTGGTGACTTTTGCTCTGTTTGTTTGTTTGTTAAAAAAAAAAAAAAAAAAATGCCCCTTGTCCTTATCTTTGTTGTACAGGTAGCAGTTGAAATTGTACTTACCTCTAGGGTCTTTCAGCGAACTTATCCCTGGTTATGGGTATGCACTTTGTTGTACGTCGCTCTGGATAAGAGCGTCTGCCAAATGCCAATAATGTAATGTAATGTAATGTAATAATGTATTGAGAAAACAGGCAGAGTTCAAAAACCAAGACAGACAAGCATTTTAGCTGAGCAGGTGGCACATTTTACTTGATCACTGTACGCTTGTCTTAGAGGGGAACATCTGAGACTTAAAAAGCTCTAGGACAAAAGCATTTGTTTTTTATGCCATAATTCCAACACAGAATGATAGAGGAGATCTGACTTACAAAATCCATCCATCCATCCATTATCTTAACCCGCTTATCCTGAACAGGGTCGCAGGGGGGCTGGAGCCTATCCCAGCATACATTGGGCGAAAGGCAGGAATACACCCTGGACAGGTCGCCAGTCCATCGCAGGGTACACACACCATTCACTCACACACTCATACCTATGGGCAATTTAGACTCTCCAATCAGCCTAACGTGCATGTCTTTGGACTGTGGGAGGAAACCGGAGTACCCGGAGGAAACCCACGCAGACACGGGGAGAACATGCAAACTCCACACAGAGAGGCCCCGGCCAACGGGGATTCGAACCCAGGAGCTCCTTGCTGTGAGGCGGCAGTGCTACCCACTGCACCATCCGTGCCGCCTGACTTACAAAATAAGAAACATATTTGAAAGTTGAGCATTTTATGGTGTGAAAGCTGATTAGCCAAAAAGTGGCCCAATTTACCTGACTTCACCCTAATAATGGTTATATAATAATGACATAATATGATATGCATGGTTTCGCCATGTCTCCAGCTGCTGGCAAATATTTTTCCCTCCATTTATAGATGCTCCTCCATCGCTTCTCATCGAGAGGGGTCCCGGCTGTATGAAGAGGAGCGGACCCAGTGTTCAGTTTGTTGGAGCTAGCCAGCCAATCAGACCAGAGGTTCATTGATATCAATGAGCCTTAATGACACAGTCACTCTTCGTCAAGCTCATGAGAATGGACATGTACACACGTGGACAAAATTGTTGGTACCCCTCTGTTAATGAAAGAAAAACCCACAATGGTCACTGAAATAACTTGAAACTGACAAAAGTAATAAATAAAAATGTATAGAAAATTTACCAATGAAAATCAGACATTGCTTTTGAATTGTGGTTCAACAGAATCATTTAAAAAAAACTAATGAAACAGGCCTGGACAAAAATAATGGTACCCTTAACTTAAAATTTTGGAGGCAATCACTGCAATCAAATGATTTCTGTAACTGTCAATGAGACAGTCAATGAGACTGTCAACAGGTATTTTGGCCCACTCCTCATGAGCAAACTACTCCAGTTGTCTCAGGTTTGAAGAGTGCCTTCTCCAGACGGCATGTTTCAGCTCCTTCCACAGATGTTCAATAGGATTTAGATCAGGGCTCATAGAAGGCCACTTCAGAATAGTCCAATGTTTTGCTCCTAGCCATTCTTGGGTGTTTTTAGCTGTGTGTTTTGGGTCATTATCCTGTTGGAAGACCCATGACCTGCGACTGAGACCAAGCTTTCTGACACTAGGCAGCACATTTCTCTCCAGAATGCCTTGATAGTCTTGAGATTTCATTGTACCCTGCACAGATTCAAGACACCCTGTGCCAGATGCAGCAAAGCAGCCCCAGAACATAACCGAGCCTCCTCCATGTTTCACAGTAGGGACAGTGTTCTTTTCTTGGTATGCTTCATTTTTGCGTCTGTGAACATAGAGTTGATGTGCCTTGCCAAAAAGTTCCAGTTTTGTTTCATCTGTCCAAAGGACATTCTCTCAGAAGCTTTGTGGCTAGTCAATATGCTTTTTGGCAAATTCCAGTCTCGCTTTTTTATGATTTGCTTTCAACAGTGGTGTCCTCCTTGGTCGTCTCCCATGAAGTCCACTTTGGCTCAAACAACGACGGATGGTGCGATCTGACACTGATGTACCTTGACCTTGGAGTTCACCTTTAATTTCTTTGGAGGTTGTTCTGGGCTCTTTGGTTACCATTCGTATTATCCGTCTCTTCAATTTGTCATCAATTTTCCTCTTGCGGCCACATCCAGGGAGGTTGGCTACAGTCCCGTGGACCTTAAACTTCTGATTAATATGTGCAACTGTAGTCACAGGAACATCAAGCTGCTTGGAGATGGTCTTATAGCCTTTACCTTTAACATGCTTGTCTATACACACCATGTCACCAAACAGCACAGTGACTACTTGTCACCCTTTAAATAGGCAGACTGACTGATTACAAGTTTGAAGACACCTGTGATGCTAATTAGAAGACACACCTTAGTTTAGTCCCTATGGTCAAATTATTTTCAATCTTTTCTAGGGGTACCATCATTTTTGTCCAGGCCTGTTTCATTAGTTTGTTTTTTAAAATGATTCTGTTGAACCACAATTCAAAAGCAATGTCTGATTTTCATTGGTTAATTTTCAGTAAATTTTTATTATTACTTTTGTCAGTTTCAAGTTATTTCAGTGACCATTGTGGGTTTTTCTTTCATTAACAGAGGGGTACCAACAATTTTGTCCACGTGTGTAAAACAGGATAGAGATGGTTGCAGAACAATTTAATGCTTAATATGCTTACATGAAGCTGCCACTGCTGCCCTCTATGATGAAATGCGCTAGCATAGCATTTAGCAGGATAATGTAAATGCAATCAAGCAGGGCATCCACTTTACCTCCCCATGGGGAATCCTCCGCTCATTTCAGGCTTTCTCCTGTGTGACCTGAATGCAGCAATATTCTGTAAACTGGAGTAAGATGTAGAATACTGGATTCATCATATTGATATTGGCAACAATTTTGCAAAGACATGACATGAAACTGAGCTTTATATGCAGGTGTAGACAATTAGCTTGAGAGCAGCATGAGAATGGAAATCAGGTGTGCAGGATTGACAAGTTAACGAGGTAATTAGTAATTGTTAGTAATAAACCTATCCTGCCCTAGAGTTAGTAAATTAGTAAATGACATGCACAAGAAACGTAAAGTAACATGAACACATGGTTAGAATGTTAGTATTACCCAATCCTGATCTAGCGTTAGTAGTTTAGTAAGAAGACAAGGGAAATTGAAACAATTATGGTGTGACTGACAGAAAGGGAGAGAGAGAAAGCAGGAATGCAAGGTTTGCAGAAAGACACAAAAAAGTGTATGCTAATCAATGAACCTCCACCTCACGCTCACGACTACTGTCTGTTCTGGCTCCACGGTGGTGGAACGAACTCCCCGTTGAGGTCAGAACTATAGAATCTCTCCCCACCTTCAAGCGCAAGCTGAAGACACACCTCTTCAAACAGCACCTCTCCCCAGCCCTCCCTACCTCCCTGTGAACCTTAATTGTTGTCTCTGTGACTTGCTTTGTGCATCGGTATTTTAGTTGGCTAGGTAAGCAGTGTTTGGATAGTTAACTTTGGTGACTTTTGCTCTGTTTGTTTGTTTGTTCAAAAAAAAAAAAAAAAAAAAAAAATGGCCCTTGTCCTTATCTTTGTTGTACAGGTAGCAGTTGAAATTGTACTTACCTCTAGGGTCTTTCAGCGAACTTATCCCTGGTTATGGGTATGCACTTTGTTGTACGTCGCTCTGGATAAGAGCGTCTGCCAAATGCCAATAATGTAATGTAATGTAATGTAATGTAAAATGAACAGAACATAAAATGAAACAAACATAAATCGTGACATAACAAGTATGACAATAAACTAAATAACATGACATGGCAAGACTAAGAAATAAATGGCAACAAGAACTAAACATGAAACATAACATGACATGACAATGAAACGTAACAAGAAATAAAACATAAAAACATGGCATAACATAATACGTGACATGACAATAACATAACTAAGACAGTAACTAAACATGAAACATGACGTGACAAGCATGAAACGTGACATGTACTTTGTTTCAATGTGTTTAAATGAAAAGGCTGCTGAACTTCCTGTATTGCTGTTTTGTTTAGCTCATTTCTGCATGCTTGTTTCGGCCAGGTTGTGATTAATCGTATCACTGACTTAACTGTCATAAGGCACAATATGCAAAATGACTCATTTATGAACAGAAGACACCTTTTTGCTACGAAAGTAACGTGTATATGCATTTAATAATACTTTTTGTAGCCTATTTATGGAAAGAAAACGTTCCCTAAATTATGGACGATTTAAACGTGCCGCAGATTTGCCGAATTCTCCAAGGAACAACAGAATACAGATTCGCTAATGGCATGATAACAGTTTCGATGTAGTTATCTAACTTTACTCTTCGTGTTTACTGTAGGTTATATTCGGTCCAATATTTTCGGGGAGAAGGTAAGACTTGCCAGTTTCCCACATCTAGTTCAAACAAGGCAGCAAAAACCTTTGTTGTTTGTTAGCTAGCCATCGATATTAACATCTGTAGCAACATCATACTTTTGTGAACTGAAGCTGGCGCATTTGATTCATTATAATGATCTCTTAAATGCACAGTACCTGAGTTCGTCGCTTCCCGATTTCACCTGTTTGGCGATAGAATTTGCCGAAACCGACCGCTGTTTTGCAAACCAGGGCAGGTCCCCGATTTGTGTCACGCGTGCAGAAACTCGTTTAGTTCCCCTTTTCTCTGCTCTGAAGGTACACGACTGAAGCTGTGTCAGCCTGTCGTCTCAATGGCTTGCATTCACGCGTGCTGCAGGCATGTGTCATTGACATAGATGAGGGCCAGTTTGTAAGTGCTGAATTCTTTTGATCAAGTTAATTTTACTGAATATTATATAGAATTTAAGATTTATAGTGCGGTAGGTTTCATCATTTAGGGTAATTATTTGGACCCTTTGTTATCGTTTGGTCCAACACAACACCATCATCGTGGTGATTGCAAACATGGGCAGAAATATCATTGTAGCTGCATTGGAAGGAACATTTCAGAGAAAGGTACAGTTTTTAGCTGAGAGTGCACACCTGTGTTATTATTTGGTATTGAAACTATAGTTAAAACACTACTGAGTTAAACACCTACAATATCAGCATATGTTGCACTCCCACAGACTGAGGAGTGGAGAAAAGTAGTGTTTTAAGAAAAGACACAGGACACCGTGCTGCTTTGGTCAGGTCGGTAGCTGTAATAATGTAAACACGCAGCTACTTCCTGTCTTAAGTTGCAGCACATTCTCCCCACTGGTATCGCCCTGTAGTGGTCATAAACCCAAAATACATTCAAGACAGTGCAGAATCTCCGTGAGAATTTCCCCATTAGGTATTCAAGTTTTCCCTTTTTCACAGAGCGTACCTGGTACAATAAACTCATGTTACACTAGTAGTGCACTCATCATTACCACACATACATCTGTGCAGCAGTGTAGTACAGTATATTGGTTGGAGAACACAGTTCCCAGGTGTGATCCCTGTGTTGTACCCTTGAACAAGGTGCCTAATGGCTTCAGTACATATCCGGCCGAAAAAAAAGGATTTTATATTCGCAAATAATTAACATTCGTGTACAGTACTGTGCAAAGGTCTTAGGCACCTGTATAACATTCTGTACAGATAAGATTCTTTAAAAATAATTAAATGAAACATAATAAACATACTATACATTTTACATTACATTTTAGTAATTTGGCAGAATAGTTAAAAACTGAATCAAATCAAAATCTTTTGTGACCACCCTTCGGCGTTAGAATTGCATCACTTCTATGAGTGCCAACACTGTCCTGCTGTTCTATGAGACAATCAGCAGGGAGGTTGTTCCAAGCATGTTGGAGAACTTGCCACAGTTCTTCAGCAGACTTTGGTTGGCTCCTTGCTTGTTACTTTTTTTAATGAAATACAAAAATGTCTCTGTAAAATTAAATCTTTTGGAAAATCAATATTTGGAAATCTCAAATTTGTTCTTTTATACCAACACACACAAAAAAAGTCTAGGGTGCCTAAGACTTGCACAGTACTGTACATTTCGCAAATGGATAAGCATCTGATAAGTGTACATTTCACTTAGAATGCTCAAGCTCCACCTGTAACATATGTAGAATTATCTTTTGGAAATACATTTGTTAAAGCATGTTTAGTGTTTTAATCATGTTGGATATGTTGACTCTGATAGTGCCGTGCTGAATTACTGGTCCATGCAACCATTTGGCAGTGTCCTGGATCTGGCGCCCCCTGGTGGAGAGTGTGGTGAAGTTGAGTGCCGTCTGCGCACACTGCTTCAGGGAGGCAGACTTATTATTTCTTGTAGGAGAGACTGGCGTAAGTGAGCATTTATCGACCAACTTCCAGTTAGTGTTTCATTTCCTGTTTGTTTTGTAATGTTGAGTACCTAGCACTGCAAAAAATAGCTTGAGTCAATTGACTATTGACATGATACTACTGTTTACTGTTGGGAAACGGGTGGTTTTGGAGAATTATGGCTATTACATACAATTATACACAATACCACAGTGCAAATATACAAAGGTATTTGTTGATCTTTAATGTATTGAACTAACGTTTTTTGATGGGATTTAATATTATTTAATATCAGAAATGTAAAAGGTATTTGTGCGTGTGAACTTCCTTTTTATAAAATTGAAACATTTTATGTGGCTACCTATGCTTCACTTGCTTCCAGTTATTGCATACATTTCCTTATTTGTGTTGTAGTCATTGCTTCCATTCAGTGTTGGAGTGTCTCTGGATCACATTTTCCCACGATCAGGGAAGTGTGCCTCAGTCTTTCTTCTGGGGGTCTGTACAGTGTTGACCATGTTGACACAGGGTCAGCAAGGCTTGATGAAAAGACAGTGCCTGTCAATGCAGGGCTATTGCTCCCATCATTGTGTTGCCTCTGCGCAATTCTGCCACTTCGGTGGAATGCTCCCAGAACTGTTTTAAGTTGAAATAGTACTGGGTTTTCCATATAGTGTTCCATATGGTGTCTTTAGATAGTTAATGTTGTGGGAAATAGTTTGGTGTCATTGGTGTAGTACACTGGTTGCTGAATAAAGATTTTGAAATACCATTTAGAAATAAACCACAGGTAATGCAAGTTACCAATGAGTCAGCATCCAGCTGTCCTACAAAGGATAACCTGGTTTGTTAGACAGAGAAAACATCAACAGGACAATTGTTGTTGCTGCCGTCTTGTGACTCTTTATTTGATGAGGGAATTGAGGGAAACGTGGAATGATTTGAGGAGACTTGCTAATATTACCTCCTTTGGACCATTCGCATATAGCATTTCATATTATGGCCGCTTGGCACCTCCCCCTCTCCAAACTTCCACCTCCCGCTCACGCCTACTGTCTGTTCTGGCTCCACGGTGGTGGAATGAACTCCCCGTGGAGGTCAGAACAGTAGAATCTCTTTCCATCTTCAAACACAAACTGAAGACGCACCTCTTCAAACAGCACCTCTCCCTGTCCCTCCCTATCTCCCTGTAAAACTTCATTGTTGTCTTTCTGTGATTTACTTGTGTATCAGGATGTTTCGTTTGGCTAGGTAAGCAGTGTTTGGCTAGGTAAGAGGTTTGTTTTTGTTTGTTTAATGAACCCTGTTCCAGTAGTGCCTGGTAAGACTACACACATTTCCTTCACCTCTCAGACACTTTTGCTTTTTGGTGTATTTGGGGGGTTCCTACAGTTGGGGTCCTCCACGTGATAAGTTTTCATCCATGTCGGACCTGTGTCATCTGTGGGGACAACACTGTTGATGGAGCCATCGGGTCAGACTTCAAGAAGGTGCATGATAAATGCGGACACCCATCTCATGCAAAACACAGAGATGGCTGAATTCCAATAGTTTTAAGAACATTCCAGGTAACTACTTTATTAGGTATGTATTACTTATTTTTTTTAGACTACTGCTGTAGCCTATCCACTTAAGAGATATGATGCATTGTGTGTTCAGAGATGCTCTTCTGCATACCACTTTTAATGTGTGGTTATTTGCATTACTGTCACCTTCGACCAGTCTAGCCATTCTCCTCTGAGGTCTCTCATTAAATGGCCATCTGTTGAGGTTCGCTGACCAAATTGTTTTGTAAAGGAAACATTTGTATAATCAAATAAAGCTTTTTACAAAGATTCAAATGTACAAAATGTGCACAGATAATGTACAAAGCACAAAATAATATGCTTCCTAACTGTAAGAGGTTGTTTGAATTTAGAGAGCCAGTATGAATTTAGGGGAATAGGTATGTTTAGTGGACAAATATAAAGAATAAATGCATATTTGTCAAAGGGGTTAACTTTAATCCATTTTTAAAGGGATTAAAAATGTGTACACTTTACAAATGTAAAAAAATGTTTCAAAATAAGGTGTTGAATATAAAACTGAGGTAGTGTATGAACATTTTGAACTTTTGTTTTTGTTTCCATTTTGTTTTTGTAGCCTAAAAAGGGATGAGCATTAGAATATGTTATGTAATATTTTATATAATAATCTTTTAATAATTGTTAGGTATGTATAATAAGCTAAAACTTCAGCCTACACCTTTTCGGTCACCTGTTATTTATTATTTCTATGTACACTCATTCTGTAAAATTGTTAATAAGGACTGAAATAAATTACTATAACTACTACTACTACTACTGCAACTAAAATATCACCACTGCACAACTAAAAATATGAAAGCACCAAGTCATGTGCAAGAGTTACTGTCCTAAACAGAAATGCTTACAGTTCAGATAGTACCACTTTCATTACCCAAGTCTCAAAAGCAGACAGATTATGCACTTACGCCTTAGTACTTAGTCCCCAACATGACTATTTGAGCAATTCAACTCCACACCACACATAATGCACTTGCAGTACATAACAGACATGTGCATGCATCAGTCGTGATTAACTGCCTCACGTATTTGAAACGGTTTAATCCATCCTTAGCCAGTTACAAAGACTCCAGTCACAACTCACAACTCAAGCATAGGGACTTTATTTGGCAGCGGTCCTCTGGGAGGACGTGTACATACGAAAGGCACATGGTACAGTATTTGGCAGAACCCCCCTCCTTAAGTCTCTGAGCAAAGTGTACAGAGACCTGAAGAAGTGCTAAACATGGGGCGGCATTGCTCAGACCACCTCCCTTCACTCAGACCGCAACCTCTCGCAGGAATGATGTCATAGTTATGGCACTGAATCTGGGAGAAGTGTGATTTGCGCTGGTTGGCGAGTTGGTGATTTCATGTTGCTGCAGTACAAGGGAGTCCGAGTGGAGGCAGGGCCACCGAAGGCCTAGCAGCTGCATTTTCATGAAGTGGAAGCGGCATCTTAATTTCCCCACGCCACCTACACCACCGCAATTACCCACTCATCTACCACTTTTACAAAGCTCTTAAATGGGCCAACCCCACAAATGAACAGTGATGTGGCATTTCAACTTTTCATAGTTTCAAATTTAAAAAGCGTGGGAAACAAGATATTATTAAGGCTTAATGAACAGCCCTGGAAGTAAGACTGAAACCTTCAGAGGGCACTGCTGGTAGGAGTTTAGTCATCTACAGGCACAAAAACAGGCTCTGTGTGGAGACCCTTGCATTGCATAGATATAAATATACATCAACAACAACCAAAAACTGCAGAAAGGATAACAGTGCAGCTGTCATTGCTTAAGGAACCACTTGCTAACATCTTTAAAAAATAAGAAAACATTTAGTTAATATTAACAAGCGTGTATTTAAACGAAACAAGAAGCAAAAAAAACGCCGCTAAGGCACTTTTTAGTCCAGTGTGCGAACAGGTTCGGAGATTTCAGTGGCACTGAAAAATGAAAGTGCTGCTTACAGACAGACCCCGAAGGGGATTGTGGGAAACGTGCAAGGCTCTCTGGGAACACTCCTTTTTTAAAGGGCACTCGGGAACCCCACCCCACAGAAAAGTTACATATTTCAGCATTTTGAAATTCAAACTACTTTTAAACTTTTTTAAGAACAGAAGTCTATGTGACAACCATCTTGGGTGGATTGCAGTGGTTATAAGAGCACTAAACTTATATTTTCTACGTATATGTATATTAGATTTATGGCACATTTAAAGTGTTTTTTGTTTTTTTACTGAATGGGGGGGGGGGGGGGGGGTTCCATGATTAAAGTTTAAAAATACATGCATTGCGATATATACATCTTTATTCCAAGATAGATTTTCTTGCAATATGGCATCCTTGCACCAGTGTGTCTGTCTGGAGCAAGAAACCCGCATGAAAACCCGGGTCCACCTCCTCCGCAATCTCGGTGACCCAGTGCATCAATAACAATACCATTACATCCCCCCACCCCTTAAAAAACTCAATCATAGAACTAGCCACATATATCAGTTACATTTTAGAAATTGGTGGCGATTATGGGAAGGTTTGAATACAGCCCAGTAACCCAAAAACATTCCTCCCACACTGCTGCAGAGTGGAATATGTGAACATGCCAACCTGACGCATTTATGCTGGCATAGGAAGACACAGCCTGCAAGCCAACAAATGTATCAACAGCAAAGACTAAGTCCAACATTTTTGTATGCTAGGCACCACAATATGGCTGTACTGACTTTGTGCTCCACTGTGAGAGAAATACACGATTACTCCTCTCACTTTGGGTGCTATCGTTTGGCACTGTTGGACATGCCTCATGTAACCTTGTGTGCCAAGGGCACCATTCATTCTGCTGACTGGCTGCTTGTGGGCCCTTTAAAGAGGACTGACAGTCCACAATAATGAAACATGAAGTGGCTCTGGTGTACATTTTACACATTTCACTTTGGAGAGACCACCAGGTTGTAATATTAGAAAATATGAACAAACTGCAGCTAATGTACCTGTGCATTATTGATGAATGTGCATTTAGGGAGGGAATGCTCAATCTTTGACACGACCACTATAGCCTGCAGTCAAATGACTTCTCAATTCAAATGAAAATTCAAAGCTAGCTTCCTAGCAGATCTTTCACTGTTTTCCTACAAGCTGTGCACTTCACCTGTAAGTATATTAGGCTCCTGAAAAATTAAACAAGAATAAACAAAGTTTTTATGGTGGTACATCCATTTCTTACTGGTTGCTTTTTAGTGGCAAATCAAAGATGCAACTGACACATAGTGTTCAAATTTAGCAGTCTCACACTAATTACTGTCGTTTAGTAAATACATTGAATTCTGGATCATATTCTAATTTAATGCGTGCTCACATATGCTCAACACATTGTAAAAATAAGGACAAAACAAAAATACTCATTCAAAACCTTTGGATGCAATTATATGCCGTGTGTACACCAGCTTATAGACACTCACACAACAGGCTATAAATTATACTCGAAATACATAAACAGTGGAGTGCAAGGACCAGTCCTCACAGGTGAACTCTCATTGGTTGCCTTCTTAAAAAAAAAAAAAAAATGAAACAAAAACAAACGACAAAAAAAAGAACCCTTCCCATCTATATGTCACGTGACCAAAACCCACGCCCCTCCCCCACTTCAGTAAACTGGGGGCTGGTATCCCCCCTCCCCGAAAGGCTCAGACTGGGGCGTGTAGGGAGACTGCTGGTAGCTCTCTGGGCCGCTGGTGGGATAAGGGGGGTAGGGGGTGGTGTGGTCGCTGACTGGGTCGGTGTAGGTCTCACCAAATTCAGTCACTCCTTGGCGGTACCTCGTCAGGGCAAAAAAGGTCAGGAGTCCCTGGAGAAGGTTAACCTTAATTAGACCCCCTCCGTATTTTCCTCACACAAGCCATTGACACCTACTGAAGCAATTTGGGGGTGGCATATTGCTTCAGCGCACAACAGCGCCCTTTTTAAGGATTTCAACAAGTGACAGCTTGATTCGGAGACATAAAGAGAGTTAGAGAGAGGAGAGAGAGAGAGTGAGAGAGCATTAGAAAGAGGAGAGAGAGTGAGAGTGTTAGAAAGAGGAGAGAGAGAGTGAGAGTGTTAGAAAGAGGAGAGAGTGAGAGAGCGTTAGAAAGAGAGACTGAGAAAGCGTTAGAAAGAAGAGAGAGAGCAGAGGGGAGGGGAGAGGGTGAGCGAGAGATAGAAAGGAGAGAGAGGGTGGGAAAGAGAGAGAGAGAGAGAGACTCACCCAGGTGACAGTTGAGAAGAAGGAGAAGGCCACCACGGCGCGGGCGGCGTCAGCCACGGCGGTTTTGATGTCGGTGTGGGACCACAGATTGGCCAGGTGGCAGAAGCACACGAACCACAAGAACGTCCACACGCCTGAGGTGAGCAGGTGGGCCAGGAGAGGGACCGGGACAGAGAGAGGGAGGTTAACAGAGGCAATAAAATACACACACCCCACACACACGCCCCACACACGCCACACACACGCCACACACACGCCACACACACGCCACACACACAGCATACACACAGCATACACACAGCATACACACAGCATACACACAGCATACACACAGAGCTGCTGGGGGAGGAAAATATTCACACTATCCTCTCCAGAACTGACAAGCGTATGTTACTGCCATGAAATATTTAAGGGAGGCACTGGAGGGTGAAGCTGTTGAACAACTTCCAAACAAGAACAGCCCCCCCCCCGGCCCGAAACCCAGGACGGGTGAATGGGCGAAGAGCCTCTCACCTGAGAAGATGAGGTCGGCGGTGACGATGTACTTCCTGTCCTTGGCGTTACTGATCTGAGGGAAGTAGGCGTCCACGACCAGGAAGGCCACACAGGCCATGAAGGCCAGGATCCCGATGCTCAAGCCGTACTGGCAGGCTGAGTCCTTCGCGTTGAACATGCACTTGGTTTCTGCCTCCGCGGGGGAGGGGGTGACGTAGCCCTCTGCCGTGATGGTCGCAAACACGACAATGGCGAAGACCTGCGGAGGACTCACAGTTTTCACCAGGAACAGCTGGTGATGGTCAGCTTGACAGACAACACTCAAATCTCTAATATGAAAGTATGTAACTGTGTGAGGGTGGGTTTGGAGGGGCAGGGGTGAGGGTGTTGGGTAGTTCATCCTGCCAAAATGCCGGATGGGCCCCACAGGCTGGTACCCAACCCCAAATGGGGCCAGTAGGGAATGTGACAGGCAGGTCTGCAGCTCAATTGATGGGATCTACTGTAATTTAACAATTATCATAATAATAAAAATGATAACAACACTAACAATAATATAGAGCCCTCGTGTGATGTTTCTGCATGCAGCAGTTCACAGATTGAATATAAACCATGCCAGTGCACACTGATTGGGAAAACTGCTTTCCTTTTAAACTAATCACTGCACTCAATTCATTTCTCTTTAGTGGCAGACAAATGATAAAAATAAAGACCTGTAAACACAGCGCTGGTTCGCCCCCTGTGTGGAACAAGTCAAAACTTTTCACCAAGGATACAGTCTTGAGCTCTACCTCGTGATAAAAAAAAAAAGCCAGATCAAATAAATGATTTATTGGCTGAAATAATACATTTTGGACTAAATCCTGAAATGAACCAGCCCTTATGAGAACCCCAGCAGGGCAGGCCCACAGGCTAAAGTCACAAAAAGAACCAGGGCCTGTATCACAAAGCTGAGTAAACCCAGAACCCTCCCAAATCTGACTCAAGTAAAAAGAGCTGTTCCGTGTTTTACTCAGCACAGTTATCCAGTTGCGGTTAGCACACTATTCTTCAAAAAGATGTGTGCATTGCCTTAAACTTTGAGGCAAGAAAATGGTTCATAAGTGTGAATTCCACCTACAATAACATTAAATGAGATGATGCTCTTCGTTTTATTAAGTTTTGTCACTTAGCAATCATTCATGTGCCATCGAAGATTAATTATCGGTTATGCTCATCCTTAAAATGACACAACCCATCCCAGTAGAAACTGATTTTTGTCCCTGATCACGCAGGACTGCAGCAGTCTCATAAATTTGGCCGATGATACAGGCTGTAATGAAGACGGATGGTGTTAGACCGTAATGCTATACTTGTTGTTTGGTGTAATGACGTGATTCCTGATCCACTTGGAGAAGGGAAGAGAAGATTCTAGAGCACTTCAACCGGCGTGAATTAAAAACACTTACACAGTTACTGGCTTAGTCTAATTCTACAAAAGTTACTGAGGAAAAACTATTGGACGGTCAGTTACAAAAAAAAAAAAAGAAAGAAAAAAAAAAAAAAGAGAAATGAGAAACTATAGTCCGTCTGCTGTGTCCGTCTACAACCAGTTCCTTTCCATGGCTAGGAGTGCTGCTTTCATTGGGGCTGTGAAGCCTACAGCACTCACCAGCTAAAGGAAACATTTTGGTGCAGCTGCTGCTAAAAGCACACAGACCCACATCCCGAGATCTACAAGAATCAATTAGTCAACACATGACCCACGCATGACAACCTGCCCCCTCACCCCCAACCCCCCTCCCTTGGCATCCTGCCTCTCAGCAGCATAAGCTAAAGACTTAATGGAGTCTCTCTGCCCAGATCTCCTGCCATTTCAATCTGTCCACTTCTCTGTTCTACTGTTGTTGGCTTTCTCCCTCTTGCCTTTTACTTTGCAGAGTTTAAACAGAGTAAAAATGATGCAAATTTCATTAAATTCAAGAGCCTGAGAAACAAGGTAAATAGAAGGTGCTAAGAATGATTATTTTAGTGATAAAGTTGAAGAATATAGAAATGAGCCAAAGAAACCATGGAAATGTTTAAATAAATTAGGATACCGCACCAAATTGAAAAATAAAGCAAGTAATATCAGTCTAGACATAAATGGAGAGGAGTATTAAACCTGAATGATCAGCTAGCACCACCTGTGAAGACGTACTTCACCTAATTTGTTGTGGGGTTTTGATGTCTTTTGTATTTCTTCGGACCACAACGGAAATAAGTCTTCTAGGCTTTACTGTGCTTAAATCCTGAATGATTTTAAATGTATGGGATGGCTGCTCCAGTGCAGGGTTATATGCATTTTATAATCAAATACATTATCATCCTCATCAGCCAAGCTCCATCTGTCCCCAAGTGTGTTTTGGTTTTGTGTCAGCCACTCCTCACCAATGCGTGTGTGTGTGGGTGTGTGTGGAGAGAGGGGGGTTGGGTGTGCCTGGCATGAAAGTCTGCTATATCACATTCCCAGTCACATGCTTATGTTTACTCTGTCACCGTTTAGACGGGGTGGCCAAGGACACATTCTGTCTTACTGGGGTTCGCGGTTAAACCAGAAGCTGAATTGGGGGGTCCACATCCGCCACAACACATCACAGTAATTACAAATAATACAACCATCCCCACTGAACACCAGGGGAATTCACAACAAACCTGAACAGATCCCCTTAAATACTTTCGTTTTAGCGACCAAACGAGGAAGTCGATTAGGAAAAAGCCACGAGAAAGTCGGGATGTGTGACACCTGGGGCTTGTGGGGGTTTCCATGGTGAGACGACTATTATTGTGGTTTTAATTCATTGGAAACACAATATCTTAACGCAACATCCAAATGTAATCAAACTAACCGGGAAGTTTTCAAACTCTTAGATGTGGGTTATTTAAACACAAAGCCTGCAAGTAAAACTCAGCGGATTAAGACACAATAACCAATAATCCATATACAAATTAGCTAAAGCGAGGATAACTCACCCCTGCATAGCCAAGTTGATATTAATGAAACGAGTTACGTATATCGCTAGTGTGACAATACACTGCTGACGATGAAGCTATTTATACAGAGAATAAAAATTTAAATCTATTTTCATACTAGGTCAGACTGATGCATGATGAACAAGCAAGCTAGCTAAAACCATGGACATTACTCTGTCCTACTTCACTTTATACGATCGGAAGTACCATTACAACTACCAATGCCAACACGCGTATCATACGAATAAGGTCCTTAATGCAAATATTTAACAATGAGGGCGCGTACAGCCCATTGCTTCAGTATCGTCTAAGTTGGTTTCTGTAGCTAGCTAAAATAGATAGATAGATAGATTGATAGATAGATACTTTATTCATCCCGAGGGAAATTTTAGAATAGCTAACGTTGAGTAGTCAAATTTTTGCACTGTGTAGCACAGCTAGCGACAAACACATTTTTGTCAAACAACTTTTATTTAAACAAGTAATAGTTTAATGCTGTATCGTTCTCACGTTGTCACATGTATAATGTGTTCAAAACGTGGCACCATTTGTAATGCTATTTAGCTAACTTGGCTACTGGCTAGGCCTAGCTGATTTTGCACATGACTTCCTTTATAGCCCAGTTAGCGCAGAAAAAAAAATGCAGCAAAGTTCAGCATTATGCTAGCCAGATACAGGTCATTTATTTGGATCCATTATTTGCTGTATATCCGTTTAATTAAAACACCTGAAGGCGAACTGGCACGATATTTTGCGATGCTGACAAAACTAAACAAAATCTCTCCATAACTAGCGAGGTAAACGTCAAACCTAGCCAGTTAGCTAGCTAACAATAGCGGCTAATCCCCGAATAGACACCTCATCATTCTAGCCAAGTTAGAATGTTAGCCTAAGTAACTTAGCCAGATAAAATATTCCAATATACTAACCATACAACTACCTAGCGTCATAAATGGATAGATGTATTCTTATGAGATCTGTCACTAGCTAGGTAGTCATCTACTTTGCAGCCAGCTGTAAACGAGCTTGACAACTTTAGCCAGCTAGCAAGCGAAGTAAACTATGACTCATGAACTGAATAGGACTTCATCGTCCTCACTGACTAAACCAACTTACCCAACTCAAGATGCGTAGTATAGTCTGTGGCTGTTTAAGAAAGCTCGCTATGTCAAATGCACCTCCGGCCAGCGAGGCTCCATAAGCACCAGTCTCCATTGTTTCTTGTTAACCAAACTTCAAGTAACAGGCCTAGAACAGACGCAGTGAAGGTCCCTTCTTGACAGATCGGGCAGCTTGTTTTCACTGCCGACTGTTTTGCGAAAGTGAAAGAACCGCCCATCGCGGAAAGGCGGACATCAGAATCCGTGTATGGCTTCCCTCTTCGTTTAACCACACACTCAACCCGTCTGATTGGCGCTGTGTGCACAGCTAAGTAAATTGACCAATCACACGTAAGTGCGTCTTGTGTCGTGAAGGAAAAAGCGATGAACTACGGCACATACCCTCTGAACTGATCCCTGCGTACCATTCTCTTTTATCCAACTAGCTTCTTAACATACATTATATTACCCAACATAAAATCGACTATTTCGCAAATATTCATTGACTTGCGTCCAAGTTAATCAAGATAGGTTTTCTAAAAGCATACATAGATTTCAGGAGTTGCTGAACGACCATAAAGTAAGGATGTATACATCAAAAGCATCTTAAGGGTTTACAGTAATATGACTATAGGACTGAATAAGTATAGCGCACTGGGAATAAGGCCAAGGGTGAATGAACTGCCATAATCAAAATATTGTTTTTGAAATGATGCAGTTGAAATGCTTCACAATGAATTATTAATCAATGCTGTGCATTTACAAAACAGGCCACATGTCCATCCATCCATCCATTATCTGAACCCGCTTATCCTGATCAGGGTCGCAGGGGGGCTGGAGCCTATCCGAGCATACATTGGGCAAAAGGCAGGAATACACCCTGGACAGGTTGCCAGTCCATCGCAGGGCACACGCACCATTCACTCACACTCATGCCTACAGGGAATTTAGACTCTCCAATCGGCCTAACCTGCATGTCTTTGGACTGTGGGAGGAAACCGGAGTACCCGGAGGAAACCCACGCAGACACGGGGAGAACATGCAAACTCCGCACAGAGAGGCCCCGGCCGATGGGGATTAGAACCCAGGACCTCAGGCCACATGTACATATACAAAATTGGGCTCCAGGTTTTTCCAGACTTCATCAGATTATGTGTTTTTTTTTGGTACAGATCTGGTTTTGGTTGTAAGTATGGTGACAGTAGCAGTGTTCTTTAGTGGTATTCATTATCCGATCAAGTGGAGACTCCTCTAGGGATCACTGCATAAAGGGTATAACTTACTGTGTGACTGAAGGTGTACGGGCACCTTCTTTGCACCCATGAGCAGACACAAAATGGCGGAACCCCGGCAGCTAGTTAATTATCAACCCATACTGTTTGCACAGCTATTGTATAAGCACACACTACCAACAGATTATTCCTTAAAATGTAACCCCCGACACAGTGAGAGGCACTTTCCTGTTTGCCCAGCTCTTCATTTTAATACCGTCCTTCATTTAAGCTTAAATATCCTCCTCTGATGCACCAGTGGCCCAGAGCCTTTATATCTATTGTGTGTGTGTGCGTTTGTTTACACTAAGTACAATGTGGTCACATTGTTGGGCACACACTTGCATATCACAGTGTTTACGAATGAGAAGTAGGCAGAATATTTTTAGAACTAAAAACCCAATTTTTCTGACAAGTCAAACAATAATTGTGAGTACATTGTCACATGCTATATATTGAGAGAAATGCTGAAAAAGGCACAGGCCAATTATTAGAATTTACCAACGAGATGCAAAAGTTAATCCAAATCACTAAGCATGCAATTACTACAACTTTGTTTACCTCATGTGCTATCAGGGGCTCAGGGCTCGCATTTCCTTTCCCCCCTCTGGTGTCTTAATGACATTGAATTGAATTGAATTGAATAGATGTTTTTTTTAATTTTTAAAATGTATTTCTACTATGTTTTTTTCAGTGTCCATTTTGCCTTTTAAAGTTGTATTTAAAAAAATAAATGTATTGATTTAATATTCTTATTGTTTATATATCGTTGTATTGTGCTATCTTTTATGGCATTACGCCTATTTTCACGGTATTTGTCTTCACTGCTCTAAAACACTCAAAAAGTGCTATACAAATAAAGTTGTTATTATTTCAAGTGCCACCTTTAAGAAGAATTTCCCAACACTGAGAAATAAATGGAGAAAAGTGAATGGTTCATGAATGTGTTACTGAGTGTGACTAATGTTTTATACACCGAGTAGAGGTTTTAAAGGGATTGTGCACTTTCTGGGGTGTTTAATATCAGTTACATTTTAATATATGTTTTGGTCCAGATGACCTTTGAATGCAATGGAGGATATTTTCAAGTTTCACATCACCTGTTGGCTTTAAAATGTTATAAAATAGGGCATTTGACAGTTTGAACCCGGTAGCCCATGGCTGGTTGTTGTAGGGCATTTTACATATGTGTGCCTCACTGCAGACACCCAAAATGAAACAGACTGTGTTGACCATGTTGTCAGCAAGGTTTGATGAAAAGACAGTGCTCGTCAATACAGGAATATTGCTCCCGTCATTGTGCTGCCTCCTCAGTGGAATGCTTGAGGTGAAATAGTAGTGTATAGATCATGGGTTTTCCACATACAGTGTTTAGTGCCTTTAGATGGCTTGTGTTGTGGGAAATAGTTTGGTGTCATTGGTAGTGTAGTATACTGGCTGCTGAATAAAGATCTTGTAGGAATAAACCATATGTAATGCAAGTTACCTGTGAGTCAGCATCCAGCTGTGATACAAAGGTTAACCAGGTTTGTTGGACGTACAGAGATAACATCAGCAGGACCATTGTTGTTACCACAGTCTTTATTTCATGATTTGTTGTTTTTCCTGAAAACCCTGGGTATATAGAGGGAAACGTGGACTGGTTCGAGGAGACTCGCTAATACATCTCCTGCACACCATTTGCGTATAGCCATTCATATGACACCTTGTAATTCTTGTAACACATTGTCATTCTTTTTCTGCAATGCACATTGTTTAATAAATTGTATTAATTTGAACCTGCATCCTCTTGACTCGCACTACTATACACTTAGCAGTTCAGAGTCCGAACAGACATAGACAACATAGGATACCTGCACCCCGTAGTCAATCGCCTATACACCAGTGCCGTCACAAGACACATACTAAGTGTATCATTGTAGGCTATACAGGCCACAGGCATGTCAGCGTCTATACAAATAGATAACGATCATATAGAGCCACACTATCGGCGGACATTTGCAGTTCCTTTTGTTGAACTGTTAGAACAGAGGAGCAGTTAACCTAATCTTTGGAGTCAACAAGAACACATTTAATTAACCCTGTTCCAGTAGTGCCTGGTAAGACTACACGCGTTTCCTTCACCTCTCAGATACTTCGGCCTTTTGGTGTATTTGGGGGGTTTCTTACACTGTGTCACTGGTACCAGCACAATGTAAAACTATATTAAAATATTTCTGTTTATAATTGTGAATAAACACTATAAAACTGTATCTGTTCACATGTACAGCATTGCTGTATAAGCAGCTTAACATGCATATTCCTGCTTGACCATGAACCCCCAAATGCCCTATGCTTTCCATTGTATATACCAAGTTAGCAGGTCATCAGAAACTTCTATAAATATCGAGCATATCATTGCACAGAAAAACTATCTGGGTCATTCGAATACATACTAAAGCTGAAATTATATCCAAAAATTGATTTAAATGTAATTTTAATGCATTTTGATAATATGGGTGGCCTGTAGGGTAGTGGTTAAGGTACATGACTGGGACCCACAAGGTCAGTGGTTTGATTCCCGGTGTAGCCACAATAAGATCCGCACAGCCATTGGGCCCTTGAGCAAGGCCCTTAACCCTGTATTGCTCCAGGGGGGACTGTCTCCTGCCTAGTCTAATAAACTGTACGCCGCTCTGGATAAGAGCATCCGCAAAATGCCAATAATGTAATGTAATGTACAGTACTTGCACAGCAACAATAACACTACCATATAAGTGTTGCTTTATGATAAAACATGGATTAATGAAAACTCACACCAAGAATCTTTAACTTGCCAAACTGAGTTTGTGAAGAAAATGTGCAATGTTTGTAGTCATTTGTAAAAGCACAAAAGCACAAAGTTGACTGGATACAGGACGGCGGCAAGGATGGTGCAGTGGGTAGCACTGCCGCCTCACAGCAAGGAGGTCCTGTGTTCGAATCCCCGTCGGCCGGGGCCTCTCTGTGTGGAGGTACTCCGGTTTCCTCCCACAGTCCAAAGACATGCATGTTAGGCTAATTGGAGAGTCTAAATTGCCCGTAGGTATGAGTGTGTGAGTGAATGGTGTGTGCGCCCTGTGATGGACTGGCGACCTGTCCAGGGTGTATTCCTGCCTTTCGCCCAATGTATGCTGGGATAGGCTCCAGCCCCCCTGCGACCCTGTTCAGGATAAGCTGGCTCAGATAATGGATGGATGGATGGATAGATGGATAGATGGATGGATGGATACAGGACACAGTCTGTATGTGGCAAGTCCCAAGTATGCTACAGCATCCCCGTGTGGCTGCAGCCGGTACTGCAGAAAGACAACACCACACAGCTACACATTACCAGAGATGTTTGAACAATAATTTAAAGAAAACAAAGAAAAGCAGAGATGAGAATTGAATTGCAGACCGTAGCATGTTCGGACTAGCAGCAAGGCATAATGATACAAGAGAAAATATAGCCTGCTGGTACCAATAATAAATAATAAAGTTAAAATGTCCATGTATTCCATATTTGTTTTTATATTGAAATAATACAGTCAGGCTCAATGATGCAGTACTTAATCTAAACATCACTCATATTGGACATCACCATCAGAGTGAAGTAGTCACCACCAGGTTTCTACAAGCACACTATGCCATAACCAGAGTAAATTCCAGAAGACATTAATTCCAGAAAAAGTTGTTGTGTGTTCAGGGATGCTCTACTGCATACCACTGTTGTTATGTGTGGTTATTTGCATCACCTTCCTGTCAGCTTTGTCCAGTCTGGCCCTTCTCCTCTGACCTCGCTCATTAACACCATGTTTCTGCTCCGCAGAACTGCTGCTCACTCTAGAGACTGTTGTGCGTGAAAATCCCAGGAGATCAGCAGTTCCTGAGATACTCAAACCACTGGCACCATCATTCCATGGTCAAAGTCACTTAGATCACATTTATTCCCAATTTCTGACATTTGGTCTGAAAAACAGCTGAACCTCCTGACCATGTCTGCATGCTTTTATGCATCTAGTTGCTACCACATGATTGGCTGATTAAATATGTGCATTAACAAGCTGGTGTACATGTCTACCTAATTTATCATATTTTAACAAGCAGACAGTTAAAATTATATATTCACTATGTGGCGAAAGTGCAGACTTTCAGCTTTAATTAGAGGGTCAAAATCAGACAAAAAATCCAAATCAGATAAAATTTTACACCTAAATTAAAAAAGGGCCATCTGTCCACAATGGAGTTTGCCAAAACTTACCTGAGGAAGCCAAAAACCTTTTGGGAGAACGTCTTGTGTACAGATGAGACTAAAGTAGAGCTTTTTGGTAAAGGATATCAACGCAATGTTTACAGAAAACAAAATGAGGCCTTTAAAGAAAAGAACACAGTCCCTACAGTCAAATATGGTGGAGGTTCCAAGATGTTTCGGGGTTGCTTTGCTGCCTCTGGCACTGGACTCCTTGACTGTGTGCATGGCATCATGAAATCTGAAGACTACCAAAGGATTTTGGAGCGCAGTGTAGGGCCCAGAGTCAGAAAGCTGGGTCTCCGTCACAGGTCATGGGTCTTCCAGCAGGGCAATGACCCAAAGCACACTTCAAAAAGCACTCAGAAATGGTTTGAGGGAAAGTGCTGGAGAGTTCTGAAGTGGCCAGCAATGAGTCCAGATCTGAATCCCATAGAACATCTTTGGAGAGATCTCAAAAAAGCAGTTTGGAGAAGGCACCCTTCAAATCTGAGTGACCTGGAGCAGTTGGCAAAAGAAGAGTGGTCCAAAATTCCAGGAGAGGTGTAGGAAACTCATTGATGGTTACAGGAAGTGATTGTTTTCAGTTATTTATTCTAAAGGCTGTGCTACCAAATATTAAGTTGAGGGTGCCAAAACTTTTGTCTGGCCCTTTTTTGATTTAGGTGTAAAATTATATCTGATTTGGATTTTTGTCTATTCTTTTTTGTGTTTTTTCATTGCAAGCCAAACAAATAAAGATATTAAAACCAAAACATTTGTAATTGCAACAACTTTCTGGGAGAAACTGAGCATTATCTGACAGAATTGCAGAATTGCCAATACTTTTGTCCATGACTGTACATCTGTCGAGAAAAGGTTATCTGAACTAACAAGTGACCTCGAATGCCAAACTGCTGTTGCCCTTGAGAAATAAAAGTTGAATTTGTGAAAGGATTGAACCACGGGCTGGGACTTTTTAAAACACGTCTTGCCACCTATGAATTTCGGAAGTTCACCAAGTAGGCAACCTGTGCACTGGTTGGCAAAACGCAAAAACAATAAACTAGATTTAGAAAGCTTAGCACAACACGATTTAAAATGCTCCTTTAGGGACACGAACAACCGCGCGAAAGTGTTACTAATGTCTGACCACATCTTCAACCGACTAACCCCGTCCCCTCCTGTTGTGACGATGGTTCGTGCGTATTACGGTTAGCCCATGCCTGTCTTCTACAAACACCACTTGGACTAGCATACACAAATTGACAGCAGGGCACGGGAACGTTCTCGGTTACGATTCATATGCGTGAGTAATATATTACATTGGTACATCTATTTCATTTTAACCAGCATTTAACTAATAATCACTGTGTACTTTGTCTGTGTACGCTCCAGCCGCAAAAATTTGGATACCAGAGCTGCAAAGTGGGAACCAGTGAAGGCGCATAGACCTAGAGCAAGACGAACGCATGACATAGAAGCCAAATAAATTCCACAGCTATTGTTCATCTGTATTTAGTATAGCACGTAGTTTACCTGTTGTCTTCTGATTTCACCAGTAAATATCGGCAAAATACACATTTAGCTTGTGACTTTTTAAATCCCGCTTTCGTGAACCGAATGAATATTCGCATACTCAAATACTAATTCCCCAAGAACTGCAAAACGAATATCTTTTGACTAGAAATCCATCGTTTTAAAAATTAAAGCGGTTATCCCCTGGTGTAAAATCCAACTATGACCAGCTTGCAATACCAGCGACCAACTGTTTCAAAACATAGCTTGAGCTGGTCGAACCATGTTCAGTATGGAGCTAGTCTTACTGGTCAACCAGCTACCAGCTGTTTCAGCAGGAACTGCTGAATTAATACTGATAAGAAAAAATAAGCTTGAGCGATAAGGTTGGCGATGCATTCTACAAATAATCGTTCATGTTGCTATTTTGTCAGAGGCATTTGTATATATTGTACCAGTTTTACAAAAATATCCTGACTACGATAGACTACATTCTTCTTTGCAAGATAAAATCGTGATAGCTGAAGCTGAAGTTATTGGTAATGGGTATGCACTTTGTTGTATGTCGCTCTGGATAAGAGCGTCTGCCAAATGCCAATAATGTAATGTAATGTAAAGTTGGGAACGTTTTGTCACATTTTGTGTGTTAATTAGATTGCACACGTTGTTTACTAAAGTCAGAACCAATCAAACTGTGCGTAATTGTTTCGTAATTTTTGGAAGCTTATACAGAAGGCACCCGGACTTGTCCCGAGGCTAGTGTTTGGAAGCTGTCCGTACATGACAAGCTGGATTGCTGGACATGCATGAAAAATAACTTGATTCTCTCTTTAAAATCCTGTCACTTCTGCGGTTTTCCGATTGTATGCGCCGTCTCAGAGTGCCCATAAGTGTCCAACAACAGACTATTAGGCTACTTTTTACATTTTACGCACTGAATTAGAGCACCCCTGTGTGCGGCCTATTTTTAAACAGTAGATCTATTAATGTAGATTATGTGGTCCTGCGGAGCCTCGATGTCATCCAGTATTGGTTTTCACAGTAAAAACAGCAGCCATTTTAGCAGAGCCTGGCCCTCCAGAAGCACAGTGGTTTATGTCCCGATTCAATGTGGACATGCACCAATTTGGTAAGGTTTTCAATGGTCATCCTGGTTAGTCTGCAAAGCCAGGTTCTATTTGGGCTGTTCATTTTAGAAGAGGAAGGAAATAACATACGTGGGTTTTTAGTGTTCTTTCTAACTAGGTTAAAGTTTGGGGTTGGGGCTAAATCAGCCCATTTGGCACCAACAATCATGCCATGGTCGAAATCACTGAGATCACATTTTTTCCCCATCCTCATCTTTGATGTGAACATTAACTGAAGCTTGTGACCCATATCTGCATGATTGTATGCATTGCACTGCTGCCACAAGATTGCCTGATTAGATAATCACATGAATAAGTAGGTGTACAGGTGTTCCTAATAAAGTGCTCAGTGAGTGTGTACACCAGTACAAATAACCCAGCAGTACATGTTACCAATGCAGCAATTTGGTAAGGTTTTCAATGGTCATCCTGGTGAGTCTGCAAAGCCAGGTTCTATTTGGGCTGTTCATTTTAGAAGAGGAAGGAAATAACAAGGGCTGTGTACATGGGTTTTTAGTGTTCTTTATAACTTGGTTAAAGTTTGGGGGTGGGGCTAAAGAAACGGAAATGCTTACAGTGAAATGGACAGCTAACTACAATGGGTTAAAATGGGGTGAGTACCAGTTTCAGATGTAGCCCATTCAGATGTTGTGGGCTCAACACACACTCACTGAACGCTTTAATCAGGAACACTGTACTAATACTGAGTAAGGCCTCCCTTTGCTCTCAAAACAGCCTCAATTCTTTGTGGCATGGATTCCACAAGAAGTTGAAAACATTCCTTTGAGATTCTGTTTCATGTTGACATGATTGCGTCACACAATTTCTGCAGATTTCTCATCTGCGCAGTCATGCTGTGAGTCTCCCGTTCTACCACATCCCAAAGGTGGTCTATTGCATTCAGATCCGGTGACTGGGAAGGCCACTAAAGGATATTGAACTCATTGTCATGTTCATGAAACCAGTTTGAGACGACTTTTGCTTTTTGACATGGTGCATTATCATGTTGGAAGTAGCCATTAGAAGATGGGTACATTGTGGTCATGAAGGGATGCACATGGTCAGCGCCAATAGTCAAGGCTGTGGCATTCAAGCGATGATTGATCGGAATTAACAGGCCCAAAGTGTGCCAAGAAAACATTACACCACCACCATCACCCTGGACATTGACACAAGGCATGTTGGGTCCATGGATTCATGCTATTTGTGCCAAATTCTGGCCCTACCATCTGTATGCTTCAGCTGAAATCGAGATTCAGACCCGGCTACATTTTTCCAGTCTTCACCTGTTCAGTTTTGGTGAGCCTGTGCCCAGTGCAGCTTCAGCTTTCTGTTCTTGGCTGACAGAAGTAGAACCCGACGTGGCCTTCTGCTGTTGTAGCCCATCCGCTTGTAGCCCAAGGTTTGATGTGTTGTGCATTCGAAGATGCTTTTCTGCTCATCCAGTGATATCCAGAGCTGGATGGACAACCACCATCTAAAGCTCAACCCAGGTAAGACTGAAATAATATTCATCCCTGCTAATACCTCTCCCCATCTGGATCTCTCCATTTCCCTCGGGGATACCACACTCACGCCATCACCCAGTGCAAGGAACCTCGGCGTGGTGATGGACAGCAGACTGTCCCTTTCCGAGAACATTGCTGCGGTGACCCGGTCATGCAGATTCTTCCTATACAACATACGGAGAATCCGCCCCTTTCTCATCCCCTACTCGACCCAGCTCCTGGTCCAGTTCTGGTTCTGTCCCGCCTGGACTACTACAATTCCCTCTTGGCTGGCTGGCCTCCATCAGACCCCTCCAACTTATCCAGAATGCAGCAGCTCGTCTGGTCTTCAACCTTCCCAAATACTCACACGTCACCCCCCTGCTTACTTCCCTCCACTGGCTGCCTGTCATGGCTCGCATCAAATTCAAAACATTGGTGCTAGCTTTCCAAGCAGTTAAGGGGTCTTCCCCAGCTTACCTCCAAAAAATCATCAGACCCTATACCCCTGCCAGACCTCTTCGTTCAGCCTCCACAGGCCGCTTGGCACCTCCCCCTCTCCGAACCTCCACCTCACGCTCACGACTACTGTCTGTTCTGGCTCCATGGTGGTGGAACGAACTCCCCGTTGAGGTCAGAACTGTAGAATCTCTCCCCACCTTCAAGCGCAAACTGAAGACGCACCTCTTCAAGCAGCACCCCTCCCCGTCCCTCCCTACCTCCCTGTGAACCTTAATTGTTGTCTTTGTGATTTACTTTGTGTATCGGTATTTTTAGTTGGCTAGGTAAGCAGTGTTTGGATAGTTAAGTTTGGTCACTTTTGCTTTGTTTGTTTGTTTGTTTGTTTATTTGTTCCTTTAAAAAAAATAAAATTCAAATAGGCCCTGGTCCTTATCTTTGTTGTACAGGTAGCAGTTGAAATTGTACTTCCCTCTAGGGTCTTTCAGCACACTTATCCCTGGTTATGGGTATGCACTTTGTTGTACGTCGCTCTGGATAAGAGCGTCTGCCAAATGCCATTAATGTAATGTAATGTCATAGTCGGTGGTTATCTGAGTTACCATAGCTTCTGAGTTACCATAGCTTTAGATGTCTCTCATCAACAAGGTGTTTCTGTCCACAGAACGGACTGGATGTTTTTCGCACAATTCTGAGTAAACTCTGGAGACTGTTTCAGTTACAGAAATACTCAAATCAGCCAATTTGGCACCAACAATCATGCCATGGTCGAAATCACTGAGATCACATTTTTCCCCATCCTCATGTTTGATGTGAACATTAACTGAAGCTCCTGACCCATATCTGCATGATTGTATGCATTGCACTGCTGCCACAAGATTAGCTGATTAGATAATCGCATGAATAAGTAGGTGTACAGATGTTCCTAATAAAGTGCTCAGTGAGTGTGTACACCAGTACAAATAACCCAGCAGTACATGTTACCACAACAATACACCTGCTTTGGTGCATGTTTTGCTTCTGGGTATATTATATACGAAATCGCACCTCAGAGAGGGCAATGCAGCCTTAGAGGTTTGAGGTGATCTTTCAGTTGATAAAGAGAAAGGAATTGGTTATCCTTGAAAAGGGCATATGTACAGGTGTAGATTGTCTCAGTACTTCAGTACATACCCCGGGGGTAAGCAGCGTGTATGTGAAAGGGGGACGCTATCTGTAGGAGTTATGCAGTGTGTGTGGTAGTGTGTGTGTTGGAACACTTTCTGTGTGCACACTGCGTTTGTGGGAACACTTCAGAAGAGGAGTTCACCTCGCACCCCTCTCCTGCAGGCCAGCCGGAGGCACTCAGTGTGGTTTCCACTGGAGGAATTCAGAGTGTGTGCACTGGTATGTGGAGGCGAGCTGGGGCATGCGGAAACCAGGGCTGCATCCTCACATTACCCACCAGACCCCATCACCTGACCAGGAATGTGTCTCTCACTTTCACTGTTTCTCTCTCTTTCTCTCTTTCTTTCTCTTCCTTCTCTTCTTCCTTCTCTCTCCCTCGCAACAGGAGCCATGAGTGAGCGGAGACTTGGGTTGGATGGGAAGAGGCCTCACTGCTGACCCATCTTTTGGCGGCTTCGATTGACAGGTGAAGACTGACGGACGGATGGAAAGGGCGAGAAGGATGGACAGCGGCTTCGGTCTGAACCCACACCACATGGAGGCGGGGCTGCAGTGAGTTTCTTCTCAGTGAGGAGCTCACTCTGTCATTATTAAACATCCTCTTTGTCACAGGGGCTTTTTTTACACGCTAGCTCCTGCCAGAAATGTATTGAGTGTAGTGAGTGTGTGGAGGAAGGAGTTGAGACTTGAAGTCTATATAGGGCTATAAATGTGGTTCTTCCTTTTTCTGCCTGGGGTCTCAGCTCTCAGTGGTTAGAGTGCACTGTCAAATACACCCAATGCAGAACACCTGGGTTATGCTAAGCGAATTGAGAACAGTGAGGAGTGCTTGTGCGTCTTGGTGAAGTACCAGAGAACTTGTGTTTCTGTTTGTGTGTAAGGTATAAAGTTTCTCTCTTTGCTTTGGAAGGCTGCCAGTGACCCGCGAGGACTCCCTGTGCTTTCATTTTTCAAGAGGTGGAAGTCCACCTCCCCCCTCTTTTACATGAGGCGGGTGTCCAGTGTCCCCTTGCTCTTTGTCATAATTTCACAGTCGTGTTTAGCTGGGCAGTCCGAATGGTCAGCGGATGTCCGTTCTCCTTCCTCAGGAGCCCTGCGGCTGAGCGCGTGGTGCACGACTCCTTAAGCCCTCTGATGGAGGAGGCCAGCCCAAGCTCTGGGGAGCACAGCGAGGCCATAGAGATGCACAACCTTACAGAGGAGCAGTATGGTACTGGCTGGAACCTCGCCGCCGTCCTCTCCCACGCCTCTCCACTTCCTGTTGTTTTTCTCATCTGCTGGAGCTCTGGTGGGGCGGGGGTAAAGTGTGGGACGGGGCTTCTTCAAAATTTCTGTGGAATCCCCTCTGCCCCCTCCCTCATCTCTGCTCCACTGGCAGCTGCTCATTTGAGCCTTGGGCTGTTTTTCTTTCACCCCTTCTCTCTATTCTTCTCTCTCTCTCTCTTTCTCACACACTCTTTCCTTCACACTCTCCCGCATATTGACTCACCCACTCTCCCAATAGCTTACTCATTCACAAGATCAGCCTCAGGTTAATCTCCATTCACCCACCTACACCACTGGACTCCCTGGTGTCATTTGGTATAGCATTGTTACGATTGATTGGCTTCTTGTTTGGTTTACCTGCTTGATTCCAGCAGCCTTGCACTCAGGTTTCTCTCTACGCAGAGAGCCAGGCCTTCCTGCCGAGCTGTGCCCTGGTGGGGCGAGGGCGGGGACGCCTGGGGGCCAGGAAGGTGAACCCCCTGGTGAGGGCACGGTGGTCCTCAGCCACACAGCGCGTTCTGTGCTCCATGCCCAGCCGAACTATTGGTGAGGCTCTTGTGATCATGTTTTTTCTGATCAGTTTGTGAAGAAAGAAACCCCCCCCCCACCCTGACATAATTAAGAAAATATACATATCAAATACCTGACTGCCAAGTCTTTTATGGTTAGCTCCACAAATCAGAGCGATTGATGTGTCCATGTAAAAATCTATTTACCCAATGAGACCAGGACCCAGACAGATGACTTCCACCTTTGTGCAAGCCTCATTTTAGCTACAGTGAGGCCAGCCAACCATACACTTTTTTGAGGTAGAAATAAATCAAGTTTCTAATTATTATTCAAAATTAGTACTCTGGAACAGCATGGAATATGCATGAAGGCGCCACAGACCCCTGAGGACACAACTCACAGATGGGCGAATGACTGAGCTTCATGATGTGACGTTTTCTAGGTGTTACCGGGGGCGGCCGGTAGCGTAATGGTTAAGGTAAATGACTGGGACATGCAGGGTCGGTAGTTCTAATCCCGGTGTAGCCACAATAAGATCCGCACAGCCGTTGGGCCCTTGAGGAAGGCCCTTAACCCTGCATTGCTCCAGGGGAGGATTGTCTCCTGCTTAGTCTAATCAACTGTACGTCGCTCTGGATAAGAGCGTCTGCCAAATGCCAATAATGTAATGTTATGTGTGTTCTGTGAAGACTGCTGTACTGCATGAGCTGATGGTCCAGATTTTTAGATACACATGAAAGATTGCTCCAAATTATATCCCAAGGAATTTAATCATTACTAGTGGATATATGTTTATCCCTACTGTCTGTTAACAGTGTATACATGTGAAAAATGGTCTTTGTATGTTTCTTGACCTTTTCCCGAATTGGGAGAAGACATGAGATTCTGGGCCTGAAACGCCATTTAGCTTGTCACAGAGGAACAGCTGAGTGCATTACATCTTGAAGTCTGTGGGGATGTACCAGCCAATCTTCAATAGGTCACCAGGAGACTGAAGCATTAGGATTATGATCTTGATGGATTATCTTGAACTGGCAGATTGACAGAAAATAAGTAAATCTCACCAAGTCTTACAGTCTTATATTTAGACTTGAAGTTTCATTTCTATTACTTTTTTGGTAAATAAGACAAAAATATTGCCAAATATTGTCAATTCAAGATTTACCAATGGGGCTATAAAATTTTACTTGCAAAGCAAGTATGTGTGAATGTACGTGACGGGCAGTTTGCATCATGTGAGTGTGCTTTGCGATGTGGTTAACACATCAACCACAATGAGTGTGCTCTCTCCTCCACACTGCTCTCTTCAGCTTGTAAAAAAAAAGTCTGACCTGCAGAAATGCAGTTAAAATCTTCTGAATATTCAGGTATATTAAATCGCTTCCTTATAAGTGCAGTTATAAGAAAGTTTACCGTATCTAGTCTTGATTCTAGGCTTTTGATTGACTTTGGAGTTTGTTATTGGCGTTTTTCAACATGAGGACCAGAGTTGTGCCAATGACAGTCAAGGAAGCCATTATGAGGCTGAGAAATAAGAAAGAAATAGTCATAGGCAAAACATTAGGCTTTCCAAAATATACTGTTTGAAGTGGTTTTGTCTTGCAGTGTAGCATCTGATGTTAAAAACTGGCAAAAGTGTCTTGACTCCTCCACTTGGAACTTGGTAACTGAACTTCATTGCAGATTAATAAGGGCAAAATAAATGTTTGATGACTGTAATTGACCATTCGCCTAGGCTTGTCATTTTGTCTGCTCTCTAGACAATATCTAATATTGAGTCAAGCCCAAAGGGTCTTTCTCTACAACTAAGTTACAGAAAAGCAGTTCCTTTTTTGTCTGCAAACTTCATGGTAACTGACTTTCAAACTGATAACATTAATAGTACAGCATGGTTCAAGTAATCTTAGTCAACGTTTGAGGAGTATAACTGAGTGAGAATAATAACTACAGGGAATGGGATCCATGTATCTAGTGATAGTAAATTTAGATGCACATGTTGTGGAAGGGTTTCATGAAGACAGTGACAGGAGTCACTCAAAAACATCCTGCACTGCTTCCTTAAATGTCATTTTCATTGTAAAGCCTTGATTCACCAGGCTGAGTAGGGCTAGCAGATGTTAAGTGCACTGTGGAGCAATTCAAACCTTTATTGAAGCATTTTTTTAAACATATTTCCCAGAATATTCCTATTGAATGTGTATGATTTTGGAATTCCAAATATGGACAAGTTGATGATCACAAAAATAAGAAGACGATGGGCAAGTGCAGTCTATGTCCAGTGTCCTGGGTCCTAATCTCTGCACACAAATCTGTCCCCCGGTCCCAGGATGGTCACGGAATGCCATAATCTCCCAGTACTACAACCGCTCCATGCGCCTCCGACTCCGTCGCCAGAGCCAGCCCTCCATCCGGGACGCATCCCACTCCGCCCGGCCCAGTATCCGTGGCTACCGTATGGAGGCAGACTCGGAGGACGAAGGTGAGTCATACAAATATCGGAAAAGGACAAAATCCTTTTCTATGCAGTTTTCATTTCAGCTGGGTATTTAACTGCAGTGACACAGCTGCAGTTTGTCTCAAGTATCAATGCTGTCCTGCAATACCAGGGATGTGAACCATAGCTACATTGTCATTGTCTCCTATTCATTATCCATCTCCTCCCCCTTGGCGGAATCATGATTTCATCATAGCATCAATTTCCACTGTGCCGCTGACGATACACAGCAACACATACCATCCAAACTCACTCCTGTCAAACATGCAGAGACAATACCCTCCGTCAAAAAACTCCTGAAACCACTCCTATTCACTCATGTTTATTTCTTTATTTGTATGCATTGCTTTCATTTCACCTCATCCAGAGCAGCTTACACAGCAAAGTGCATGAGGGCAGAAGTAACCGCAGAAAAAGGATATTTCAACTTTTTAGAACAAGTATATTTCTTTTTTAAACAAATTTATTTTGGTCTGTGTGTGTTTTTTAAGAGAACAAGAAGGAGCAGCTGGTGACGAACCTGCAGGCCCTGTCGGCCGGTGACCGGGTGCGCATGCTGAGGGCCATGCCCATCAATATGGCCGAGAAGAGTGAGCTCAGGTAAGGCCCGCCATCCCTCCGTCTCAGGCCCCGTCCAGTCCTCGGTCGGCCTCTTTACACCAACCCTAGTTCGGCTGGCCATACATAAAGCAACCCTGTGTGCTTAAGTGAGATTAACTAACATTCTTTGACCACTCCTGATAGCTTGTTATTCTTATTTTTGAATGGTAGGGCCACTGAAAAACACTAATAAGCTCATTACACTGTACTGCTTTTATTCATTTGATTCACTTTAGGGTGGCTGTGGAGTATAATTGTTTTGTAACTGGGCTTCAAACTCCCCTTGTATGTGGCCTATTATTCTGTTTGAAATATGAGGAAAAGTACTTCACAATGACGGTTAACTCTCAATACCTGTATAACAAGAAATGCTAGAATCGGCTGTTACCATGTGGGAACCGTAGCCATGCAAATCACCCTGCCAGTGTATGCATATGGGGTGACTTCAGTCTCTTCCTGTAATGGTTGAGTCAAACTTGCAAAATAGGGGCTTTTCCAAAAAGATTTTGAAATTCTCAACCTCCTCTGTTATCTATGAAAACCTATTTCCAGAAAACTGGCATGCAGTTCCAAGGGCAAACCTCCACCCTCCCGCACAGCCATTTCCTGCTTCAGCCACGTGAAAATGTTTGTCATCATTGTAAGTGTTACACAGTATGCACCTGTCCATTTGTATCAGCGCCGTGGTGTGCTGGGCTGGCCTGCACAGCAACAGTAGGTGTGAAAGCTCACCTGTTACAACCCTGGCTCAGGGAATATAACAAGGGAAACAGACGCAGTTAAACAAAATTTATTATAACACAGGAACTATGAAATGATCAAAACAAAATGGTGGAGGTTGAAGGCCCTGCTGCTGCAGGCCTGGCTGCCAAGACAAAGAGAGAGAGCATGTGGAGGAAGGGGAGGAGTTACAGTTTTTTTACAATCGTTTTCACACTTGTCTCAATACCATGTCCTCTTTTTCAAAACTCTTCACACAGTGTGCTTTTGAAACACGCACCTGAGCACATCAGTTAACCTTTGGTGCAAAATGCACTTCAACCACCAAAACACTTAATATTTCACCCAAAAGTGACTCATGCTGCCGTAACTATAGCATATGCTTTCTCCCATTAGACTACTTTGTCACTCAATGTTCAATGAACTACAAAACACAAACAACTTGGAGCATTGCTAAATACATATATTATGTGTTTCCCTTTCCTCTATTTTTGCATCCACAAATATTTCAAGCCAAGCAGCTAAAGAAACTTTTGATCTGTTGGTTTGCCTCTCACAATAGATGGCATGACTAAATGTGGTAAATTTACAGTAAACTGTATGTGAATCTTGAATGAATGAATGTTTTACAATATTGGAAACCCAGAATAACATTTTTTACTGTGTAATGTAAAACAATATATGATAAAGAAACAAATCACAAAAGCAACATTATTCCTCAGAGGGTTTACAGTATTTTGACGTTTGTTCTCACAGTGCAATATACTGTAATTCAGAAAAGAATACAATCAATTAATAAAAATACATTACAATCAATAACAATCAGTAATTCGCACATATATTGTCTGCCTATCAGCATCAAAAGTCTACTGTTGGCCTGGCCCATCCATCCTGTCCTATGGAATTTGGCCATAGATTTTCATCAACATCACTCCGAATGTTATCTCTTGCTATACACTGAGGAAAACATATTTTTGCGTGCCTTATCCAGCCCTAGATGTGTTCCACTGTTATGTCCATACACCCAGCAGTATTGCATCTAGAAGTGACATCTGTTCATGTGGGTGGTGGTCTATCTATCTATCTATCTATCTATATTGGTACCTGAGTTCCTGCCAAAGGGGACAGTGTACAACTGTTTCATCCTGATCTGATGTTTCTGAAATGGTTGTAGTGCTTACACTGTCAATGTTTGGAAATATGTTCTTGTCTGCGATTATGTTGTTGCGTATTTCTCTTAGGCTGATGCTGTTGTTGACAATGACCATCCCAACTGTTGTATCCTCCTTTTGAGGCGTAAATATTATTCCCCTTCCCCATGTGTGACTGTGTGAAACATTATTCCCCTTCCCCCTGCTTTTTCTGGAGACTTCTCAAATCACAGTACTGCTGTAATATACACATCAATTGAACTCCTTCAGTCAGAATGTTGTAAATACTGTATAGTACCTGTTGGTTTGCCTGAAAAGCCTGACTATTGAAGCCACTGTGGATCTAGGCAAGTTTGGTTGAACCCCCAACCTGCTTCCCTCAGGGACAGACCATGATTTACCACATGATCAATGACTGTGGCTCTGATTTCATCAGACACAACTGTTCTTGCTCTTCCACGACATCTTCTTCCTCTGCCTCTGGCTGCATCCATTTTCCCCACCAAGGCTAAAGAATGCAAATACCAATCCAAAGATGGCCCCTTTTGTATATGTGGTAAAGGGGCACAAACAACAAACACCTGGGCAGGTTTTTCACTGAAATGACAGCCAGGTGTTTCAGCAGTACATATACAGCAGTAATAGCGGAAAAATCTCTTCAGTGACAACTACATCTATATTTACCCGATATACGTGCACATTTCAATGCAAGTATGATCACTTTTGCATAGATGGTAACAAGGCTGCAAACAAAAAAATTGAATAAACTGAATAAACTTTCTGCTCAAATCAGAATGATCTGTCTTACGTATTTCAAGCATATAGTTTCATTTTTCTGCCAAAATGCAGCATATTTCCTTCCACAATGATCAGAATTTTATTGGGGTTTGAACTGAAAGTTAACTGTTTTGAATAGAGTATCTAAATGTCTGCAAAATTTGCTGTATTTGTACAAACTTTTGCTGGTAGTGAACACTGACTGAGAGAGGTATTCATGAATTTTGGACAAAGTGGTGATTGAATGCCTTTAGTATGACAGCAATGTAAAAATATTCACAGTTTAGTTCCCATAGTCTTACAGTTTTTACAATCGTTTTCACACTTGTCTCAATACCATGTCCACTTTTTCAAAACACTTCACCATATCATTAGACTATGTGAACTAAACTGTGGATATTTTTGCATTGCTTTCATACTAAAGGCATTCAATCACCACTTCTTCCAAAATTCATGAATACCTCTCTCAGTCAGTGTTCACTACCAGCAAATGTTTGTACAAATACAGCAACTTTTGCAGACATTTAGATACTCTGTTCAAAACAGTTAACTTTCAGTTCAAAACCCAATAAAATTCTGAAAAATTCTGAAAGATGAAACTATATGCTTGAAATACATAAGACAGATCATTCTGATTTGAGCAGAAAGTTTATTCAGTTTATTAAATTTTTATATATAGGGAAATGTATATATGTATATAGGGAAAATATAGATGTAGTTGTCACTGAAGAGATTTTTCCACTATTACTGCTGTATATGTACTGTTGAAACATCTGGCTGTCATTTCAGTGAACAACCTACCAAGGTGTTTGTTGTTTGTGCCCTGTTACCACATATACAAAAGGGGCCACCTTTGGATTGGCATTTGCATTCTTTAGCCTTGGTGGGGAAAATGGATGCAGCCAGAGGCAGAGGAAGAAGACGTCGCGGAAGAGCATCAACCAGACCAAGTTCAATTGATGTGTATATTACAGCAGTACTGTGATTTCAGAAGTCTCCAGAAAAAGCAGATGTATCAGTGCACATTTGTCTTTGACTCACTACAGGACCCAGCGGTTACCTCACACAGTCACACAGGGGGGAAGGGGAAGAATGTTTACGCCTCAACAGGAGGATAGAATAGTTGGGATGGTCATTGTCAATAACAGCATCAGGCTAAGAGAAATATGCAACAACATAATCGCAGACAACAACATATTTCCAAACATTGACACTACAACCATTCAGGATGAAACAGTTGTACACTGTCCCCTTTGACAGGAACTCTGAGGGTGTCAAGGAGCTCAGATACCAATATGAAGTTTATGAAGGTATATGTGAAGGTTGGACATGGTATTGAGACAAGGAACAATATGAAGTTTATGAAGGTATATGTGAAGGTTTAGGACCACCACCCACATGAACAGATGTCACTTCTAGATGCAATGGCTGCTGGGTGTATGGACATAACAGTGGAACACATCCAGGGCTGGAAAAGGCACGCAAAGAGATGTTTTCCTCGGTGTATAGCAAGAGATAACATTTGGAGTGATGTTGATGAAAATCTATAGCCAAATTCAGAGGACAGGATGGATGGGCCAGGCCAACAGTAGACTTCTGATACTGATAGGCAGACAATATATGTGCAAATTACTGTATATAGTGAAAATATTGCTTTTTGGTATGTATTTGTTATTGATTGTAATGTACTTTGAGTAATTGATTGTATTGTATTTTTCTTTTCTGAATTACAGTATATTGCACTGTGAGAACAAATGTCAAAATACTGTAAACCCTTTGAAGAATACTGTTGCTTTTGTGATTTGTTTCTTTATCATATATTCTTTTATGTTACATAGTAAAAATTTGGGATTCTGGGATTCCAATATAGTAAAACATTCATTCATTTACAGTTTACTGTAAATTTACCACACTTAGTCATGACATCTATTGTGAGAGGCAAACCAACAGATCAAAAGTTTCTTTAGCTACTTGGCTTGAAATATTTGTGGATGCAAAAATAGAGGAAAGGGAAACACATAATATATGTATTTAGCAATGCTCCAAGTTGTTTGTGTTTTGTAGTTCATTGTACATTGTACATTGAGTGACAAAGTAGTCTAATGGGAGAAAGCATGTGCTATAGTTATGGCAGCAAGAGTCACTTTTGGGTGAAATATTAAGTGTTTTGGTGGTTGAAGTGCCTTTTGCACCAAAGGTTAACTGATGTGCTCAGGTGTGTGTTTCAAAAGCACACTGTGTGAAGAGTTTTGAAAAAGTGGACATGGTATTGAGACAAGTGTGAAAACGATTGTAAAAAACTGTAATGATATGGTGAATATGTTAAGTGTTTTGAAAAAGTGGACATGGTATTGAGACAAGTGTGAAAACGATTGTAAAAAACTGTAATAAACTCCAGCCTATGGCAGGTGTGGCGGGTTAGTAATCAGTGCAGGGTACACCTCCTGGCTTCACCTGCAGGGCGAGACTAGAACCACACATACCCCCATACATAACACACTCGACTAGCGGCGATGCCCACCAATCTGTGTGCCTGTGTGTGCCTGTGTGCCTGTGTGCACCTGCGTGTGCATGTGTGCGCCTGTGTGCGCCCCTGTGTGCCTTTGTGTGTGTGTGTGCCTGTGTGTGCCTGTGTGTGTCTGTGTGTGTGTGTCTGTGTCTGTGTGTGCCTGTGTGTATGTGTGTGTGTGTCTGTGTCTGTGTGTGCCTGTGTGTATGTGTGTGTGTCTGTGTGTGACTGTGTGTGCCTTTGTGTGTCTGTGTGTGCCTGTGTGTGTGTGTCTGTGTGTGCCTGTGTGTGTGTGTGTGTGTGTGTGTGTGTGCCTGTGTGTATGTGTGTGTGTGTGTGTGTCTGTGTGTGTGTGTGTCTGTGTGTGCCTTTGTGTGTCTGTGTGTGCCTGTGTGTGTGTGTGTCTGTGTGTGCCTGTGCGTGTGTGTGCCTGTGTGTATATGTGTGTGTCTGTGTGTGTGTGTGTGTGCCTGTGTGTATTCATGTGCCTGTGTGTGCCTGTGTGTCTGTATGTGCTTGTGTGTGTGTGTGTGTGCCTGTGTGTATGTGTGTGTGTGTGTGTGTGTGTGTCTGTGTGTGCCTGTGTGTATGTGTGTGTGTGTGTATGTGTGTGTCTGTGTGTCTGTGTGTGCCTGTGTGTGTGTATGTGTGTGTGTGTCTGTGTGTGCCTGTGCGTGTGTGTGTGTGTGTGTATGTGTGTGTGTGTGTGTGCCTGTGTTTTGCTCCGCAGGCCTTACAGCATGGCTGGAGCAGCTGGATGTCCTTCCTGCAGTCCCTGCAGCTGTGGCAGGTGGCGCTAAAGACTGTTGGCGGGCGCTTCGGTACGGGCGTGCTCTCCTACTTCCTGTTCCTCAAGACCCTCCTGCTCTTCAACATCTTCCTCTTCATCGTCAACTGCTTCTTCCTGGTCATCCCCCAGGCTGTGAACCCTCCACCTCCCGGTGCTGCTGATGTCAGCTTTACGGGCCTGGAGCTGCTCACGGGCGGTGTAAGGAGATCAGCATCCTTCTCTCCACCCACCTCCAACCACGTCCATCCCACACAAGGCCAAGTATGGCCTTACAGAGTCAGTTTCCTGGGCACATTGATAGGCTGGATGACCTTCTGGTTATTAGACCACTTTTAATCTTTGGTGTACATTTCATGCTCTCCCTCATATACTATTGTTAAAACCTGGTATTTTAACCAGAGCGTGGTTGGTTTGATTCCCAGCTGGCATGTTATCATTGTACCTTTGCTCACAGTACTTGCTCATACATGAATTGCTTAGAATAATACCCTGCAGTATGACATGAACAATATTTCTAACGTAAGTTGTCCTGTGATAGGGGCATCTAGGCATCTACCAGACAAAGCAGCACTGTTGCCCGGGTAACCCCCTGCTGCCTTTCACAGGGCTACTTCACGGACACCGTGATGTTTTACGGCTACTACACAAACTCCTCGCTGAAGGATACCTGCCGAACGTCACAGAACCTCACCGGCGACAGAGCTGCTGACCCAGCGCACTGTGGCTGCGGTCACAACACCCAGCGGATGTCCTACAATATACCAGCGGCCTACTTTTTCACCACCGGAGTGGCCTTCTTCGTCACCTGCATCATCCTCGTCTACAGGTGTGCTGCACAGTCAGCTCCACAAGAGGCACTGTTTATGCCCTGTCTTCCTCTCTCTCTGGGTCAGTGTAGTTTGGGTGATGGGCGGAAGGGGATTTCATTCTGGGTCAGTTGTGATGAGCACTTGGGTTGGAAGGTGTTAATTGCATGTCTGTGTGTTTTGCTCCCTCAGTGTGTCCAAGTCGTTCGGGCAGAGTTTCCGCATCGAGAAGTCCCGAGGGAACCTGACTGTGAAGGTCTTCTGCTCCTGGGACTTCAAGGTCATCAAGAAGTCCTCTGTGAAGCTGCAGTCTGAGAATATCTGTACACAGCTGAAGGTAAAAAAAACAAAACAACTTTTGAATGGCCTTTATGTATTTCAGAGCATCTAGTGTTTAGCGTTCGTTTGGGTGACATGGTTTATTTAATGATTGTCTATCTCTCTCTCTCTCTCTCTCTCTCTCTCTCTCTCTCCCTGTCTCTCTCTGTGTGTCTCTCTCAGGAGCTGCTCTCAGAAGTGAACTGCAGGCTCGTGGAGAAGAGCTTGGCTCAGAGGCTTGCTTGGCTGGCAGTGCATGCGCTGGCCTGGATCATGTGCTTGGCCAGCACCTTAGGGTGTGCCCTCTCCGTCTTCTACTTCTCTCAGTACCTTTTTGAGGTGAGGAGGTCTCAACAGGCCAGCGACTTTTGGGTGTAAAGTTTTGGTCAGGACTACTATGGTTCAGAAGTTTTTCTATAGAAGTGCTATATAAATGAACGTGACTTGACTTAGCCCAGGATAATGGCTCAGAGCAGGTCGCTGCGGTTGTCCTCTGTGAATCACTTCCTCTTTCAGTGGAATTACTTATTTATGCCTCTGTCATTGTGTAGGCTACCACATGAGTGTATCTGATCAGACACGGTCTTTTGACTTAAACGGATGACTGTGTGTGTTTGTGTGTAGGGGTTTGCATGTGATTGTGTTGGGCAATTGTTGACTCAACTGGTGTTCATCTATATTTGTTTGTATGTACTACTGTTTGTGGTAAATGACTCTGGGTAAGAGAGCTTGACAAATAAATTAATGTAAGTGTAACATGTCTTGCAGGACCGTCAGCACCGTCAGCACCATCAGCAAGTGCTCTCAGGAAACTCGCTGTCCCTTAAAGAGGAGGCCCGTTTGCTGGTCTTGCCTGTAGTAGTGTCCAGTATTAACCTTCTGCTGCCTGGCTTCTTCAATCTTGTGGCATGGATGGAGGTGTATGACTCCCTCAGCGTGCGCGCCTATGTCGCCATCTTCAGGTAAATGATAGAACTGTAGTCCCTGCACTCTGACATCAGTGTGTTTTTTCATGCAGTTCGGCAATGACTGCTCAGGCAACCCAAAAAGGAACAGCACAAACCACAAAGTAATTTGTTTCCAAAAATATAAAGGAATCCCTCCCCACCTTTTTTATTTTTAGACTTTAATGGTTGTTGCAGTGAAGACATTGGAAGAATGTATTCTTATCATAAATTTATCTTAATACACCTAACTTCAGACAACTGTCCTAAATGAAAATGTCTGTATAATAACAGCGTTTAGGAGAAAAAAAAAGAAAGCTTATCAACGGTCCACCATATTCTTATGATTTGCCAAAAAAAAATGACCGCAGTCTACCGAATCAGGTGTCAGTCGTCCCTCGTTGTTGTTAATCCTATTGGCTATCTATCCAATTGAACCCACCTACAGTACCGGGTTCAATTGGATAGATAGCCAATCATATTTCATATTTCATCTGCAATGCCTAGCTTGAAAGTTTTATCAGAGTTCTGTGTGCCAGGCCAGCTGCTATGACTTGCACTGCAAGTCTCTTGTCTACATCACTTGTAAATGTTTTTTGAAGAAAAGAAAAAACTAAATTTGGTGAAGGCATGTTCATTGTACATTGTGTATTTTTTAAGTGTGAAAGTGTCAGTATGTAGGTACACATCTTGGTGGGAAGCAGTTGATAACCACTGCAATTTTGAATGTTCTGTCTGCAAGATGATCTTACAGAATTTTCTGGAATGCATGTTCATGGAAGGTTCTGGACAATGATTTTTTTATGGTCAATTTTATGGAAGGTGCTTTTTATAGGGTGTTTGTGGACTACCCAGTATGAGCTGGGGCCATTGGGAGTCTTATGTCCACCTGTCCACTTCTATTTTTACAGGAACTTACTGCTAAAAGTGAGTGTTCTGGGAATGCTTTGTTACCGTTGGCTAGGAAAGATCGCGGCTGAGCCAGAGAGCCTAGGACTACAGGTAAGTAACCTGCTACCTGAGTGTCCAGCATTAGCAACCCTGGTCCTCTTTCCAGTTTATGTATCTGTTCATTTTGTGTCTAAATCCTACCTGAGCTATTCTCACATCTTCAGTTCACCTGAAAGATCTAACAGGAACTAGTTCCATGATTGTACCGATTTTCTGAAATGCTTTGATTCTGAGAAAACCAGAATCTCAGAAAACTTCTCAATTTGAGTTGCATTATTTGTTTAAAATGTAGTTAAAATAAAAAAGCAGTCAAATCACAGTGACTATGACGACCAGTCTGGTTTGAGCTGTGTGTGTGTTGAGTTTGAGCTGTGTGTGTGTGCTGAGTTTGAGCTGTGTTGTGTGTGTGTGTTGGTCTGCAGTGCTGGGAGAGCTACGTGGGGCAGGAGTTGTATCGTTTCCTGCTGATGGACTTCATATTCTCAATACTGGACACATTGTTTGGGGAATTCCTCTGGAAGTAAGCATAAATATTTACCTCTCTCTCTCGTTGTCTCTTTTTGCCACTGTGTGCCGGTATGCCCTCACATTATCAGTAAACAATCTCTCCCTTTTTTTCTGAAACTCCTACCTGCAGGCTGTTTTCACAGAGAGTGCTGAGGAGGAAGAGGAAGCCTGTTTTTGACATTGCTCGCAATGTGCTGGAGCTTATCTACGGCCAGACTTTAGCCTGGTAACCAGTCCTCTCACATCTGCATAGTCTGTTCACCACATTCCATCTCTCTTTACCAGTGTAGACTGTTATCTCGGCTGCCACCCTAGACCAGTCTGTTACCTGAGAGAATCCCCATTAAGGTTCCTTATGTTTGCATGGGGTCATAATAAGAGGGTTACGGTTACATCTGTGTGTGGGTGTGTCACTGTCTTTCCTTCAGGCTGGGTGTGCTCTTCAGTCCACTGCTTCCTGCTGTGCAGATCATCAAGTTGCTGCTGTTATTCTACATGAAAAAGGTAGCCCCCAGCCCCCTCTCCCTCCTAGGGACACTAGGTCATCTCCACGTAAGAGTTTGTTGTAACCCCGTGCCCCTGCCCCTCCCCCTAGACCAGCTTGATGATGAACTGCCAAGCTCCGAGGAGACCATGGAGGGCGAGTCAGATGACCACATTCTTTATCTCCCTGCTCTGTTTTCCTTCTTACCTGGGGGCCGCAGTGTCCGTCGCCTACACCGTATGGATGTGAGACCCTCTAACCCTGCACTTAAAAAGACATGGATGTTCTGTGCACACACACACACACACACACATGGTTTCAAGTCCTCAGTATTGGTATGTGAATTGATACCTGCCCTCTTTGCTTGCACACCTGCCCCGCCCTGCTCCAGGTTAAAGCCATCAGCAGAGTGTGGGCCCTTCAGGGGCCTCTCCACCATGGTCATATCTGGGAAGAGCTGGGTTGCGGAGCTGGCGGGGGCCAACCCCAACCTGGCCTGGCTCATCTGGGTGCACGCTTACCTAGTGGAGAACCCAATCTTCCTTTTTGTTGTCGCTGGGATATTCCTGTAAGTACCCACACTACGAGGCCCAAGCATGGTCCTGACCGAGGTGAAGAAGGTGCTTCATTAGCCCTGCTGCTCTGACCTCCTCCTGTCTTTCAGAATCATCACTTACTTCCACACCCAGGTTGTGGACGGACAGAGGAAGATCATCGTTCTTCTGCAGGAGCAGATTGAGAATGTGAGCGTTGGAGGGATGGAAGTAACACTTTGTATGGGTGGTGGCTTGAGCCAGTTCTGGTGTTTGTGTGAAGTGTTTCTAGAAGCAGATGAATGCAGAGAGTGGAGCCTACTTGTTGGTAGTATATTAACCTAAGACATCACCTGTGCTAGTGAAGCACAGACCCCGAATCAACTGAACACTCCCATACCCTGTGCGACATTCACCAAATGTGCTTCACCCTATGGAGCCACCAGCCACAGTAGGAGCTGGCACGGTCTGGATCAGAGACCGTTGGGCAGGGATCATCCATGCACTACAGCACGGTGTATTTACCGATTGAGCCACTCAGCATACAGGGCTTTATGTTTAATTGGTGCAGCTTGGAGCAACAGAGTGAGGTTGAAAAGAGCAGGATGGACTAAACTGTAATTTTTACAGGAGGGGCAGGATAAGAAGTTTCTGATTAGTAAATTGCAGTTGGCCCATGAGCAGAAACACCCGGTCTCCCCTCAAAGACGAGAGTTGAGGAGCAACGAGGTAACACTTTTGTACATTGCTGTGGTGTGCCGTACAAGCTCCATGCTGACTTGTACGTGTTAATTCAAAGGTTTTCTGCCAAACCTGAAATATTTTGATGCATGTTCCTGTCTGTTTGTCTGTTTGTCTCCTTTACTGTTGTTTGTTGCTTGTGGAAATTGCATATGTTAAAGGCTTCAAATATTAGCCAATGTTGCAAATCTCTACACACCTGATGCATCCTTTTTACTTCCTTTTACTTGCACTTCAGTCTGTGCAACATTCCTTTGGTAATGTGATGATTATATTTGACAATATTTCTGTTCTTTGAATTGCAGGACTGATGTATGGATTAATTCCAGTACAGATCTACATCTGTGCTACAAATACAACGGCAATTTGACCCGGATTGGTTATCGCAGTTGCCATTTACATTGATTATCGTCATAAGACATCATCAGACGTGAGGCCTGGCTTACACCATTTATTCCAATTACTGTTCATATATACCATCAGAGTGAACCTACTACATTCAGCCACAAATTACAGACCCGGTTTCCAAATCTCAATTTGAGTGAACTGCCATGCACAGGAGAACAAGGACTTTAACTTTTCCGCAGCCACCTTGCCTCCTCATGGACAGGCAGCAGAAGACTTTGAATGGATACAATGGTGCATTAATAGGAAGATGCTAAAGATGTATTTGGTGAATCAAAATGGAGGCCTTGGTGGTTGCCCTGGAAACCACCTGAACTGGAGCTGTACATGCTGAGGAATGGAACACAGGCATGTGCAGACGGTGATACAAGTAATATATACTAAGATACAAGGGTATACAGTATGTTTCCTTTGACTGTTCAAACTCTTAAGTATTATAACATTTTCTGCTTTGGCTGTTTATGTGGTTGAGTAGCAGTATGCCTGGGTTCTGTAAAAAGGGACTAGCTAGTGATTATGTGCTGTATTTGTGTTGTGCTCAATCCCTTGTGTTACTGGGTCAATCCCAGTGTGCAGTCTTGAACCCCAAGACCAGGAACTAGAGTATAGAGAGTATAGCAAGAGCTATCCAAATCTATGACAGAATGATGAACCAGGTGTAAATTTATTTAGTCAAGAGGGTTTAAACCACTTCAGAACTCCAGCTAAGCACACAGCAGTTGACTCATTGTGCTTGATTGCATTGTTTGTACATCAACAAAAGCTAGTAACCAGTGATTATTGAGGGGTACTAATTGTGCTAAGGCAGAGGTGTCCAATCTTATCCTAAAAGGGCTGGCGTGGGTGCAGGTTTTTGTTTTAATCCAGCGGTAACACACCTGATTATACTACAGTTTTTTACAATCGTTTTCACCCTTGTCTCAATACCATGTCCACTTTTTCAAAACTCTTCACACAGTGTGCTTTTGAAACACGCACCTGAGCACATCAGTTAACCTTTGGTGCAAAATGCACTTCAACCACCAAAACACTTAATATTTCACCCAAAAGTGACTCATGCTGCCGTAACTATAGCATATGCTTTCTCCCATAAGACTACTTTGTCACTCAATGTTCAATGAACTACAAAACACAAACAACTTGGAGCATTGCTAAATACATATATTATGTGTTTCCCTTTCCTCTATTTCAAGCCAAGCAGCTAAAGAAACTTTTGATCTGTTGGTTTGCCTCTCACAATAGATGGCATGACTGAGTGTGGTAAATTTACAGTAAACTGTAAATGAATTAATGTTTTACTATATTGGAAACCCAGAATAACTATTTTTACTGTGTAATGTAAAACAATATACGATAAAGAAACAAATCACAAAAGCAACAGTATTCTTCAGAGGGTTTACAGTATTTTGACATTTGTTCTCACAGTGCAATATACTGTAATTCAGAAAAGAAAAATACAATACAATCAATTACTCAAAATACATTACAATCAATAACAAATACATACCAAAAAGCAATATTTTCACTATATACAGTAATTTGCACATATATTGTCTGCCTATCAGTATCAGAAGTCTACTGTTGGCCTGGCCCATCCATCCTGTCCTCTGCATTTGGCCATAGATTTTCATCAACATCACTCCAAATGTGATCTCTTGCTATACTCCGAGCATTCTTTGCGTGCCTTTTCCAGCCCTGGATGTGTTCCACTGTTATGTCCATACACCCAGCAGCCATTGCATCTAGAAGTGACATCTGTTCATGTGGGTGGTGGTCCTAAACCTTCACATATACCTTCATAAACTTCATATTTGTATCTGAGTTCCTTGACACCCTCAGAGTTCCTGTCAAAGGGGACAGTGTACAACTGTTTCATCCTGATCTGATGTTTCTGTAGCACTTTTGAAATGGTTGTAGTGCTTACACTGTCAGTGTTCAGAAATATGTTGTTGTCTGCGATTATGTTGTTGCATATTTCTCTTAGGCTGATGCTGTTGTTGACAATGACCATCCCAACTATTGTATCCTCCTGTTGAGGCGTAAACATTCTTCCCCTTCCCCCTGTGTGACTGTGTGAGGTAACCGCTGGGTCCTGTAGTGAGTCAAAGACAAATGTGCACTGATACATCTGCTTTTTCTGGAGACTTCTCAAATCACAGTACTGCTGTAATATACACATCAATTGAACTCCTTCAGTCAGAATGCTGCAAATACTGTATAGTACCTGTTGGTTTGCCTGAAAATCCTCACTATTGAAGCCACTGTGGATCTAGGCAAGTTTGGTTGAACCCTCAACCTACTTCCCTCAGGGACAGGCCATGATTTACCAATGACTGTGGCTCTGATTTCATCAGACACAACTGTTCTTTCTCTTCCGCAACTTCTTCGTCCTCTGCCTCTGGCTGCATCCATTTTCCCCACCAAGGCTAAAGAATTCAAATGCCAATCCAAAGATGGCCCCTTTTGTATATGTGGTAACGGGGCACAAACAACAAACACCTGGGTAGGTTGTTCACTGAAATGACAGCCATGTGTTTCAACAGTACATATACAGCAGTAATAGCGGAAAAATCTCTTCAGTGATAACTACATCTATATTTACCCTATATACATGCACATTTCAATGCAAGTATGATCACTTTTGCATAGATGGTAACAAGGCTGCAAACAAAAAAATTGAATAAACTGAATAAACTTTCTGCTCAAATCAGAATGATCTGTCTTACGTATTTCAAGCATATAGTTTCATTTTTCTGCCAAAATGCAGCATATTTCCTTCCACAATGATCAGAATTTTATTGGGTTTTGAACTGAAAGTTAACTGTTTTGAACAGAGTATCTAAATGTCTGCAAAATTTGCTGTATTTGTACAAACTTTTGCTGGTAGTGAACATTGACTGAGAGAGGTATTCATGAATTTTGGAAGAAGGGGTGATTGAATGCCTTTAGTATGAAAGCTTTAGTTCACATAGTCTAATGATATGGTGAATGTGTTAAGTGTTTTGAAAAAGTGGACATGGTATTGAGACAAGTGTGAAAACGATTGTAAAAAACTGTAATAAACTAATCGTGGTCTTTAATCAAGACCTTGATGAGTAGAATCAGCTGTCTTAGTCCTGTGCTAAAACAACAACCTGCACACACACCGGCCCTTTCTGGAAAGGATTGGACACCCCTGTGCTATCATGTCATGCTCATCGCCATCGTCCTATCCTGCGCTCCTCCAGCATGATGACTGCACAGCTGGGCTCGTGGACTGCGGAGGGCACCAGCTAAAATGGCTGTTGGCAGCACAAGTCTCAAAGAGGCTCTTCATTGACCTTGCAGCAATGACACAAGCATACGTGCATGTTGGAGTCGTACGGATTATGGGAAAATCTGTATTACAATGAACTAAAAGGAAAACTGTGACCTGTAAATAAAATGAATAGTTTTCTGTCATGTACTTACATTTCAAGCAGTTATTGGTTTGCTGCAACCAGAATGCTTCTTAAAACTCAGCCAATCAGTACAAGAGGAAATCGCACATATTTTTTCTGCTGTTACTAAAACACCTATTAAACTAAGCCAATCAGCAAGATGAGGAAAATGTGTATATTGGTCTATTCTTGCCAAAAAAAAAACAGTATGAGGGCAAAGAACAAAAGAATATGGTAATGCTAATGGAATGTGGAGCAAATTATTAATTTTGCTTGGAGAAAAATTGGAACAATTACAGTGCAGTCCGTAAGGATTTGGATAATTAAACATTTTCTGTTGTTTTTGCTCTGTACTCTAGCACATTTAATTTGAAATAAAACCATGACTATGCAGTTAACATGCAGACATTTGTCTTTAATTTAAAGCCCGGAGAACGACTTCTCAGACACTATAGGACCACAGTGTGCTACGTCAATCAGCCCCCCCACCGGTGTGCCACCGTTTCTGTTTAAAAAATTTGTATTAAACGTTTTGCTACATTTTCACTAGGCCTCATTTCATAAAAATTTCTTGAACAATCTACAATAATTTGTCAAATTATCAAATTGTCTCGTCAAATTATCTTATGAATTAAATTCGGCCTTACTCAATTTCATAATAGGTGAATCATCACCTTTGTTAATGGTTTAACCATACAGAATATTTTAAAAATAGTATTAAGCATAGTAACTTGACAGACAAGAATAGCCTACTTTACATGCCCGACACTTAGCTTGTGCATGTTCTTATCTAAAGTGAGTTTGTTGTCGGTGCATGTTCATAACAGCGAACAGGCTGTAATTGCATAAGAGAAACCTCCAGGGACACACCTTTCGGTGGTCACCAATGTCATTGCAACACGTGTTCTCATTTGAGCAAAGTGCCAGTCGGCCATTTTACCGTGGGGTCAAGAAGTCAAGATTGACTGTGAACCGGTACCTAATGCTACATGGGCACACTGTAGTAATGACATATGACGCCCAGAACCCTGTACAATGTTTACATCGCAGTGTATTGATATTAATAACTTATGTAGACAGTAGGCTACATGCGCACACACACTCTTCACGTTTTTCAATTATTTATTTTGTAGGCTGACAATTCACGGAATTCAAGGAATTATATACAAATAAATGGCACTGTGCCAGTCCTGCAGCTCTATGTTAATGGACACCAGAACCTCTTGGCAGACTATCTCATCCAGGTACTGCCAGGGGAGACGTGGCTGGCCACACCACATAACAATCCTGACAATTGTGTACTGACTTGCACAGGGTTTTTCCGACAGTGTGGTGAGCCGGGACCACCGTGGGCAACTGGACCACATTTGAGTATACCCGATTGCTGCCCTTTGCCAAGAGGTCATTTAGCTTCCCACTGTTGGCCAAGCCTGCCCAGTAGGCCAACGCCTCTGGACCCAGCAGCCAGGGCTACCTCAGTAGTCTCAATCCTCTTCCCATCCATACAGATGCAGGAAGTACATGATAGGAAGTGCAGGTTCCTCAATACCTTTGTCGGATATCATGGCTCTGTCAAAGACAAGAGTCTTACAGAACAGCAGGACCTATAAAGAGGCTCTTAACATTACATTAATGGCATTTGGCAGATGCTCTTATCCAGAGCGACGTACAGTTGATTAGACTTAGCAGGAGACAATCCTCCCCAGGAGCCTTGCTCAAGGACCCAACAGCTGTGCAGATCTTATTGTGGCTACACCGGGGATTGAACCACCGACCTTGCGGGTCCCAGTCATTTACCTTAACCACTACGCTACAGGCCACCCCACATCCACATAGGGCTGAATGGTAAGAGTAAGTCAAAATAAGGGCACATTAAAACTGGCTTGTTTCGTAAACGAGCAGGCATTTGGTTGTGCAATTGTTGAGCATGACTTTGTAGATCCTGCTCCCCTTCAAGACTCTGGTGTCTGGTGTCATGGACGGAGCCAAGATTCCCCACAAAGGTGTTGAGGAACCTCAACCATAACATCTGCCTGACAGTAGAGGACATCTGTAAGCCCTTGGAGGATGTCTGTGGCAGTGGTGTGGGTCCACAGTGTCCAGTGATGGGGGAATTAAGCAGACAGGTGAGATCACTGCTCCACATTAGTGTCCGGTGGAACTGAGTGAACTACATACAAGTAATACTATTTACAGTTTGTTGACCAATCTCTCGAAAAGGTCCAGGAATCTATTTGTGCTCTCCAGCGCGGCCCTGAAACGCTCTTCCTCTTTGGTGGCCTCCTCCTTCAGGAACTGGAGAATGTCTCCCTGACAGGTCCTTCTCCTTTTGGGGGATGGCGGACAGGCAGAGGTGCATGGCTCACAGTCCTCCTGCCTGAGGCTACTTGAGTAAGGGTGTGCCTCCTCGTAGTCTTCGTCGTCCCCCACCTCCTCCCCTTCCACCTCCACACACACCATGCTATAAGTGGCCTCCAAAGAATCAGGAGATGAGCCACTCTCATCCAAGGCCTCATCCCCCACACGTGCCGGGTTTTCTGCAACGCACGAGTCCATCAACACAGGTGGGTAGATGTATTGCCCCCCACCAACAGCCGCATGCATTGCATTAAACCATCGCCAAGTGGATGCTGTGGGCTCTCCGCTGTCTGTCCCCGTCCCAGTAGCAGAGCTTCGGAGTATCTACAAGGAATTGAGCAAGGGTGAAGGTGGGCCTACTGAACTGGTGTGACTGTGTTCCAATAGGTAAGGGCACCTATAAGCAACCTCACCTTATATTTACGCTTCATATTGTCCCACTTTTTTGAAACTTGTGCAGGGCTCACCTGGGCCTGCAGACCCATCTGCTGAAGAATTAGCCTGAGGAAAACAACAAGTGAACAAGTCATATCCAAGTGCCCCACAACAATTAGAGCCATGTCACAACATGTTTGTATGGAAGCCATTTACAGGGGCAGGCATGCTTCATTACCACTCTTAAATTGGGGATGTCATAAGTTATCATAGAATTTACTTTAATTGTTAAAAGACCATTGTAAATCCCTTCCTATCATTGAAAAAGCCTCACTGACATGTTGACTCTGCCTGTGTTTACACCTCTGCCTGTGTTTATAGTCCTTAAATTCGGGTTTCAAAATATGCATTTGACGGGCCGGCACTCTGTGCCAGAACATCTTATAGCTGTACAATAATTCAAGCTCATTGGTTGAAAATTGGTTCTAATTGCCACAAAAAATGGCGTTTCAATGTCAGCGCATTCACAGAGAAGGGGAGGGATAAACAGGGTTGTGGTTTGAGTGTGTTTGTTGCTCAAATTCCTCTCTTGACCATTAGAAGTGCAGAATTACCTATTGTACCTTTAAGTGTTATTTACTTTCACTTACTTAAATACTCTCTGTTCCAATATTTTTGCTCACCTAAAAATTGGGTTGTCTGATATCAAAGGTGCTAGGTTCGAAGCAATTTAACACATATAGGTGTAAATACCAGGAAATAAAAGCTGAAATTCTGAACTCTTGTCTCGTGTTCATCTTTTTATCTCAAGCCAAAATGTATTCAGTGTATTGCAAAAACAAAGCAATTGGCCTTGCTGTTCCAATGCTTTTGGAGGGGACTCTACGTATGTCCTTGACTTCCCACAAATGAAAGGTCACAGTCTTTAACCTCATATTACCATTTAATTACAAATCCAATGTACTGGAGTACAGAGCCAAAAGAGCAGAAATTGTAACACTGTCCAAGCCATTTACGGTTAATTGTGGGAGTTAATGGGGCAGAATACTAAGCTTGGGCACGCACGCAAAATTTCAAGTTCACAATTGCATCCAAGTGTGAGCACGGATGTTTTATAAATCAGGATATGAAGTCAGATAATAAATATAAGAATATAGGCAAGCATTTGCAATATGCAAATAAGCACATCTGAATTAAACTTTCTGGCTTATCTTTCTGTACAAAACCTTACAGGTGACATGTGACAGTTACAGGTGAAATGCCATTATCATAACCAACTAAAGAACTTTACTAATGACTCACTCCCAAGCTTTTTTGGCCGTGTGCTTCCTCCCTGTGAAGAGGTGATCACTTTCAGACCTCAGCCGAATGAGTGTACTGGTTTCCAGTTGTGTCCCTGTAAGAAATGACATTACATACCTGTAAGTAGCCTAAAGGGCAACCTGTAATATATGCATACAGCACTAAACCACAATGGCATATGTCAAGGGGGTTCACAAGCCAATATCACAAGCCAACCCCTTTGACCAAATACCTCCTCCTCTCACCCTTTTCCCTTTAATCCTGATTGGTGAGAAGCACGCCCCTCCACTATAATTGCCAATGGTCACCTGCCAATTTCCACAAATTGCTGGTGCTCTGCGTGTGCATACCAAGTAGTTTGAACTAAATCTTTTGAGTAACTGTAGCTTTGCAAGCTAAGTTTCTCTTTAGGGTAATGCGGCTGTAGTTCAAGGACTTTCAATGTGAAGTAAATTGTATCGTGTAAATACGCTTCCATAGTTTCTGTAACACTGTACAGTCAATTATAAAAAATAGTAATAGCCTAAAACATATGAATTGTATCAGTATAGGCTGCAAACACACATAAATATAGATATAATTTCTCAGTCATACAGGGGTGAAAAAAAGGCTCTGTGTCGTCGTCCTCATTCTCCACCTCCACTACACACGCCTGGCTACAAGCGGCCGCCACGGATCCATGAGGAGATGAGCAACTAGCATCCAAGGCCTCATCAGCCACATGTGTCGGCTTTTCTGCAGCACACGAGTCCATCTGGACAGGAAGATCGATAGGTTCTCCCCCGAAGGCCTCGTGCATTGCAGTAAACCACGGCCATGTGGCTGCTGTGGCCTCTCCCCCGACTGGCCCTGTGCCTGTAGCAGAGAATAGGAGTTCCTACAAGGAAATTAGATGAAGACGAGACAAGGGCAAAGGTGATATAAGGGGAGGGTAAATTTGGAGCCTTCTGAACAAGTGTAAATGTGTTTCACTACACAAGAGCATTTGAGAGCATGCATCAAATGGAAAACATCACACAAAACATCAGCGCTGAGCACTAATCACAAATTTTCCCTCACCTTATATTTCCGCTTCAGAGTTTCCCACTTCCTTGTGGCTTGTATGCGGCTGACATGGCCCTGCAGGCCCATCTTCTGAAGAATTTCCCTGAGAAAAACAACACAATATACAGTAACATGCTGTACCCAAGTGCTCTACAGCACTTACGGCCACAATAAGTCTGTGTGTTAGCCATTTACAGGGGCAGGCACGCTTCATTATCACAATTCAGTGATTTTAACATTTGCATACAACTGACTACTTTAACACATTGCCCAGACCAGGACATGAATCACCATGAGTGGTTCCTTCAACGTTAGCCTATGACATGCAGGAATACCTCAGAGAAGGATGCAAGTGAAGTGTTAGTACTCTGTAAATAGACTAAAAGACTAACCCCACCCGCAGTCTCACTTTTTCCTCAAATGTCTCCAAACATAACAAACTACAATTACAAAGTTATTGCGGCTTAATTAACAACTTAGGACTCTACGCTAACATTTTTTCCCCACATTCTCCTCAGTTGAAAAATGTAGGATTACACTAATCCATATAAATGTTATAAATCTGAAATTAAAATTGTTTGCCGTATTGCCAGATTTTTTCTACAAAATATGTTACAGCTGAGATTACATCATCATGCACTACTACAGAACTTCACTGATCACTCACTCCCAAGCTTTTTTGGTTGTATACTTCTTCCCCGTGAAGAGGTGATTGTTTTCAAACCTCAGTCGAATGAGCCTGGCAGTTTCCTTGTCTGTCCCTGTAAGAAATGGCATTACCTGTAAGTAAAGGGGAACCTTATGTATAAACCACAACGGCATGTATCAAGGGGCTTCATAAGCCCATCTTTCAAGTAATATCCAAAAACATACTAAATGCATCAGTAAGACAGCAAATACAGAGATTGAAATTACTTATTTCTCAGTTGAACAAAGAGTGAGTGGAAAAAAAACGGTTATGAACCAGAAGCAGAATTAGCAGGGGTGCCCTGCATATCCCACCCAGCAGCCATGGGGGCCCCGGAGTATCCAAACATAGACACTAACATAAACCTAATTTATGAAAGAAAATGTCCGGTGAATGCTGACAGACAGGCAACAGTGAGTATTGTTTGTTTTAAAAAATAAATTCTACATATTTTTCAATCAGAGCTGATGTTGTAATGTATCGTACCTCTTCCTTTGTGTTGTTCGAAGCGTGATGCTCTATTTAATCATCGACCATTTGCCAAAAAACTTCAGTGCATACAGTAAAATGTTTCAATTTAGCTTCAAGCACCGAGCCAGAGCAGCCTCATACCAGCCTAATACTGGTGCAATGTGTTCAGGGTTCATGCTGCAATTTGTTGAAACAATGGTGCAGTTGTTTGGACACATATTGTCATTATGACGAAGATGGAAGTGAAACGTGATATTTATTTACATCCTTTAAAAGGGTATTTGTTTGTTACTGGAAGCATTATACAACACTGATATATATTTATGGGACAGAGCAGCCGCCTGTTTGTATGATCATAATGAATTTATCATTTTATAATGAATTTATGATCATGAGGGAAAGACTTCATCGGTCACCACTTGTAATAGGTACACCTTTCTATTATTATTGCTCTCGCACCCAGGTATGGCAGGATAGCTCCACCCCCGTTTAAAACGTAAGGCAGAAAGCTTGCGTGTTCAACGTAAAGCTGTTGCAGATGAAAACATGTGCTGTTTATTATTCGCTGTTATTTTCTTGCTGTAGTTATTTTCCAGATGCATTCATATATGCTAAACGTGGCATAGTACATAACATACGTACGGCGAAATAAAATGTTTTGAAAGGACCGTGGTAATATGAGATCTAAGCATCACGTTTTTACACTCTTTTTCACGATTAAAAGTGATTTTTGTTTGTCCTAAAAAGTGTTCTTGCGGATTATCTTACTTAAAGCGCTATATAATCAATTAAAACGAATTGTGTGCACTTACATTTATATTGGAGAGTTCCTGCCATGTTTCAAACTTGGACAGATTTGGAGAAGTAGCTTGATCATTTATATGCCACACGTCCCGACAGAAAAAATACTTCTGTAAAGACCGCAGCTGTGGAGTACCCTCGCTGAAACCTCCTCGTCCCTCCGCTAGCTTGCTTGCTCTTACAATCGGAATGTCCTTAAAGATGGCGGACCTCCATCGATTTCCGGTCAAGCAAGTATAATCATATCATAGACATGAATATATAATTCAGTTCAGTCAGTAGAATCGAGGAGGCGAGGACAGATCACGGATAAAATAAACGAATGGAATGAGACCCATGGCTAGGAATTACAGCATCCTTTTGGTGTGAAAAGTTGCTTGGGGAGCCCAAAATACCATTTAGCTCGGTGACCGCCCAGTACTGATATCCACAGTGTCGCAGCGCCACCTGTTGGATGGGGGCTACTACTACAAAAGATTATCTGTCGGCCGTGCTGGGGGACAATGGCAACAGGATGATGTCAAGTGTGATCAGAGATGGGGAAAAATACATACAAAATACCCCAAATGTAAATGTATCAAAATAAACGACAAAATAGCTACTGCAAACAAAAAATGTATCAAAATAAAATAAAGTCTTTTGTATTTGTAAAATATGGGCGGCACGGATGGTGCAGTGCGTAGCACTGCCGCCTCACAGCAAGGAGGTCCTGGGTTCGAATCCCAGTCGGCCGGGGCCTCTCTGTGCGGAGTTTGCATGTTCTCCCCGTGTCTGCGTGGGTTTCCTCCGGGTGCTCCGGTTTCCTCCCACAGTCCAAAGACATGCACGTTAGGCTGATTGGAGAGTCTAAATTGCCCGTAGGTATGAGTGTGTGAGTGAATGGTGTGTGTGCCCTGCGATAGACTGGCGACCTGTCCAGGGTGTATTCCTGCCTTTTGCCCAATGTATGCTGGGATAGGCTCCAGCCCCCCTGCGACCCTGATCAGGATAAGCGGGTTCAGATAATGGATGGATGGATGGATGTATTTGTAAAATAAAATACAATTTGTATTTGCAAAATAAAATACAATTTGCAGTGAGCATTAGATCAATGGTTCAAAAGCCTTCACTCCGTATACAGTACCTGCCAAAGGTATGGTAACAGTAAAATTAACAATTTGTTATTTTTGATATGTACTAACAGCATTTGCATTTGGGATCAATAGGCAATCAGCTTGCATACTTACATGTTTTATCATTTTACAGAAACAGCTCTTTTTGTGTTGAGCAAAAAAAAACTGTTGCTTGGGAATTTCTTTTTGCATGGACTGTTCACACAGAAGTTTCTGTGCATTATATTTCCCGCTGTTTCTGTGGACTGGATTTGATGCGGTTTCTGTGCACTGGATTTGACTATGTTTTTGATATGGTGTTTTTTATTATGATGTTTTTTGATGTCTTAAGTTTTTTAGTGACGTAATATGGTTTCTTCATATCTGGATTTTGATTTTGCTTCTGGTGATTTTAAAGGAGGACATTTTAATATAATACTTTGAAAACCAATTAATGACAAACACAATCAGATGATATATAAAGGAGGGTAGGGAGGGACGGGGAGAGGTGCAGCTTGAAGAGGTGTGTCTTCAGTTTGCGCTTGAAGATGGATGACCTCCATGGGGAGTTTGTTCCACCACCGTGGAGCCAGAACAGACAGTAGTCGTGAGCGGGAGGTGGAAGTTCGGAGAGGGGGAGGCACCAGGCTGCCTGTGGTTGGTGAACGAAGAGGTCTGGCAGGGGTGTAGGGTCTGATGATTTTTTGGAGGTAAGCTGGGGCAGACCCCTTGACTGCTTGGAAGGCTAGCACCAATGTTTTGAATTTGATGTGAGTCATGACAGGCAGCCAGTGGAGGGAAGTAAGCAGTTCAAACATGGACATTAATAAGGATGTAGGAAAATGCACTGATGGATAGATGTAGGTCATACCAATGCTAAAACAATACATTGTTTTCAATGTGTTTAGTTTAAAACAAAATGTATTATACTTTAAACCATTTTGCTAGCTTGCTAATGGTACATGTTGTCATTGACAGCAAGTGTAACGGCAAGTGGCACCAAAATGAGCCACCAAAAGCTGTGTTGGGATTCCGCCCAGTTGGAACTCAGCATTTATGAACCAGTGCTATAATAGTGCAGGGGCTTTGGTCACCAGAAATAGACCAACATAAAGAAAAGCGGTCATATGACACCCTAAACATTTGACTGTACAAGGTTTGCATTGCAGTGTTGTGTGAACTTATGTGAACGGTCATCTACATGAACACATACTGCACCGGCTTGGCCACAGTTCATCCAAAAGTGTGGCATGCTGGGCCTCCGATGCCATGTGGCAATTGGACCACATTGGTGTAAGAAAAAGGAAGGTCTCTCGAGCTTGATTAAAATCATGTTTATTTACAGGAACGGCAGTTGTCAGAAATACATGAAACATATTCTGAATCAGTCTGAATCCAGAACCTTTGTAGTGATGACTTTTTATACCATTCCAAGCCAGGGATGCCATTGTACACAAGAATAGAAAGGATGTAGTGAATCTGTGACACCTATCAATTAGGCTGTAGTGCTGCCCTTCACCAGGAAGTCATTTGGCTGCCCACTGCTGGAGAAACAGTGTAGGTTGACCAATACTTTGCATATTAGGCCAACAGCTTGGTGTTCTTCAAGTGTGTGGGTGCCATGTCCACACCAAGGCTGCGTTCGATTCCAAAAAAGATATGCTTTCTTCCTGGAATACCTCTAACAGGAAGCTCCAAGAATACCAGGAATACCTCAACAGGAACTCATCCCATCCATACAGGGAGGAGGCACAATGCAAAGGGAAGGTCAAGTTCCTCAGTACATTCATGGGATATCCTGGCCCTGGCCAAGATGATAAGAGTCTTGAAGAGTGGCAGGATCTACGAAGAGGCCCTGTACCCTCCTCCAGGCAGGGCTGTATATAAAGGGTAGGGGTAAGTTAAAATAAGGGTGAGCGAAAAGTGTTTATCATCTCACCATATAATTGTATTGTTGCAATAGCATGGTCTCAAATTGAGATATCATGCCTGAAAACTGTCACCTGTAACTGAGTTACAAGTTTACAAAATATGTCTGACTTGATATATAAGAAAATTATAGCATTTTGGTTTACCAAAACAGGACAGGCTATATGAATAGTATTCAATGAGAACATGGATGTGACTTAACAGTTTGGTAATAGCAAAATTACCGAACACATGAATGTTTATTGTAATGCTGTGATGATTATCCCACTATTAATTGTATCTCTATTGCCCACCCCACCTTCACGGTACTTGTGAGCGATGGAGGCTAGCCCTGCATCAACCATCCTGCTGTGGCCATCATCGAGAGCCACTGTTAAGGAGGGTATAGAGCCGCTTAACCCACCACCATGACGAGACTCACCCCATAATTCAGCAGGCTTTTGGCATGTTGAAGATACACTGGAGGTGCCTGCTCTCCAAGGCTCTTAAGGTGGACCACACCTTTGGTCATCACCACTTGTACTGTGCAACTGTTGCATGGTCTTGTTGATCCTGCTCCTCTTCCAAATAGGTGTCACGGCTGGAGCAGAGTGAGCCCAAAAGGTGTTGAGGAACCTCAACCACAACATCTGCCTCACATTGGGTGACATCCTTTAGCCCATGGAGGACGACAGGGGCATGGCTCCATCAGGTCCAAAATCGACTGGTGGGGCAACTCACTGCTTCACATACGTGTCCCATGGAACTATTTACAGTTTGTTGACCAATCTCTCGAAAAGGTCCAGGAATCTATTTGTGCTCTCCAGAGCGGCCCTGAAACGCTCTTCCTCTTTGGCGGCCTCCTCCTTCAGGAACTGGAGAATGTCTCCCTGACAGGTCTTTCTCCTTTTGGGGGATGGGGGACAGGCAGAGGTGCATGGCTCACTGTCCTCCTGTGTGTGGCTTCCAGGCTGTGCCTCATCTTCACCCTCCTCTCCATCCTCCTCCTCCTCCCTCTCCTCTTCCCTCTCCTCCTCCTCCCCCTCCACCTCCACACACACCACACTATAAGTGGGCGATCCAGGAGAAGATGAGTCACTGGCATCTGAGGCCTCATCAGCCACACGTGCTGGGTCTTCTGCGACACACGAGTCACCGGCGACAGCGTCACGCATTGCAGTGAACCACGGCCAAGTGGCTGCTGTGGCCTCTCCCCCGACTGGCCCCATTCCGGCAGCAGAGCGTTGGAGTTCCTACAAGGAAAGAAGCAAGGTGAAGGTCCGCCATGAGCCTACTGAACAGGAATGACCGTGTGTCACTCAGCATCACACAGCACTGAGCAGTTGTAATCTCACCTCATACTTTTGCTTCAGATTGTTCCACTTCTTTGCAGCTTGTGCAGAGCTCACGTGGCCCTTTAGGCCCATATGTTGAAGAATTCCCCTGAGAAAAACAACATGTAAACATGCTGTACCCAAGTGCCCCACAATTACAGCCATGTCACAACATGTTTATGTGTTAGTGGGAAGGCATCACTTACATTTGGGATGTCAGAAGTTATCATTTGCATTTAATAAGATTACTTTAACACAGCCAAGATCAGTACATGAATCACAGTATACAGGAGTGATTCTGTCAACATTAGCCAAAGTCATGTAGGAATACCTTAGAGAAGAATGAAGTGCTCTATAATTAAAATCTAACCCTACCCACAGTCTCACGTTCTTCAAATGTCCCCAAGCAAGACTGGAACTATGATGACAGATTGTGGTTTCTACAATCTCACTCAGGGCTCTACGCAAACATCTTTTTTCAAAGGAGCACATGTGCTCTTTAGTTTTGGAGCACATTAGTGCATCCAAATTAGTAGATTCTCCAAAATTATTTTTCCAGTTAGCACACACATTTTCAGGAGCAAATGCTACTAAAATGGGAGCACTGTAGAGCACAGCAACTATGGAGATATCAAAATGTAACTCCGTATGGGTATTTCACTGTGGTCATCATACATTTGTAACACCACGTCAGATACTAAATATAAGCATATAGGCAACATATCCAATATGGAATCTGAAGTTAACCCTTTTCTTGGCTTATCGAAAGTATTTCCGTGCAAAAGTTTTGTCAAAGACATCATGCACTACAGAAAATGTACTCATGACTCACTCCCAAGCTTTTTTGGCCGTATGCCTCCTCCCCGTGAAGAGGTGATCACTTTCAGACCTCAGCAGAATTAGGCTGAGAGTTTCCACCTGTGTCCCTGTAAGAAATGGCATTATAGACCACTAAGTAAAGGGCAACATGTAATATCTCTGTATAGCCCAAAATCACAACAGTATGTGTCAAATGGCTTCACAAGCCCATACTTCATCTATGAATTATGTACAATAAATTATGGAAAATAGCAATATCCAAAAACATTGTGCCATGAAAAAGTATTTTCTGCTCTGTACCAATATTATTTCTCATTCGTACAAGGGTAAGGAGAAAAACGATGCCTGTCCTCTTCCTCCTCTTCCTCCTCTTCTTCTTCTTCTTCTTCTTCTTCTTCTTCCTCCTCCTCCTCTTCCTCCTCCTCCTCCTCCTCCTCCTCCTCCACACAGGCCTGACTACAAGCGGCCGCCACGGATCCATGAGTGGATGAGCGACTGGCATCCAAGGCCTCATCAACCACATGTGTCGGCTTTTCTGCTGCACACGAGTCCATCTGGACAGGAAGATCCATAGGTTCTCCCCCGAAGGCCTCGTGCATTGCAGTAAACCACTGCCAAGTGGCTGCTGGGAGATCTGCCTTGTCTGACCCCGTCCCTGTAGCAGAGCGTCGGAGTTCCTGCAAGGAAAGAAGCAAGGGTGAAAGTGAGCCATGAGCCTACTGAATAGGAACAAATGTGTGTCACCATGCAAGATGACCTAAAAACACCCAAATGACAAACATCAGACAGCACCGAGCACTTACTATCACAAATTGAACCTCACCTTATACCTTTGCTTCAGATTGTCCCACTTTTTTGCAATTTGTGTGGGGCTCACCTGGCCCTTCAGGCCGATCTGTTGAAGAATTTCCCTGAGAAAAACAACACAAGTAAACATGCTGTATCGAATTGCCCTACAACACTTACAGCCATGTCACAACATGTTTGTGTGTTAGCCATTTACAGGGGCAGGCATGCCTCATTATCACAATTCAGTTTAGGAAATCAGAAGTTATCATTTGCAATGTTCCCTTAGACTCTCAAAGCATATGCTAGATGAAGATCAAGCAATAATTTTTGATGTAGAGCTTGTTTGAAGGTTAGAGGTCAATAGGCACTTCCTTAGTATTCATGGTATACAATTCAACAAACAATCCTTTACTTTTTTATATTTTAATATATGCTTATAAATTAACCATGTACCAATCAGATATAGTCATCGATGTTAAGAGTAAACCACTTTTTCATGATTAAAAAGTAGGGACTGCCCCCCTTTCTTCAGTTCAGGCTTGTCCACCTGTCCAAGTGACTCTTTCTGCACGAACAAATTATTTTCTTTTCTGGTTTACCTTTTAATGCTTGGTTATTATAAGGGGAGAATTTTATCTGCTCAACAACTGACATCAAAAACAGGATTCAGTGCAGCCACCAATCAATAAGCAATAACTATAATCCAGCAGGGCAGTGAGCATTCTGTTTTTATCATGTCCATAGTATTCGGTGATTACTGTGCAACCTATAAGTGGATGCATAACAGAATACAAGAACAATATTTTTTATGAACACATTTTGCCTTCTTGCCAATTGTTCTGTGCAAAATACAGGGAAGATTACATTATCAGGCACTACAGAACTTTACTGACGACTCACCGCCAAATCTTTTTGGATGTATGCCTCTTCCTTGAGAAGAGATGATCATTTTCAGACCTCAGTCGAATGAGTCTGACTATTTCCTCAACTGTCCCTATAAGAAATGACATGATAGACCAATAAGTAAAAGGGAACTGGTCATGTCTGTGTATTAACCTAAATCACAACGTCATATGCCAATGGGCTTCACAAGCATATATCTCAGATGGGAAATCTGGACAACAAATGATGCAAAATAGTAATAGCGTAAAACATATGCATCAGCATCTGGCAGAAAATGCCCAAATGGATAGAAAGGCTATCGTTTCTCAGTCGTACAAGCGTGAGGAGGAAAGGCCTGTGCGTCGTCTTCCTCCACCTCCTCATCAGGCATATTTGCCGGGTTTTCTGCAATAGTTTCCCCCCCGCCGATGGCCTCGTGCATTGCAGTAAACAACGGCCAAGAGGCTGCAGTGAGCTCTCCACTGTCTGACCCCGTGCCTGCAGCAGAGCGTCGGAGTTCCTACAATTAAAAAAGCAAGGGTGAAAGTGAGCCATGAGCCTACTGAACAATGTGTCACTATGTAAGAGCACCTAAAAACACCCATCAACTGACAAACATCACACAGCACTGAGCACTTACTGTCACAAATTTAACCTCACCTTATACTTTTGCTTCAGATTGTCCCACTTTTTAGCAATTTGTGTGGGGCTCACTTGGCCCTGAAGGCCCATCTGCTGAAGAAGGTCCCTGAGAAAAACAAGACAAATAAACATGCTGTATCGAATTGCCCTACAACACTTACAGCCTCATCACATGTTTGTACGTAAGCCATTCGGTGCATAGCATAACATAGCATAACATTTTTGAACTAGTGTGATTAATTGATAGATCCTGCAATAAAGTGTATATTGAGTATAGAGTGTATATTGCTATGATCTCATTCACATAGGCCTACAGTATTTCCATCTGGATAAATGTATACCAGCAGATATATAGCTTACATGTATGTATGTATATGGAACTATACATAATAATTAACATTTGTCCGAAAGTAATTGAGCAATTAAACAAAGTCATGGCTAACTACTGTGCATTCAGTCATTCAATGATCGTGTCACCCACAAATCACTTTGATTATCACTCAAGGAATACATTTCATAATGTTATATGTAATATATACAATTCATTTTGTATCTATTGAATTTATCAAAATAATAATATGCTGCTATGTTACTGCTATGCACATAATTAGGAATAAATGGGTCTTGTTCTGCACAAAATGAATATAAACAACAGGGCAGTAGCATGTTGTGAAATATCTGTGGAGATACTTTGATGAGGAGCAGGCTGATGTTAGCGTTAGGGCTGATCAATTTCATTTCCTGTCTTTTGAGGCTTTCAGCAAATGCAAACATTTCACTTAAAACATAGTTTATTGTGATGAATTTCCTTATTTTTTACACTGGGAGGTTCGATTAATACTTGATAGGTCATTACAAATATGCATTCAAAATAAAACCCTTGGCTGAGAACTTTAAAAATCTACTTGGCCCACTAGCCATCTGTTTAACTGTCCCCATTTCTTCTACGCGGATGCCATTTACTGGCATTTACTTCATCTAACTTTTTAAGGATATCCAAAACACAGAAATGCGCAATGTAGAAATACCAAGATCAGTAGTTGTCACACCCATTGCCATTGTAGTAGACCTCTGAAACGGCACTTGGTTTTGAAGATTGGAGGTTTGGAGATTGGTTTTGAAACAGGTGAGATATGCCATTCTGAATGGAATTGCCAACCAACGCAAACAAATACCGTGCTCACTTGGGCTGATAATACTTGAATTACGACTAGACGCAGGTACTGCACTAAATTCCTATGCCTTCCATGAGGGCCCCTGGCTCCAGACACTGAGCTCCTCAAGGACAATGAGAAGTTAGCAATTTTGCATTTACATGTGTGTATGTATGCCAGATTGTATATACAAGATATTACATTAACTAATCATTTTTGTCCATCTTGTTATGTATAAATGACTATTCTGCAGAAACAAATCCCATTTATTTTCCTTGTCATGGTTTACCTTGTCACGCCTGGTTATGATATATTTCTCTGCTCAACAGTTGACATCACAAACAGGATTCTACTTGCAGCCACAGGGCAGTGAGTATTTTGTCTTTACCACATCCTTAGAATGCTGTGATTGCTGTGCAATTTATAGGTGGACGCATTAGAGAATACAATGAACTCTTTTGGTATATTGCCAATTTCTCTTTGCAAAATCTTTGAGCTACAGGGAAGATTACATTATCAGGCACTACAGAACTTTACTGACGACTCACCGCCAAACTTTTTTGGATGTATGCCTCTTCCCCGTGAAGAGGTGATCATTTTCAGACCTCAGTCGAATAAAGCTGACTGTTTCCTCAACTGTCCCTGTAAGAAATTACAGACCTATAGGTTAAAAGCAAATCTCTTTGTATAACCATAGATCACATCATATGCCAAAGGGCTTCACAAGCCAATATGTGAGACATGATTACGTACAGTAAATAATGAAAAATAGACAGCGGCTAAAACATAAGCATTGCATCAGTCAACAACAGTAAATGGACAAATAGAGAGGATATTATCATTTCAGTCATACAAGTGTATGGAGAAAAGGCCAGTGTGTCATCCTCCAGCTCGACCACAATCATCTGGCTACAGGCGGCCGCCACAGATCCAGGAGATGAACCACTGGCATCTGAGGCATCATCAGCCATGTGTGCCGGGTTTTCTGCAACATCCATGAGGACAGGAAGGTTGATAGATTTCCCCCCACCGATGGCCTCATGCATTGCACTAAACCACGGCCAAGTGTCTGCTGTGACTTCTCCATTGTCTGACCCCGTCCCTGTAGCAGAGCGTCTGAGTTCCTACAATTACAGAAGCAAGGGTGAAAGTCTGCCATGAGCCTACTGAACAGGAATAAATGTGTGGCACCATGCAAGATGACCTAAAAACACCCAAATGACAAACATCACACAGCACTGAGCACTGAGCACTTACTATCGCAAATTTAACCTCACCTTATACCTTTGCTTCAGATTGTGCCACTTTTTTGCGACCTGCGCAGAACTCAACTGGCCCTGTAGGCCTATCTGTTGAAGAATTCCCCTGAGAAAAAACAACACAAGTAAACATGCCGTACCCAAGTGCCCTACAACCATTACAGCCATGTCACAACATGTTTGTGTTAGCCATTTACAGGGGCAGGCATGCTTCATTATCACAATTCAGTTTGGGAAATCAGAAGTTTGCATACAAACTCACTACTTTAACACATGGCCCAGACCAGGATGTGCATCATGGCACAGAGGACTGATCAATTACTCAATCCTCCTATCCTCTACAGGGATCTGTGACATAGCCCTAGACTGGATTACATCCAATCTCTCTGACTGGTCCTCCCAGGTAACCTGGGCTGGTAGAGTATCAACCCCTCATCCCTGTGTTACAGGAGTTCCCCAGGGAACATTGCTGTGGTGACCTGGGCATGCAGGTTCTTCCTGTACAACATCTAGAGAATCAACTCAGCTCCTCGTACAAGCACCGGCGTTAAAACTCACGGTTCTTTAGCTAAAACAGTTCCTTGTTTTGTAACATGTGGGTGGTAAAACAAGTGTGGGGGCATCTCACCTTCTCTGCATTTTGGAAATCCACATACTACAACCAATAAGGTAATGTCAGAGTCGTTTTCATGACAAGTGTACAGCGGACCAAATGCATAATAGTTTCTCATTCTAAAATGTTCTAACTCGGAAAAACGTTGATAGAATGTCCATTGTTTATTAAGAATTTATCTGGAGGAATAATTATTGTTGTCCGTTTTGCCATTGTAGCCTATACTTCTACAAAAGTACTTAGAAATGCTACATTTTGTATAGGCTCTGTTGAACACTATGAGCCCAGTATCTCTGAACAGTATTTGTAATTTAGTTGTTCCTTGTGTAAGAAAATTCAGTATAACTTCAGCTCATCGAAGAACCAACTTCGGGCATATTATTGAAGTGACTACTACAAAGCATTTCAGCTAATGACATTATGTTGCCAACAGTGTATAATTTGTTTGGCTTCCATAAAAATAAAAAATAAGGTTTTTTGTTTTTTTTTGCCTGCATAACGAATAGTTATTGGGATTTTATGGCAAAAATGGTTGACTTTCTGCAACAAAGAATTTATTTTGTGATGCCTACGTCACTGTAGTGAAAAGGGTTCAAGAATAGTAACTATTTTATTTTGGGTATGTAATTTTTAAGCTTGTGTCAAGAAAAGGGGAGATACTTAAGGGGTTAGACTGATATTTATCACAGACGTATATTAATCACAATACATGTCAAAACCCCTCAGTTACGTAACCCCTCATGGATTGGGAACACCAAATCAGATACTAAATATAAGCAGATAGGCAAGCATTTCCAATACGCACATTGATGTGGTCAGTGTAAGTAAATCTGAAATGAACCCTTTTTTGGCTTACAGTCAAATTTTCTGTGCAAAATCTGTGTTACAGATGGCATCATCATGCACAATAGAACTTTAGTCATGACTCACTCCCAAGCTTTTTTTTTTGTATGTTTCTTCCCCGTCAAGAGGCGATTTTCAGACTTCAGCCGAATGAGACTAGCAGTTTCCTCATCAGTCCCTGTAAGAAATGACATTACAGACAGGTCTGTAAGTAAAGGGGCCCATTGATGCAGCATCTTCAGGGTTTATGCTGAAATGTTTTGCGCAGTCACCTATGAGTATGATCATAGACGTTCTTACAAAATGAAATACATGCCTATATAAAAGTTCTGATCACTCCTAGAGCCACCAAGTGCAGCATGCCTGTTATGTTCTTGCATCATACCCAGGTATGGCACGCTAGCTCCGCCCCTGCTTTGAACACAAGGCAGGCAGCTTGTGTGTTCGTGTTAAGGCTGATGCGGGAGAAAACACGTACCGCGATTGTTGAGCCAACGAGTTATTGCGAGTTATTTCCCGAATGCATTCAACGGGATGAACATGTGACAAAACGTAAAATATTGCATAGCCTCATACTGCGAAATTGAATAAGGTTTTGAAAGGACTCTGGTTAACGTTAAGCATTGAAGGTTCTTTCTAACTTCCGTTTCATGCAGTCTTTAAATATGCAGTCACAATATGGGGGAAAGAACGTCAGAAATATAACGATTACGCTTAGGTAACTATAATGTTAATTAAAAAAACCTAACTTCTGTCAGTCCTGAAGAATGGATTTAAGGCGCTTTATAATATATTCAAATCAGCTGTAAGCACTTACATTTGTACGCCTGTATTCCCTCCATGTTTCGAACTGTGACATATATTGAGGTGTGGATAATTTACATGCCACGCGTTCCGAAAGGAAAAATACTTCTGCCAAGGCTGCACTTGTGGAGTATCCTCGCTGAAACCTCCTCGTTCCTCGACTCGGTCCTCCGAAGGGGATGGGAATGTCTTTAAAGATGGCGGACCTCAATCGACTTCCGGGTCACGCAAGGACAGAGGAGACGAGGGCGGATCCAGAGATTTCCACGGATAAAATAAACGATTTAAATGCCCCCACTAAAATTACACGTTTAGTAACGTTACAAAAATTATTCAAGTAAATAAAATGAATTGGCTAATTTTGTACTTGGTCCTTTTTTTCTGAGATACTCAAACCACCAAAATTATTCCACGGTCAAAGTCACTTGGATAAATTTTTTTCCCCATTCTGATGGTTGATGTGAACATTAACTGAAGCTCCTGACCCATATCTACATGTTTGTATGCATTGCACTGCTGCCACACAATTGGCTGATAATCGCATGAATAAGTAGGTGTAATAAAGTAAATATGTTAATAAAGTGCTTGGTGAGTGTGGGTGTGTGTCTATATAAATGTATATATAATGTACGTATAAATGTATATATAAATAAATGTATACACACACAGTATTGTCCAGAAGTCTTAGGCACCCTAGACTTTATTATATTACACATATATATACTTTATTATATATATGAGATTTCCAAATATTAATTTTCCAAAAGTAACATATTACTGTAAGCAATTGACTACATAAAAACTTTTTACATGGGGTGTCTCGGTGGCGCAGCCTGCAGAGCACTGACCGCATGCTCATTGTGAGCCGCGACATCAACGGTTCGAATCCGACCGTCTGACAATTTGTCGCATGTCTTTCCCTCTCTCTCGCCCCCATTCTTCCTGTCTCTATATACTGTCCAATAAAGCTGAAAAAGGCGTAAAAAAAAAACTTTTTACATAAAAACTTGATCAAGGCTGTCTGAGATCAGAAGCAAGGAGCCAACCAAAGTCTGCAGAAGAACTGTGGCATGTTCTCCGACATGCTTGGAACAACCTCCCTGCTGATTGTCTTATAGAACTGCAGGACAGCGTTGGCTATCTCAGAGAAGTGATGCAGTCTTAATGCCGAAGGGTGGTTGCCAAAAATATTTATTTATTCCGTTTTTAACTATTCTGCCAAATTACTCAAATGTAATGTAAAATGTATCGTACGTTTATTTAGGACCTTTCATTGAATTATTTTTGAAAAAACCTTATCTGTACAGAATATTATACAGGTGCCTAAGTCTTCTGCACAGAACTGTATGTATATATATATATATCAGTGGAGGCTCCTCCATAGAGGTGGAGGAGGCCTGGCCTCCCCAATAATTTGAGAGAAGAGAGAGATTAAAAAAAAACAATAAATATATTTATTTTATTTATTTATTTTAACAAAAAACATATTTTTTATTTTTTATATTCATATTATTTTAGTTTTGTTCATAAATCTAAATTTTCCCATGGCTAAAACCCAATATTGCAATTGTAAAGCAACAGGCCGGATTTCCCTATCAGTTTGTATTAAGGGAGGCCAGGCCAGGCCTCCCCTAGGAAATGAGATTCTCATAGAAGTCAATGTAATGCATTTTTTTTCATGCCAATATGTGATTGGCCAGATCACTGAAAATGGGTGGGCAACGGAGGCCTGGCCTCACCATGCATTGTGTCCAGGGCTGAAAGATTGACATTTTGTTCGTCCAATCACATGCTACTGGTTCATTTGGAATCAACTATCCTTTCCTTTCCTATTCAACACAGAAGCCATTTTGAGAATTCGCTAGTCACTTCAGTCAAACAAACACTCGCCATAGTGGCTGTCCTATCAACTTGTGCTTTTCAGGAAATTTAGAGAACACCCCTGGCTATCATCCCTGGAGTTTATAGCTCATTTGGCCAAACACTTTTGCTTAAAACTACCTCGGAAGTCGGCGAGATTCTAGCGCAATTTGAGATCTTGGGCTGGAGATATGCAGATTCCAGATACTAGGGAGTGAGAATGACATTCAATAGGTCATGTTAGACACCATTTGGGATTTATTGAACAGTTTTATTTTTAATGTAGTCCATTTCGTTTTATTACAAGTCAATTTAATAATCTTCCATATCAAATTACCGAATTGTTGCTCTGTGAGGAAATTCACTCTAAATACGAATAGAGTGCTGCCCTCTAGTGGATAACGTTAACGTTAGATAAAGCCAACTGGAACCATATTTTTACATATTTTATATTAAATATATTGAATAAAACTACATATGATAAAGAAAGTGTTATCTTATCTTTTTTATATGCTAAACTTGATTAAATTGGTGATTACATGTTGAAGCTGTAGAAGAATGAAAAATGTAAGCTAAACAAAATTGTTTTTAACTACATAATTAAAATTCCTGCCTTTTACACATGTTCACTTGGCATTTATATTACATCCAAATGTCATTTCTCAGCTTAATTATCAGGCAGGCTCATAGACTTACAGCAATGTCATTTCTTCAGGAAGGCACAAGGCTAAGCTCTGCACAATGAATTTCTGACTGTAGCTTACACTCCAAATAGTATGCCTTTGGCCAGCACAAAGACAGATAAGAGAACAGGGAACATTCCATCGCGAGTGAAGTGAGCAAGCGAAAAAAAATGGCCTCCTCAATTCTGGAAGTCACCAGCCTCCACTGATATATATATATATATATATATATATATATATATATATATATATATATATATATATATATATATATATATATAGTGGCAGCACGGATGGTGCAGTGGGTAGCACTGCCGCCTCACAGCAAGGAGGTCCTGGGTTCCTTGGTTCGGGGCCTCTCTGTGCGGTGTTTGCATGTTCTCCCCGTGTTTGCGTGGGTTTCCTCCCACAGTCCAAAGACATGCAGGTTAGGCTGATTGGAGAGTCCAAATTGCCCGTGGGTATGAGTGTGTGAGTGAATGGTGTGTGTGCCCTGCGGTGGACTGGCGACCTGTCCAGGGTGTATTCCTGCCTTTCGCCCAATGTATGCTGGGATAGGCTCCAGCCCCTCTGCGACCCTGTTCAGGATAAGCGGGTTAAGATAATGGATGGATGGATACACAGTGGTGTGAAAAAGTGTTTGCCCCCTTCCTGATTTCTTATTTTTTTGCATGTTTGTCTAATATTTAAATTTGTTTGATGATCTGAAACATTTAAGTGTGACAAATATGCAAAAAAATAAGAAATCAGGAAGGGGACAAACACTTTTTCACACCACTGTATATATATATGTATATATGTATATATATATAGTATAGTTTCATATAGGCCTATATATACGTATATGAAACTAGAGTAGACGTCTGGAGGGTGACACTATCAAACAGCACAGTTGATAAATGACAGTGACTATAGCACATCTGTTTGCACCTACATCAGTCACCAATCTGACTGAAATATTAAGATGGCTCATGCTGTTCGAAGTGCTTCACATTGACATAAAAAGACAAGCAGACAAAGAAAAATAGATAAAGAAAAAACAAAAAAATTTAAGAAAGAATGAAAAAAAAACTAAAATAAAAAAATATTTCTGGTGACTGGACAGACAGACAAACACAATGAACCATACACAGCACCAACAAATAACAAAATATTGTGGATGTGGATGTACACCTATGTACACCTAAACAACAACCAAACAATTAACAAAACACTGGTTGTGGAGTATGTATACTCAAACAACCAAACAACAATTCACAAAACACTGTGGTTGTGGAGTATGTATACCCAAGCAACAACTACAACAAATAACAAAACACTGTGGTTGTGGAGTATGTATACCCAAGCAACAACTACAACAAATAACAAAACACTGTGGTTGTGGAGGATGTATACCCAAATAACAACCAAACAGCAAGAGAGCTGCTGCCCCAGATGTGACAAGACGAGACAGGAGAGGAGAGGCCTGACCCGCCTGTAATTTAGCCAGGCAGTGCTACCCCGGCAGTGCTAGCAAGCGTAACTGATTGGTGAAGGTTCTAGGAAATGGCAACATTTTTTAAATGAGTTTTAAGAATGCTAATGTTCTCCAGAGAGGGGATGGATAAGGCTTCTCTCAGCAATTTTGATGTAGAGCCCCTGTCTGACACAGAAAACAAAATGGTCGCTGTGCAGTTTTATAATGAAGCTGTGCAGGCAGGTATGATATTATCAAATCCGAATCTCAGAGGGTCCTTGATGAAGATGGAGTCAGGAAGTGGCTGGTCCAACTGAAACCCGACCCCTCTGCAGTTGGGGGGGGAGGGTATGTCACATCCCCAGCACCATCTAGCTGGGGAGACACCGGGGTGTGGTGTTTTACCACAGCATGCCCAAGCTGTGCAAGAACTGCGGCGAGTTAGACCACTTAGCCGCCAAGACGTGTGGCGGTAAGCACGAGACCAGGGCATGCCCGGGTCATGGCATGCCCTCAATTGCAGGTTGAGGGGGTATTCTCGGAAGAACAGGGCCCGGAGCACAGTGCCCCCTCCACCATCATGTAATGGGCGCGGACCAAGACTAATAACATCCCGTCTCTCTATAACAACTGAGGTGTGCTGGTGTCTGAAGTGGCTGAGGTCTGGGAGGTGGCCAGGGAGTTTTATGAGGGACTTTACAGCAAATGGGGATCTCATGGACACCTTCCTGGGCTGCCTGGACAGACGCCTGGGTGATGAGCAGATGTTTGGTGGTTATATGATTATTGTATATGTTGTGTGCATTACTATTGCTGTATTTATCCACAAACAAGCACACACTGATTTCATGTGGTGCTGGTGTATCAGAATGACATGCCCAGATCAGTGTCCTGGGAGTTGCATTGGGTTTAGATAATGTTGGGTTTACTTTACAGTGCAGAAGATTAACACTAGAGGGTGCTCCAAACTCTAATGTTCATCTCCTACACTGGTATTTGTGTTTACTCCCCCTATGGGCTCTTCCCAAGGTTTCCTCCAATATGTCACCCAGGGAATTTTTTCTTGGCACTGTCACCTTTGGCTTGCTTTGTGAAAGTTAGGCCAGGATATACTGTGAAGAGTATTGCAACAAATTATTTGTAAAATATGCTATATACATATGTACAATTTTATTTATTGATAGATAACAAAATGTTTATCCTGAAAAGCAGGTTGTGGTGTGTATATACAGTATATGTCAGGCTTATTACGCTACGCAATTCTCAACAGGTGGTACTGTGGGAATCTCAGGATTCTGGAGAAATCACATCTGTACCATGGTTAAGCTTGACTTACATTTGTTTTTACAATCAGAGGTAGTTGTATGTTCTAGTTATTTTTGAAACCACAATAATCTGATACGCACAAGAAAAGGACAAAGAAGTACCGTCAGCTACCTTGTCATTAGAGAGCATTCACATGACTTTGTTTTGCTGATGTGAGAACTTTCTGCAACACATTCAGTTCAATGTTATTTCTATCTTCATTTCCCTTATTTTCCTGTAACCGAGAGCACTATCATAAGCTGAACTAATATTGCACTGTGCACCTGCAGGTCTAGAAGCAAACAGGGGAGTTTCCCTATGAGTTGTGGGAGCTAAAAATCACTCTGATTTGCATGCCGCTCTCAAAAAAGATTGCAAATCCAGCAGGTGTGTTTCAGTTTCTGTGGCCGATTCTCTATCACCCTCTGTAGGATAAGTAGGGCTTGCAAGACAAACTACTGCAAATGGCCACCCATCTCGATGCAGCCAACACACAAAGCATGAGCCATCTTAATATTTCAGTTACATTGGTGTGTCACAAGGTTGCTGAGAAGACACAGTAGTGTTGGGTCAGGGATTGAGCAATGTCTAAGGAACTTAGCTTGTATTTCTATGCTGCTCTATTCCTTTCGAGGACATCGGTTTGCACTATTCCTCTGGTGCAAACCGATGTGCCATAGACACTGGCATTTATCAACTATGCTGTTTGAAAGTGTCACTCTCTGGTATATACAGTACCAGACAAAAGTTTGGACACACCTTGCACTTTTCTGAGTTTTCTAATTGATGACAGAGGAAAAACATCAAACAACTCGCATTTGCTTCACAAACCTTTATAACAGTGTCTTTTCATACAGTTTGGTTTCACCATTTAGTAATTGCAGCACTTTTTATACTGTACGTAGCCCCCCATTTCAGTGTTGGAGACAAATTAACATAATGACATAAAATAGTCCTATTGCATGCCATGACTTCCTGAACATGGACATTCCTGGACTTTATTACACCTACTTATTCATGTGATTATCTAATCACGCCAATTGTGTGGCAGCAGTGCAGTGCATACAATCATGTAGATATGGGTCAGGAGCTTCAGTTAATGTTCACATCAACCATCAGAATGGGGAAGATTTGATCTAAGTGACTTTGACCGTGGAATGATTGTTGGTGGCAGACAGTCTGGTTAGAGTATCTCAGAAACTGCTAATCTCATGGGATTTTCATACACACTAGTCTCTAGAGTTTGCAAAGAATGGTGCAAAAAGCAAACAAAACAAAAAATCCAATATGCAGCAGTTCTGCAGACAGAAATGGCTAGTTAATGAGATATGTCAGAGGAGAATGGCCAGACTGGTCAAAGCTGGAAGGTCACAGTTACGCAAATAACCATACATTACAACATTGGTATTCAGAAGAGCATCTCTGAACACAGAATGCATCTTTGAGTGGATCTAAAGTACTGATTATATATATATATATATATATATATATATATATATATATATATATATACGTATAGGCGGCATAGATGGTACAGTGGGTAGCACTGCCATCCTGGGTTCGAATCCCAGTCGGCCGGGGCCTCTCTGTGTGGAGTTTGCATGTTCTCCCTGTGTTCGCGTGGGTGTCCTCCGGGTACTCCGGTTTCCTCCCACAGTCCAAAGACTGTCCATATATATATATAGGCTACTATAGGCAACGTACACACAGAGACAGCATTTTAATACATGCATTTTATTTCATTTCAAGCACACACAAACAAACGCATGCAATAACGTACATTTAATCTCGAAAGTGTATTGACGTTATTTTAAAAATAATTCACTCACATTTATTAAGGCAACACAACATATGGCGAGACTAACGTCAGCCTTGCAGATACAAATCGAGATCAAAAACGTCAAAGCACAAAGTTTACTCACTACAATCCGAATCTTGGATTATTTTCTCCGAGGTTTTAGACCCCACCGATACTTTACAGGCAAAGACGCGGCCACTAATCCATTCGGAGGTCTTGATGGTTAAGAAGCTGCTCAAACCGAAGTTTTTGTCCGATTTCTGTTCGGCGGCGCTGGTAAAAACACCGCCAGTAACGGCTTTCCCCCCCGATGTCCAGCTGACATCTGCGAACCCAATGGACATCTGCGCCAGGCACACCAGGGTGGCTTTGTCTGTCTTCAGCTCCTCGCTGGACGGAGGCAGGAGAGAGAGTGTAGGCGCAGCAAGAGAAGAGTCTGCAAAAACGGAATACATTCAGTAAATAAACAAATTCCCAGTCCCATTTTGGAAATAAACAAATCATTTTGGCCTCATCATGGGTGCTATATCAGAATGCTAAAATAAAATATTCACTACAAACTATTGCAAACAGCATGTAATCATTAGGTTTCAACATCAATGCTAAGGTACATCTGTAAAATGCAGTTGGCAAAATAACAAATAGTCCTTTTTATGTAAAGATTATTAATTGAGATATCTTGATTTGATAAAAACCAATCTGCATGAATATTCTAAATATTGGGAAACTAAACCCTGGAGAAAAAACACCAAGAGACGCAAGTAATTTTCTTCTGTGAGGAACATGCGTCTCTAAATGAACAGCTACGGCAAGCACAAACCACCATTTCATAACTTAAAAACATTAAGCACCACCAACATGTGTCTGACAAAACTACACAAAAACCAAAAAAGGCGCACAAAGAACAACAGAGAAAATTAAGAATTAAAAAGAGACTTACCAGTGACAATCAGTTTAGTGCCTTGGCCGAATACCACAGTGATACAGATGATGCACACCCCCGTACAAAAACCTCAGCTCAGTTTGTGCACAGCAAGAGGGAACTGAAACACATCATGGATACAGCTCTGAACTGAAATCCTCAACAGAACACTCTCAGAGTCTTTTGAGAATTTAGATCAATATGCAGTACTCCATGGTTCAGAAATAATCTGATACAATTTGGAGTTGTCACCGTGAACAGGTTTTAAGACCAATATGAGGACCCAGCAAGAAGATTCTCCATGAAAAGTTATACCAGAGTCCCGTTTTCAAGTGTATCTCTGTACAGATTATTTTGTATAGTATGTCATTAAATTGTAATGATGAGCGGGTCACACAGTCATGAGACATGAGAACCACAGTAGTGCCAATAACAGTCAAGGGACTGACTATGAGGCTGAGAAATAAGAAAAGAAAAACAGGCAGCTGTCATTAAAGATCCCATGACACCCAGATGCTAAATCACAAAGAGTAGGGAGTTCCATTCCTTTCCCTGGCCATCTTCCCTGGTCTTTCCAAAATGAATTTGTGACATGCAACCTATAGAAAGGGAGAATATGATTTGACACAAAGAGGTACCAGGAGCTTAAAATAAGTGCTGGTATGCTAGAAACTTGCCTTCCTCCAAAAAGCAAAGCTGTGATCCAGTGAGTACTGGCCCACTTCAAGCACTGGTGGTGGCCCCCTCAGACACAAGAGTGCACATGGCTTTTACATTACATTACTGGCATTTGGCATCTTATCCAGAGCGACATACAGTTGATTAGACTTAGCAGGAGACAATCCTCCCCTGGAGCAATGCAGGGCTAAGGGCCTTGCTCAACGGCCCAATGGCTGTGCGCATCTTATTGTGGCTACACTGGGATAAGAACCACCAACCTTGTGTGTCCCAGTCATGTTCCTTAACCACTGCTCTACAGGCCGCCCCCTACACTTCTACACTTTTGTGGAGACATCAGCTGATTGGATAAAAATTAATGCACCACCTTAAAGGTTTTCTTGGTTGTGAAATGAATGCTGTGCTGCCGAAATAATACGAATGTAATAATGGGAGGAAGAATCTTGAGCTTGTAAGCCAGTCATAAGTAACATTTGGTCTCATGCGCTGGTCAGCATGCTGACTTCCCCCTCCTGGAGCATACATTGTTAGTCCCCACAGTTGGCACACATGCCTGTGGGGGAGAGCTAGAGAAGGATTCTTAGAGGCACCTTCTTGGGCCCTGGGGGCCCCCCTTTCTCATGTGTTTCATGATAATCCCAGGTCAGAATATAGTGATGTTTGGTGTTATTCTGATTGGTTCAGTGCGACTTGTGTAATGGTCTAGTTTTTGTAACAGTCTACCGTTGATATCATAACCATTCAGGAGCCGAGGGGAAACTGGGCAAAAGCTGTCTCTGTAGAAGCCATGTGTTTGAGCCCCCTGTCTGGTGGGCCTGGCTGTAAATTATAGATGGGTGACTCACTTTTAGGGTCAAGAACTAAGGCCGGGATTTCGGAGATAAGGAGAAGAAACCAAACAGTCTGGGGTGTCTCCTTTCCTTTCATTCACCCAAATCAGGTTTATCCAAAAGGTATATTACCATGAGAGGCACAAATACATATTTACAGCATAATGCAGTTATCATGAAAGCATTCATAGATATGATGGGGCAGCCTGTAGCATAGTGGTTAAGGTCAGGAAGGGCTGCCATTTGTGAGGGGCCTGAGAGCTGGGGTTTCAATGTTGTTTAGACTACCTGTTGGGGAGTTAAGATGTATGAGTGGTCCAAGGCCAGTTGGGTCATGGGAAAAGAATCCTCCCGAACATTGGTGACCTCCCTGTGACCCCATACCTGGTCACTTCCAAGGGGGAAGACTCCGGACAATGCCACAGTGCCCTCATTTGGGCACTGCTGCCATTACACCGGTGACTGCTCTCTTGGATTAAATATTCAAAACTGCTATTAAGATAGTAAATAGACCTGGTAACACCTTGAAAACATTGCCCATGTGATCCTTGTATTATTGCATTCAGTCTTATGTAATGGTAACAGGAATTGCATGTAAAATGAATAATCAGGAGGGAAGTTTCATGATAACTGCAACATAATAAACCATAAGGGTAATCTGTTTGGTATGGATGTGATCTGATAAAATCAAGGAATCGGATGAGATACATTTCATACCAAATGGAATTTAATAAACTATAGTTTCAGTATCCCAAGGGAAAACCTACACGTCCTCTCTTGGTAATCATCTCATTTTCCCTACTCAACAACCCCCAACGGTGGGGGTCTAAATTCCAGATTTGACCACCCCTCCAGGTTGATTTATGGCACTGCCGCCTGGTTCCAATCGTATGATTTGGCATAAAAGCAAGGGAGACAGACCAATCTGGGAAGATCGTATTCGACTTCCCACACAGCATATTGTACGTGTATGTAAGTATCAGGAAGATTGTATTCGACTTTCCACACGGCATATTCTATACTCTGTGTTTGTGTGTAGTCCAAGCAGGCTAGGTATGATTATTTACTCTATTTTTATTCTTAATTTGTGTATTTTGTACTTGAATGTGATATTATAAAGCTAATAACCTACCTGTCTGCGAATAAACTATTTTGTTTGTAACTTGCGTGATCTCCATGACTCTAATTCATCTTGTACCTTTTCAGCCTAAATTACAACTGAATACTCAGGGGGAAATGGTGGCCAAAGACCAACCGATCTGCGGGGCAGTACACCTGTGGTAGTTCAAAGCTGTGAGGCGAGCAATTTCTGTCCCTTAAAGGGTGGGGTGACGCATGGCTCTTGTGATTTGGTGCGAAGGGAACCCATGGGCATTACGGCGCTGGTTCCTGCCAAATTAGCTCTAAGGAGCCCAGATAATGCTACGCCGACCTGGGCTCGCAACTATCATGGCAGGTTTGCATGTATTGTGTTGACTGGACCCTCAGCCTCTGAGTTCTCCACCAAACTGAGATTTCAGCAGTAATGCTAATCCCGGGAGCATATATTGAGTAATGGTGGCGCAGGTACAAGTCGAATGTAATCACTCCCGAGGTCCGCGTAAGTTGCAAACCCAAATTTCTAAATTATATTTTAAATGGAGTCAGATAAATTAGTAAAACTATAGTAACCACTAAGCATACAATATGGCCCCGTTTGAGAACGGAGAATATTAAGAATTGTACTGATCCGTTTCTGGCCAGCTATAAGCGGGATATGGAGCAGGTCAATCCATATCCGACCCGTGGCAACGGACCCAGTATATTCTCAAACATAATTATGCTCTGTTCTTGTACGGAGGATAATAATTAACCCAACTAATGTTCTCCCAGCAACGCCAGAAGGACAAGCACGCAAAACCCCCTTCGGCCCCCGCTAAATTCCATCATTGGGTTAGCGTGGGGTTTTACAAGCTGCTGTGATTGGCTGAGTTCAGAGGCTCCTCCCTCCCCATCTCCCTGACAGGCCCCTTATATCTGGGGCCTACAGCCTCTCCTCTCCTCACACTCCAACCTGCTCATCTCTCAGCTGGACAGTAAGGGCCGTTCACACCACACACTGACAACATGCTGGAGACACTCTGCACTCTCATCGCTGTGCTCTCATGTAAGAAACGTATTTTAGAATTTAAATGTAACTTCCATGTTTCTTATATTAGCTTCTTACTGAAATTTAAAATTTTGTTCATACAGTATGATAATCATGTAGAAACATGAACAGGTTCATGAATCATGAACTTATTTCCCAGGTGTGAGTGGAGTAACAGTGGTGACACAGAAGCCTCCTGTTCTGACAGTGAGTAAAGGAGATACGGCCACTATGGACTGTAACCTGGGGACTGTGACTGGTCAGACTGCTCGGTGGTACAAGCAGGTTCCAGGTGGAGTTCCTCAGTTTGTGCTGTATTACCACATCACTCACAGCTCTCCCACATATGGAGCTGGATTCTCCTCCAGTCACTTCTCTTCTAAATGTCAGACTGAATCTGACTGCCAGTTAATAATTAATAATGTGGAGGCAGGAGACTCAGCAGTGTATTACTGTAACACATGGGACAGCTCTGTGATTGAGTATGTATCACAGTGATTCACACCATGACAAAAACCTCTGAGCTTCACTTCTGCTTTAAAGCTTCTACATAAATGAGTGGAAGCTCAGAGCAGAATGTGATATTCACTCAAACTGAACTCGGATCTCTCAGCCGTGTTGGTAAAAGTATTACTAAATGACTGTCCTATGTCTGAAGCCTTGCATTACTGCATCTTTGAAGAAATCTTGCACTTCCAAAATCATTGGTCATGAAATACTACAGGAACATTTATTTAGATCACCAGCTCAAACGTACAAACTGAGGGGGGCATGCAAAAAATAAGAAAAGGATGGTGAGGAAATATTACATCCCATGATAATATGCAAGTAATTGGTGAAAATAAATATATTGATACGAAAACATTCATGATCTAAATTTGGAATGTTGATACAGTAATCAGTTTACATTGAACTATGTATTAGGAGTAATGTTACAGTTTCTAATCATTTTGAGAAGTTGGATTCACTGATAGATGCATTGTAATGAATGAAAAAGGTGTTTTGAATTCCATTTTTACTTTTGTGTCTATTATTGAAAAATGACCGCAAGGTCAAAGAATTGTAAATAAACAGAAAATGAACTCACTCAAAAGACGTGCAGGGCAGTTTGCTCTGCTGCAAACTGAAATGGAGGAAAAACAATTCCCAACATAAGCGAACAAGGAAAATAACTCCCTAAAGGAACTCCGAGCCGGCACCAGAAAATGGGTGACTGCTACACTTGAATGTATAGCCTGATTGTTTGCATATGAATGGAGTGTTTTAAAAGAAAAAATAAATTTGTTAACCAATAAAACATACAGATAAAGGAAGTATGAGTGTGGAATCCACCCTTTGCAGCCTTAAGTTCTGGTTCAGCACAGGAGAAGGCAGCTTATTTTAAGCAGCGAATAAAAAAATATGAATGGAAACAAAGTACAAAAGAAAATAGCACAAATGAAAAGAATGTGCAAGTATTCAAAATGTAATAAAGGTTTGGGCCTTGTGAACATTCTATGATGTTTTTGTATCCCCTTTGAATGAAAAGTGACTGAGAGGTAAACTGTGGTTTAGTGACTCAGCCTTGATGATTGTACAAGTTTACTCACATAAGTTCAGTTTGAAGTGATACAGACTGAGCGATTTATATATAAAAATCAAGCAGGGAATTGGGGAACTGGTGGCACACCAGTAAGTAGACTAGATTAGTGATATGGATATAGTTGCAGGAATTTATTTGAAAGTTTACTGTGAAATTTGAAATTTGAAATGCCCTATTGAGCTATTTGGGCTTTTAAATCTGATGTTAAAACTATCTCACACCCCAAATGCTACAGATGTATTTTCTCCAATGAGCTAACATATGACCAACAACCTGACAAAAATCCTTATGAAAGCCATGACTTTAGATTTCTATCAAAACCAATACAGACTACACAGTAAGCATTCAGGATGATTTAGGCTTGGTTCTGAGCTTTGACTTGTCTAAGCGATCCTAGTTCAGCTTGAGTGAATTCACATTCTGCTCTGAGCTTGAACTACTTCATGAAGAAGCTTGAAAGCAGAAGTGAAGCTCAGAGGTTTTTGTCATGGTGTGAATCACTGTGATACGTTCTCTTTAGCTGTGCTGTCCCATGTATGACAGTAATACACTGCTGAGTCTCCTGCCTCCACATTTTTAATGATCAATCTATAATCAGATTTACTCTGATGATTGCATGAGAAACGGGTGGAGGAGAAACCAGCTCCATAGAAGGGAGAGCTGTCACCATGGTAGAAAAACATCACATACTGAGGAACTCCACCTGGAACCTGCTTGTACCAACGAGCACCACTATCAGTCACAGTCCCCAGGTTACAGTCCATAGTGGCCGTATTTCCTTTACTCACTGTCAGAACAGGAGGCTTCTGTGTCACCACTGTCACTCCACTCACACCTGGGAAATAAGAAGCTCACATAAGAAACATTTAAGTGGCATTAGAATTTTAGAATAAAGATGAATATAAGTTTCTTACATGAGAGTACAGCGATGAGAGTGCAGAGTGTCCCCAGCATGTTGTCAGTGTGTGGTGTGAACGGCCCTTACTGTCCAGCTGAGAGATGAGCAGGTTGGAGTGTGAGGAGAGGAGAGGCTGCAGGCCCCAGATATAAGGGGCCGGTCAGGGAGATGGGGAGGGAGGAGCCTCTGCACTCAGCTAAGAAATTATTTTATGGAACAAAAATATGTTTTCCTGTTTTTGTGTTTCTCATGGCAAAGTGGTTTTGAGTTGCATAAGCAAGAACGCATTTAATCCAGTTATTTTATGTGAGTTTAAAGCTGGTTAACTTTTTTTATATTCACTTTCATCTCTGCCAGTCTGCATTTTTTCTTCAACATCTTCATCATGTCATAATGAATCATCACATTACAGAGGAGGACAATTACCTTTGTGGAGAATAATTCAATGTTATTGAAGCTGCTAACTGGTGGTAGTAGTGTAGGATGGCGATTAAGCAACTTTAAACTCTTAGACTGGATTCCAATACTTAGTGGGGACCTGAATTGCTTCAATTAAATATATCCAGCTATACAACTGATTCCATGTAAAGTGTATGTGAGCTGTGTAAGTCACACTGCATAAACGTGTCTACTAAATGCCTAAAATGTTATGGAATGCCATTAATCAAAAATCCAATTCAAGTAAAGATGTTACTCATTGTCCTGTAGAGAATTCTCCTCATAGACGCTAAACATATTTTCCATTGTGCTTTCTCCCTGCAGCTGAACCAGCTCTAATATTTCAACCTCACATGAAATAAAAAAATATATATATTAAGTGGATATTCATATAATTCATGAAAACATTGAAGAACTTAAAATTTGCATCTTAATGCTATCCTTGGAAGATGGGTGTTTATGTTTTCCCTTGGCGAATATATAGCATGCATATACAGCAGAGAAGCACTGAATGGGCTGACGGGTTGGACCAAGTTGGATCCAGTGAACAGGACTGTTACAGCAGATGCGTATACACTCAGTGAGCACCTTTTTTTAGGTATTTATTATGGTTGGCATTTATATAGCGCCTTTATCCAAAGCGCTGTACAATTGATGCTTCTCATTCACCCATTCATACACACACTCACGCACCGACGGCGATTAGCTGCCATGCAAGGCACCGACCAGCTTGTCAGGAGCATTTGGGGGTTAGGTGTCTTGCTCAGGGACACTTCGACACAGCCCAGGCGGGGGATTGAACCGGCAACCCTCCGACTGCCAGACGACTGCTCTTACTGCCTGAGCCATGTCGATTAGACTTATTAGACTTATTCTTTAGACTTATTGGTCTTCTGCTGCTGTAGCCTATCAAAGAGGTTTTACACATTGTGTATTCAGAGATGCTCATCTGCACACCACTGTTGCAATGTGAGGTAATTTACTGTCACCTTCCTGTCAGCTTCGCCCAGTCAGGCCCTTCTCTTCTGACCTCTCTCATTAACAACATGTTTTTGCCTGCAGAACTGCTGCTCACTGGAGGTTTTTTGTTTTTCACACCATTCTCTGCAAACTCTGGAGACAATTGTGCGTGAAAATCCCAGGAGATCAGCAGTTTCTGAGATTGTCAAACCACCTTGTCTGGCACCAACAATTATAACACAGTCAAAGTCACTCAGATCACATTTCTTCCCCATTCTGACAATTGGTCTGAACAACAGATTAACTTTTTGATTATGTCTGCATGCTTTTCTGCATTTATTTGCTGCCACGTGATTGGCTGATTCAATATTTGCATTCAAAAGTTGGTGTACAGGTCTACCTAATAAATTGCTCACTGAGTGTACATTGGTTCCATGTCAAAAAATTACATTTGGTAAATGTAAATGTTATTTAATATAATTAAAGAAATGCCCAATTTAATAAAAGACAAGATAATCATCATCTTACAGAGGACTAGCATCATGGAAAAAGATTTTCAGTAAAACTGTGATTTGTCTGTACAGCTGAAATGGCTCCTTATGACTGTTCAGATTAAGCTGATGAAATTATTAATTTTGGCTTTTAAAAATGTGCAGTTAGGGAGGAGGTGGGGCTTGTCTAGTAGAAAGGGAATCTCCACCCACAGGTGATGACTCGTTCACTCTGTAAATAAAGCTGTTCATGGCAGTGGGTACTGCTCTGTTTTGGCTGTGTAATGTGGAGTCTCCTAAGTAAGGCTTTGCAGACGTCTGTAGTACAGACATTCCAGAGCACCAGAGTCCCTCACTTCCTCCATGTGTGAATGCTGATGGACGCTGTGTGACTCCTGGTGTGGGAGGGTCAGGGGGAGGGGACACAATCCTACAGGACTCTTCCTCTTCTCCTCTGACTCCAGTCTCTGTCTGAAGATGGAGGAGCAGCATTCCTCTAAGAGGCCGTACATCCACACTGCTCAGAGTTAGAGTGCTGTATAGGGCGGCCTGTAGCGTAGTGGTTAAGGTACATGATAGGGACCCGCAAGGGCCCTTGAGCAAGGCCCTTAACCCTGCATTGCTCCAAGGGAGGATTGTCTCCTGCTTAGTCTAATCAACTGCACGTCACTCTGGATAAGAGCGTCTGCCAAATGCCATTAATGTAATGTAATGTAATGTATCAGTTTCTTTAAATTAGCAGCATATTCGGGCTCTGTGATAGAGATGTGTGGATTCCTTTGCCATTAAGTCCATCACTGGTGTCCATGTACATGGCAAAACCAGCAGGTGCCTGTCCAGTAAAGGTCTCTGGCTCCTGTGATCTGGGACTTGTGCAGTTACTGACATGGTTGAGGACTCATGGTTCAGTTCGAGTGAATTCACATCCTGCTCCGAGTGTGAAGTTCTCCTCTTTTTGAAGAAGCTTTAAAGCAGAAGTGAAGCTCAGAGGTTTTTGTCATGGTGTGAATCACTGTGATACCCACTCTTTAGCAGAGTCATCCAATGTGCTACAGTAATACACTGCTGAGTCTCCTGCCTCTGATTTATTAATTATCAATCTATAATCAGATTTAGTCTGATGATTGGATGTGAAACGGGTGGAGGAGAATCCAGCTCCATATTCAGGAGAGCTCCAAGTGTGGTAGAAACGCAGCACAAACTGAGGAATTCCCCCTGGAACCTGCTTGTACCAGCGAGCAGCACTAGTAGTCACAGTCCCCAGGTTACAGTCCATAGTGGCCGTATCTCCTTTACTCACTGTCAGAACAGGAGGCTTCTGTGTCACCACTGTCACTCCACTCACACCTGGGAAATAAGAAACTCGCATAAGAAACATTTAAGTTGAATTAAGATTTTAGAAAAAAGATGAATATAAGTTTCTTACATGAGAGCACAGTGATGAGAGTGCAGAGTGTCCCCAGCATGTTGTCAGTGTGTGGTGTGAACGGCCCTTACTGTCCAGCTGAGAGATGAGCAGGTTGGAGTGTGAGGAGAGGAGAGACTGCAGGCCCCAGATATAAGGGGCCGGTCTGGGAGATGGAGAGGGAGGAGCCTTTGCACTAACCCAATCACAGCAGAAATCTTTACCAGAATTTCATAGCCCAGAGAACATTTTAGACTGTGAATCAGTTCTCCATGAGCTAATCCCTCCCCAGACGTGTAACAGGTGTGTGTGCACTGTCCGTCCTCTCTGCTCTCTGTCCCACAAGTTTTAAAAGGAGCTCAGGGACTGATGTTAATGATACCCTCCCACTCACAATGGAGACATGGAGAGCACACAGGGCTGACCTTAATCACCTCAGCAGCACAACAGGCCTACAAAATGATCTGAAAGAAATAATTTATAATACTCAATGATATCCCATTCAGTGTCGCTTTGGTTAGGGTTTTTCAAACGTTGCCGAAACGGAATATGAAAAAATTAAAGAACATTGTTTATGCTGGTCTCCCTTTTCTATCAAAGTCACTCTAAGACAGAGCATTGCCATTCATTTCTTTCAAGATATTAAAATGATACAGAAGCTTTTGATGCAGTCTGCTTCAGCCCTCCTCACACCTGCAGGTCAATAAGCAGACATGGGGCTGTGATTCTGAGTTCTGAAAGGAGCTGAAATCACTCCCTCATTTGCATGCCGCTATAAATAGTGTGTGCAAATCCTGCAGGTGTGTCTCCGTTTCAGTTGCGGGACTGTCTCTCCATCGCCCTCTGCTGGATAAACATGGCTGTACCTGTAGCAGCAGCTGATTCAAGCAGCCCCTTCCACCGCCATCACACGCTGTTATCCTAACAATACCAAAGCACATCATAGCAATGTTACATTTTTTACATTTACATTTTAGTCATTTGGCAGATGCTTTTAATCCAAAGCGATTTACAAGTGCATAGGTTCTACCATAAGTCAGAGCATCACATCCAGAAACTAGCAAAATACACAGGAAATGCTGTTCTAAACATAGTTGTCATCAGACGTGCTATTTATTTATTTATTTTTTATTTTTTTTGGGGGGCGGGGGTGGGGTTGGACAAGGATAGGGATATCAGAAAGGAGGGGCAGGGGAAATCAGGAGGGAGGACTAAGGTAGAGTTTGAAAAGGTGGGTTTTGAGTCTGCGTCGAAATAGGGGGAGCGATTCTGCTGTTCTGACAGTGGTAGGCAAGTCATTCCACCACTGAGGAACCAGAACGGAAAACAGGCGTGAACGTGCAGCTCGACCGCCAGGTGCACGTAGAGAGGGAACCGTAAGTCAACCAGAGCTGGCAGACCGGAGTGGTCTAGCTGGGGAGTAGGGAGTGATCAGGGATTGTATGTAAGGTGGGGCAGTCCCCTTAGCAGCCTGAAATGCCAACACTAGGGCCTTGAAACGGATGCGTGCGGCAATAGGAAGCCAGTGGAGGCCAATGAGAAGCGGAGTGACATGAGCCGACCTGGGCTGACTGGTGATCAGGCGGGCTGCAGCATTCTGGACCAGCTGGAGGGGCTTGATGGCACATGCTGGGAGACCGGCTAGGAGGGAGTTGCAGTAATCCAGGCGGGAAATGACGAGCGCCTGGACTAGGAGCTGGGTGGCTTTCTCAGTCAGGAGATGACGGATACGGCGTATATTATACAGAAAGAACCCGCAGGTTCTGGCAGTGGAGGATACTTGTGGAGCCAGGGTGAGGCAGTTATCAAGAGTCACCCCAAGATTCTTTGCCGTACGGGAGGAAGAAACTACAAAGTCCTCAACAGTCAAGAGCTAGAGAGACAGAGGAATGGAAAGATGATAAGAGGGCATGGAGGAAGCCATATCACTGGGGAGACAGGACCTTTTCCATTTTCTCTCCGCCGCCCGCAATGTTACCAGCACTAATCTGCCACCTTCTGTGTACAAGTAAAATTGCGCAAGGTCTTGAAGACTCATTTCTGACAGGTCCTTATTCTTTCTGGTAGATTTCCTAACAGGAAATCGATATTTGTGTATTAGGATGTTTGGTTTGGCTAAGTAAGCAGTGCTTGGCTAGGTAAGCGGTTTGTTCATACATTTGCGTGTTGCGGTATGATGAAAAAAAAGCAAGAAAAAAAAGATGATCAAATAGGCCCTGGTCCTTATCTCTGTTGTGCAGGTAGCAGTTGAAATTGCACTTCCCTCTCGGGTCTTTCAGCGCAGTTATCCCTGGTTATGGGTATGAACTTTGAACTTAAAACACATAAAACATCAGCATTTTAATATGCAATGGTTTTTATTTAATCTCTGAACATTTCAAGCAGACACACAAAAACGCACGGAATTGCCTATATTTAATCTCAAAAGCGGAGGCTATTAATGTACATTCTAAAACAACACAACATGTGACTAACCTTGCTACAACGCGAGATCAAACGTGAGTCTTGAAAGCACAAAGTTTACTCACTGCAATCAGAATGTTTGATTCTTTTCTCTGAGGTTTTAGACCCGGCCGATACTTTACATGTAAAGAAGCAGCCATTAATCCATTCGGAGGTCTTGATGGTTAAGAAGCTGCTCAAACCGAAGTTTTTGTCGGATTTCTGCTCGGCGGCGCTAGTAAAAACATCGCCAGTAACGGCTTCCCCCCCCGATGTCCAGCTGACATCTGCGAAGCCAACAGACATCTGCGCCAGGCACACCAGCGTGGCTTTGCCTGTCTTCAGCTCCTCGCTGGACGGAGGCAGGAGAGAGAGTGTTGGCGCAGCAAGAGAAGAGTCTGCAAAAAAAAAGAATAAATCAAGAAAATTAACAAATTAATTAATTGAACCAGGTCATTCATGTTGGCATTTCAATTTACTCAAGAATATTACTGTAGATTCCATTACTTTCTATCCCAGACTATGTGCCAGAAATGCAATATACTTCTTAACTCATACATAATAAACAAATCATTACAGTCTTATCATGATTGCTATTTAGTAAAATGAGAAAACAATATATTATCTACAATATATAGCAAATGGGATGTAGACATATTAGGTATCAACTTCAATATGAAGTTACAACTGTAAAACACAGCAGGCTCAATACCAAATAGCCGATGTAATTCTACATAAAAACTATTCCTTGAGACATCTTGAATAGATAAAAAGCAGTCTCTTGCATGAGTATGCAAAATATCTCAAAACTAGGTATAACAGAAAAAGATGCATCTCAAGATGAGCAGTTAGGGCAAGAACAAACTGCCAAAAACTACATGAAGCACCACCAACATATGTCTTACGAAGCTACACGGAAAAAACAAAAAAAGGTGCACAAAGAACAACAGAAAAAATAAAGAAATGAAAAGAGACTTACCCGTGAAAATCAGTTTAGTGCCTTGGCCGAATACCACAGTGATACAGATGATGCACACCCCCGTACAAAAACCTCAGCTCAGTTTGTGCACAGCAAGAGGGAACTGAAACACATCATGGATACAACTCTGAACCTTGACAGAACACTCTCAGAGTCTTTTGAGAATTTAGATCAATATGCAGTACTCCATGATTCAGAAATAATCTGATACAATTTGGAATTGTCACTTGTAAGGGTAATTTTCTTAATTGATTCTTAATTGACAATATGCGTTAACAAAGACAATCAGGTGATTACAAATAACCTTTCAGTGATAATCCTTATTACTATTAGACCACTTTCTGAATTAACTGCTTACTATGAATCTTTCTCTGTCTCTCTCCAGCAGACAGACAGCCTTTGACCTTAATGTCTCTGCCTCTCAGCTTGCACATTCTGGTCTTACAGCAAGGTCAACAAGGGGTATTCAGAAGACAAAATACTGATAAATGTTCGTGGCCAGAATTTAGATCAATATGCAGTACTCCATGATTCAGAAATAATCTGATACAATTTGGAATTGTCACTGAAAACAGGTTTTAAGACCAATATGAGGACCCATCTGATTACAAGAAGATTCTCCATGAAAAATCATAACAGAGTCCCCTTTTTTCAAGAGTATCTCTGTACAGATTATTTTGTATAGGATGTCATTAAATTGTAATGATTAGCAGGTCACACAGTCATGAGACATGAGAAGCACAGTAGTGCCAATAACAGTCAAGGGACTGACTATGAGGCTGAGAAATAAGAAAAAAAAAGCTGTCATTAAAGATCCCATGACACCCTATCACAAAGAGTAGGGAGTTCCCTGGGCTTTTCATTCTACTTCAACACATTCCCTTGAACTTGTGACATGCAACCTATAGAAAGGGAGAATATGATTTGACATGAAGAGGAAAAGGTACCAGGAGCTTAAAATAAGTGCTAGGATGCTAGAAACTTGCCTTCCTCCAAAAAGCAAAACTGTGAACCAGTGAGTACTGGCCCACTTCAAGCACTGGTGGTGGCTGAAAAGATTGGAGTCACCCTCACACACAAGAGTGCACATGGCTTTTATATTACATTACTGGCATTTGGCATCTCATCCAGAGCGACATACAGTTGATTAGACTAAGCAGGAGACAATCCTCCCCTGGAGCAATGCAGGGTTAAGGGCCTTGCTCAAGGGCCCAACGGCTGTGCGCATCTTATTGTGGCTACACTGGGATAAGAACCACCATCCTTGCGTGTCCCAGTCATATTCCTTAACCACTACTCGACAGGCCGCCCCTGACACTTCTACACTTTTGGGGAGATATAAATTAATGCACCACCTTAAAAGTTTTCTTGGTTGTGAAATGAAAGCTGTGCTGCTGAAATAATACAAATATAATGATGGTAGAAATAATCCTGAGCTGCTGTGATTGGTTGAGTGCAGAAGCTCCTCCCTCTGCATCTCCCTGGCCGGCCCCTTATATCTGGGGCCTGCAGCCTCTCCTCTCCTCACACTCCAACCTGCTCATCTCTCAGCTGGACAGTAAGGGCCGTTCACACCACACACTGACAACATGCTGGGGACACTCTGCACTCTCATCGCTGTACTCTCATGTAAGAAACTTATATTCATCTTTATTCTAAAATTGTAATGCAACTTAAATGTTTCTTATGTGAGCTTCTTATATCCCAGGTGTGAGTGGAGTGACAGTGGTGACACAGAAGCCTCCTGTTCTGACAGTGAGTAAAGGAGATACGGCCACTATGGACTGTAACCTGGGGACTGTGACTGATAGTGGTGCTCGCTGGTAATAAGCAGGTTCCAGGTGGAGCTCCTCAGTTTGTGTTGTATTACCACCTCTCTCACAGCTCTCCCACATATGGAGCTGGATTCTCCTCCAGTCACTTCTCTTCTAAATGTCAGACTACATCTGACTGTCAGTTATTAATTAATAATGTGGAGGCAGGAGACTCAGCAGTGTATTACTGTAACACATGGGACAGCTCTGTGAGTGACTAAGTATCACAGTGATTCACACCATGACAGTGTGACGTACAGTTGATTAGACTAAGCAGGAGACAATCCTCCCCTGGAGCAATACAAGGTTAAGGGCCTCACTCAAGGGCCCAACGGCTGTGCGGATCTTATTGTGGCTACACCGGGATTAGAACCACTGACCTTGTGTGTGCCACTCATGTACCCTAACCACTATGCTACAGGCCGCCCTGTGATAGAGGATGGTGATGAAATATTACATCCAATCATAATATGCTAAAATGCACCAAGTAATTGGGGTCAATAGATTTATTAATACTAAAGATGATCTAAATATGGAATGTTGCTACAGTTATCAGTTTCCATTGAACTATGTATTAGGAGCAATGTCACAGTGAGTAATCATTTTGAGGAGCTCGATTCACTGATTGATGCGTTGTCATGAATGAAAAGACAGCCGGTTCTTATGCATTGTGTGCATGTCATTTTGAAATAGCATTTTGATTATCTATTTTTAGTTTTCGACAGGTCAAAGAATTGAACAGAAAATGAACTCAAAGAAAAGACAGGACAGGGCCGTCACTGGGGCTCACCGATAGATTTTGCACAAATACCCCCTCAAGCCCTGATGCAGGCAAAATAATGACACAAAACATATCTCAAATTTAACAGCCAGTCAAGCAAACAATTATCAAGAAGCCCTAAAGGATCAGCATTTCTAGCTCAGGGCTTTTCTACCACACAGACCAAAACCAAGAAGATAAGATCAGAGAATCAATCAGGAGGCACGTGACCACGTCGTCACACCCTGATTGGACAAGAAGGGAATGCACCACAGTGCTCTTAATGACCAATTAAGAGCCAGTTTCCACACCCTGAGCTGCAGGTGAATCAAATCACCCTCCAATCAACCCAGTGGAGGTTTGCTCTGCTGCAAACTGAAATTTAGGAAAAAAAATTCCGAACATAAGCGAACAACGAAAATAATTTGCTAAAGAAACTGCTCCAGCACCATGAAACGGGTGACTGCTACACTTTAATGTACAGCCTGATTGTGTGCATATGAATGAAGTGTTTTAAAAGAAAAAATACATGTGTTAACCAATAAAACATACAGATAAAGAAAGTATGACTCTGGAATCCACCCTTTGCAGCCTTAAGTTCTGCACAGGAGAAGGCATCTTATTTTAGGCAGGGAATAAAAAAATATGAATGGAAAAAAAGTACAAAAGAAAATAGCAGAAATGAAAAATGAATGTGCAAGTATGCAAAATGTAATAAAAGTTTGGGACTTGTGAACCTGCTATGATCTTTTTGTATCCCCTGTGAATGAAAAGTGACTGAGAGGTAAACTGCGGTTTAGTGACTGAATGATTATACAAGTTTACTCAAGTAAGTTCAGTTTGAAGTGATAAAGACTGGGCGATTTATATATTAAAAACAAGCAGGGAATTGGGGAACTGGTGGCACACGAGTAAGTAGATTAGGTTTGTGATATGGATATAGTTGCAGGAATTTATTAGAAAGTTTACTGTGAAGTTTGAAATGAAATAGTGAAAAGGATTGGATGTTGAAATTGGAAATATTTGGATTTGATGATTTGTGAAAGGGTTAGTTTTTCGTGCTGGTTGGGCTTTTAAATCTGTTGTTAAAACTATCCCACACCCCAAATGCTACAGATGTATTTTCTCAAGACACGTCTCCAAATGAGGTAACATATGACCAACAACCTGACAAAAATCCTTACTAAAGCTGTATGGATCCCCGTAATATGTAGTGGCATAGAGTCTTGACTGCTGGTGAAATTACCGTTTATTTTCTTCCTTTAGCACAGTAAATCGTAAAAACACCACCGTAAGAGCTTGTGCCTCATTACGGGTCCATAAACTGACAAACTGCTTGACTTTATGCATGTGGGTACTGTCTTTGACGAGAGCTAACGCTTAACTTTTAATTCCGATATCAAGCTGGGGCACAAATCTTGCGATACCCTTTTTAAAATAAAAGTACCCTTTTCCATAGAAGTCAGTAGCTGGCATAAGGCCTGTACTTACAGGTAATCTTTTATGCAGATATCAAAATAGTAATCTGGCAAATTAACCTTAACCTATTAACCTAAAATAATAAACCTTAAGGGGGTTATTTACAAAAGCCATGACTTTAGATTTCTATCAAAACCAATACAAACTACACAGTAAGCATTCAGGATGATTTAGGCTTGGTTCTGAGATCTGACTTGGTTAAGAGACCCTAGTTCAGCTTGAGTGAATTCACATTCTGCTCTGAGCTTGAACTACTTTATGAAGAAGCTTGAAAGCAGAAGTGAAGCTCAGAGGTTTTTGTCATGGTGTGAATCACTGTGATACCCACTCTTTAGCTGTGGTGTCCCATGTGTTACAGTAATACACTGCTGAGTCTCCTGCCTCCACATTATTAATTATTAACTGACAGTCAGATTTAGTCTGACATTTAGAAGAGAAGTGACTGGAGGAGAATCCAGCTCCATATGTGGGAGAGCTGTCGGTGATGTGGTAATGCAACACAAACTGAGGAACTTCTCCTGGAACCTGCTTGTACCACCAAGCAGCACGATCAGTCACAGTCCCCAGATTACAGTTCATAGTGGCCGTATCTCCTTTACTCACTGTCAGAACAGGAGGCTTCTGTGTCACCACTGTCACTCCACTCACAACTGGGAAATAAGAAGCTCACATAAGAAACATTTAAGTTGCATTACAATTTTAGAATAAAGATGAATATAAGTTTCTTACATGAAAGCACAACGATGAGAGTGCAGAGTGTCCCCAGCATGTTGTCAGTGTGTGGTGTGAACGGCCCTTACTGTCCAGCTGAGAGATGAGCAGGTTGGAGTGTGAGGAGAGGAGAGGCTGCAGGCCCCAGATATAAGGGGCTGGTCAGGGAGATGGGGAGGGAGGAGCCTCTGCACTCAGCCACTAAATGGTTTTGGGGAACACATTTTTGACTGTTTTTGTTTATCACATGACGAAGTGGTTCTAAGTTAGATAGGCAAGAACACATTTAATACAGTTATTTTATGTGGGTTTCAAGCAGGTTAACTTTCTTTTATATTCAGTATCATTGATGCAGTCTGCATTTTTTCTTCAACATGTTCATCATGAAAGAATTAATTACCTCATCCGAAAGGCGGACAATTACCTTTGTGAAGAATAATTAAATGTTTTTGAAGCTGCTTACTGGTGGTGGTAGTGTAGGATGACAATTAAGCAACTTTCAACTCTTAGACAGGATTCACTTACTCAGTGGGAACCTGACATGCTAATGTAAATATATCCAGCTCTATAACTGGATTCCATGTCAAGGGTATGTGAGTTGTATGAGTCACTCTGCATAAACATGTCTGCTAAATACCCCAAAATGCTATATCATGTATTTCGTTTAATCGGACATTTCTTAAATGACAAGTGAATCATTATCTTACAGAGGACTAGCATCATGGAAAAATGAATAGATTTTCAGTAAAACTGTGTTTTGTCTCTACAGCTGAAATGGCTCTCGTAACTGATGAATGATCTATTTGGGCTTTTAAAAATGTGCAGTAAGGGAGGAGGTGGGGCTTGTCTAGTAGGAAGGGAATCTCCACCCACATGTGATGACTCTACTGTGGGACTGATTTGTGAAGGAAGGTGTTTAACTCTAGTCTTTGAGCACCAGCTCACATCATTAGTAGTTCACTCCGTGAATGAAGCTGTTAATGGCAGTGGGTACTGCTCTGTTTTGGCTATTAATGTGGAGTCTCCTAAGTAAGGCTTTGCAGACATCTGTAGTACAGACACTCCAGAGCACCAGAGTCCCTCACTTCCTCCATGTGTGAATGCTGATGGACACTGTGTGACTCCTGGTGTGGGAGGGTCAGGGGTAGGGGACACAATCCTGCAGGATTCTTCCTCTTTTCCTCTGACTACAGTCTCTGTCTGAAGATGGAGGAGCAGCATTCCTCTAAGAGGCCATACATCCACACTGCTCAGAGTTAGAGTGCTGTATAGGGCAGCCTGTAGTGTAGTGGTTAAGGTACATGATAGGGACCCGCAAGGGCCCTCGAGCAAGGCCCTTAACCCTGCATTGCTCCAGGGGAGGATTGTCTCCCGCTTAGTCCAATCAACTGTACGTCGCTCTGGATAAGAGCGTCTGCCAAATGCCATTAATGGAATGGAATGTATGGAATGGAATGTATCAGTTTCTTTAAATCAGCAGCATATTCAGGCTCTGTGATAGAGATGTGTGGATTCCTTTGCCATTACGACCATCACTGGTGTCCATGCAAATGGAAAAACCAGCAGATGCCTGTCCAGTCAAGGTCTCTGGCACCTGTGATCTGGGCCTTGTGCAGTTACTGACATGGTTGAGGACTCCTGGTTCGGCTCGAGTGAATTCACGTCCTGCTCTGAGTGTGAAGTTCTCTTCTTTCTGAAGCAGCTTTAAAGCAGAAGTGAAGCTCAGAGGTTTTTGTCATGGTGAGAATCACTGTGATACCTCCTCTTTAGCTGTGGTGTCCCATGTATGACAAAAATACACTGCTGAGTCTCCTGCCTCCACATTATTAATTATCAATCTATAATCAGATTCACTCTGATGATTGGATGTGAAGCGGGTGGAGGAGAATCCAGCTCCTTATTCAGGAGAGCTCCAAGAGTGGTAGAAACGCAGCACATACTGAGGAACTCCTCCTGGAACCTGCTTACACCAGCGAGCACCACTTTTAGTCACAGTCCCCAGGTTACAGTCCATAGTGGCCGTATCTCCTTCACTCACTGTCAGAACAGGAGGCTTCTGTGTCACCACTGTCACTCCACTCACACCTGGGAAATAAGAAGCTCACATAAGAAACATTTAAGTGGCATTAAAATTTTAGAATAAAGATGAATATAAGTTTCTTACATGAGAGCACAGCGATGAGAGTGCAGAGTGTCCCCAGCATGTTGTCAGTGTGTGGTGTGAACGGCCCTTACTGTCCAGCTGAGAGATGAGCAGGTTGGAGTGTGAGGAGAGGAGAGGCTGCAGGCCCCAGATATAAGGGGCTGGTCAGGGAGATGGGGAGGGAGGAGCCTCTGCACTCAGCCACTAAATGGTTTTGGGGAACACATTTTTGACTGTTTTTGTTTATCACATGACGAAGTGGTTCTAAGTTAGATAGGCAAGAACACATTTAATACAGTTATTTTATGTGGGTTTCAAGCAGGTTAACTTTCTTTTATATTCAGTATCATTGATGCAGTCTGCATTTTTTCTTCAACATGTTCATCATGAAAGAATTAATTACCTCATCCGAAAGGCGGACAATTACCTTTGTGAAGAATAATTAAATGTTTTTGAAGCTGCTTACTGGTGGTGGTAGTGTAGGATGACAATTAATAAATTAATAAAATGAATATAAGTTTCTTACATGAGAGCACAGCGATGAGAGTGCAGAGTGTCCCCAGCATGTTGTCAGTGTGTGGTGTGAACGGCCCTTACTGTCCAGCTGAGAGATGAGCAGGTTGGAGTGTGAGGAGAGGAGAGGCTGCAGGCCCCAGATATAAGGGGCCGGTCAGGGAGATGCAGAGGGAGGAGCCAATCACAGCAGAAATCTTTATCAGAATTTCATAGCCCAGAGAACATTTTAGACTGTGAATCAGTTCTCCATGAGCTAATCCCTCCCCAGACGTGTAGCAGGTGTGTGTGCACTTGTCACGTTTCAGGTCTGTCTCACCATGTTTTATGTTGATTTATGTTTTTTCATGTTGTCTTAGTCACGTAGTGTCTTATCATGTATTATGTTAGTCTAGGTTCGTCATGTTGTTTAGTTTATTTCTTGTTACGATTTATTTTCTTGTCATGTCTAGTTATGTTTTCGTACGATTATATTACCTGGTTATGTTGAGTGATTATCGTCTTAGTTTCGCTTTGTGTTATGTTTCGATGTATGTTTATTGTTACGTTAACTGGTCGTTGTTTTGCATACACTTTTACATGTTTTTCCGCAAACCTTGCGTTCCGCCTTTTCTCTCTCTCTCTCTCTCTCGTTCTGTCCTTCACTCCCCTAATGTTCTATTTGTCTATTTACTAAAACTACTAACGCTAGATCAGGATTGGGTAGAAACTAACAAGACTAATCATGTGTTCATGTTACCTTACGTTTCTCGTGCATGTCATTTACTAATTTACTAATGCTAGGGCAGGATAGGTTTATTACTAACGATTACTAATCTCCTTGTTAAACTTGTCATCCATTGCACCTGTTTTCCATTTCCTTGCTACCCTCTAACTAATTGTCTACACCTGTCTACACCTGCATTTATAGCCCAGTCGCGCAACTGTTCACTGCGAAATTGTCTGCCTCTGTTTTTTCACGCAACTCTTGAGCATTATTTACTGTTTGATTACACGTTACGATCCACGCCTGTTTACTGACCATCGATTATTGATTTCTGTTTTGTGACCTTCGTTTTGTTCTTGACTACGTCCCCGCCTACCGTTTTTGTACTTTTGCCCCGCTGATTGTTTCATGGTTTCGACTCCCGCTTCGTCCACGACTACGCCTCTGCCTGCCGTCCGTCTGTTCATCTGCCCCGCTGACAGCTCTCCTGCTACCGGACCTCCCTGCACGCCTACCGACTACGAGATTGCCTCTTCCCTCGGCACCGTGCTTTTTGTTTGTTTTGTATTTGTTTGGCTGGATCTACGTGTATGGACTTTGCTTGTGTTGACTACTCTCCTGGGATTCGTCCCGAATAAAGCCCTGAGGGGTCTTTATATTACTATTGTTTCTGAGTCGTGCATTTTGGGTCCAACCCCCACGCACCCGTCTCAGCACTGTCCGTCCTCTCTGCTCTCTGTCCCACAGGTTTTAAAAGGAGCTCAGGGACTGATGTTAATGAGACCCACCCACTCAAAATGGAGACATGGAGAGCACACAGGGCTGACCATAATCACCTCAGCAGCGCAACAGGCCTACAAAATGATCTGAAAGAAATAATTCATAATACTCAATAATATCCCATTCAGTGTCGCTTTGGTTAGGTTTTTTCAAACGTTGCCAAAATGGAATATGAAAAAATGAAAGAACATTCTTTATGCTGATCTCCCTTTTCTATCAAAGTCACTCTAAGACAGAGCATTGCCATTCATTTCTTTCAAGATATTAAAATGATACAGAAGCTTTTGATGCAGTCTGGTTCAGCCCTCCTCACACCTGCAGGTCAATAAGCAGACATGGGGCTGTGATTCTGAGTTCTGAAAGGAGCTGAAATCACTCCCTCATTTGAATGCCGCTATAAATAGTGTGTGCAAATCCTGCACGTGTGTCTCCGTTTCAGTTGCGGGACTGTCTCTCCATCGCCCTCTGCTGGATAAACATGGCTGTACCTGCAGCAGCAGCTGATTCAAGCAGCCCCTTCCACCGCCATCACACGCTGTTATCCTAACAATACCAAAGCACATCATAGCAGTGTGACAAGCAATGTTACCGGTGTCACAGCATATTGAGGAATTCAAACATTTCTGTCTTTCTCCTCTGCCATCTATTTCCCAGTATTTCAGTGCAGGCAAAAGTGTCCTACAGACCCTGATCAATTATTTAAAAAATGCATTCAATTTTGATCGTGGCACTATGAATCTGCTTTGTATCCAACACCAGCACTAATCTGCCACCTTCTGTGTACAAGTAAAAAAAGGTCTCGAAGACTAATTTCTGACAGGTCCTTATTCTTTCCGGTAGATTTCCTAACAGGAAATCGATATTTGTGTATTAGGATGTTTGGTTTGGCTAAGTAAGCAGTGCTTGGCTAGGTAAGCGGTTTGTTCATACATTTGCGTGTTGCGGTATGACGAAATGATCAAATAGGCCCTGGTCCTTATCTCTGTTGTGCAGGTAGCAGTTGAAATTGCACTTCCCTCTCGGGTCTTTCAGCGCACTTATCCCTGGTTATGGGTATGAACTTTGCAGTTTGTTGTACGTCGCTCTGGATAAGATCGTCTTCCAAATGTAATGTGATGTATATTAGCTAGGATACTACAACACTGTATTTAGGCTGCCAGCTGATACAGACATTTGATACACTCTTCATGTTTTCAACATCTATTCTACAAGTGCAAAAGTCCCGTCTGTCACTGCGCTTTCATTGAGACATTTATTTATTTATTAATAAGTGATCAATTTCCCTTTGCCCATCGCAGTATGGAGAGATTGGTCTCATAATTATTGACAAATGCGTGTAACACGGTCCACAAATAAGAGACGCACCTGGAATGTATTTTACTATCCACAAACAAATATCTCTCAACTTGTGTCTTGTAAATTGCCATGTAAATGAATGTGCGTCAAGTCTCAAGTGTAAAATCGGTTTATCAAGCGTAGAATCTGCGTTTGTGGATCGAGTGACATCTGTGCATTCAGTGACGTGAGTTTGTGAGCAGTGGCGGCTGGTAAATAGGGACGCTGTCAGTTCCAAAAAAATATTACTAACATCTAACATTTGCTTTTCTGTTTGCTAAATCGCTGATTTACCTGTGTACATACAACAATCAGCCACAACATTAAAACACCTGCTTAAACCAGGTTTATAAATAAGCAGGTCATCATCATTGAATTGCATTGAGAAGTTTCATTTTTAAAGGAAAATTGAAATACTGTAAGCTCATTGAGAGGAGGTGCATAGTTTTGTTATTTAAATATCTTGGGACAAAGGTGTTCATGATGACATCTATCTTAACAGATGCTCCAGGACGTGTAGAATTTCTCATATTAAAAATAAAATAAAAACCGCCGTCATATTTAAAAATGCATGGCATGTAATCAGTTTCACTCTGCTTCCCTCCATTGGAATTACATGGTACTGCATGTGGTGAAACAGTCGTCTCCTGGACGTACACAACATGAGCTATCTTAACATTTCAGTCACATTATAATGTGACAGAGTTGCTGAGAAGATAGGCTATTGCAATTTTGGATTTGAGATTGATAAATGTCTAAGAAAATATTTTATGTTGTTCTTCTATTCCTTTCGTTGAATTTATACTGATACAAAAGATGTCCTTTAGATATTGGCATTCTATCAATTGAGCTGTTTGGAAATATCACTCTCCGTTCGTCGACTGCAGTTCAATATATCAGGACGGCTGCCATTTTCTATGCATCTGCGTATCTCTCTTTCACGCAAAGCCATAAGATAGGTTTCATACACATAAAACATCAGCATTTTAATATGCAATGGTTTTTATTTAATCTCTGAACATTTCAAGCAGACACACAAATTGCCTATATTTAATCTCAAAAGCGGAGGCTATTAATGTACATTCTAAAACAACACAACATATGACTAACCTTGCTACAACGCGAGATAAAACGTGAGTCTTTAAAGCACAAAGTTTACTCACTGCAATCAGAATGTTTGATTCTTTTCTCTGAGGTTTTAGACCCGGCCGATACTTTACATGTAAAGAAGCAGCCATTAATCCATTCGGAGGTCTTGATGGTTAAGAAGCTGCTCAAACCGAAGTTTTTGTCGGATTTCTGCTCGGCGGCGCTGGTAAAAACATCGCCAGTAACGGCTTCCCTCCCCGATGTCCAGCTGACATCTGCGAAGCCAACAGACATCTGCGCCAGGCACACCAGCGTGGCTTTGCCTGTCTTCAGCTCCTCGCTGGACGGAGGCAGGAGAGAGAGTGTAGGCGCGGCAAGAGAAGAGTCTGCAAAAAAAAGAATAAATCCAGTAAATTAACAAATTAATGAATTGAACCAAGTCATTCATGTTGGCATTTCAATTTACTCAAGAATATTACTGTAGATTCCATTACTTTCTATCCCAGACTATGTGTCAGAAATGCAGTATACTTCTTAACTCATACATAATAAACAAATCATTACAGTCTTATCATGATTGCTATTTAGTAAAATGAGAAAACAATATATTATCTACAATATATAGCAAATGGGATGTAGACATATTAGGTATCAACTTCAATATGAAGTTACAACTGTAAAACACAGCAGGCTCAATACCAAATAGCCGATGTAATTCTACATAAAAACTATTCCTTGAGACATCTTGAATAGATAAAAAGCAGTCTCTTGCATGAGTATGCAAAATATCTCAAAACTAGGTATAACAGAAAAAGATGCATCTCAAGATGAGCAGTTAGGGCAAGAACAAACTGCCAAAAACTACATGAAGCACCACCAACATATGTCTTACAAAGCTACACGGAAAAAACAAAAAAAGTTGCACAAAGAACAACAGAAAAAATAAAGAAATGAAAAGAGACTTACCCGTGAAAATCAGCTTAGTGCCTTGGCCGAATACCACAGTGATACAGATGATGCACACCCCCGTACAAAAACCTCAGCTCAGTTTGTGCACAGCAAGAGGGAACTGAAACATATCATGGATACAACTCTGAACCGAAATCCTTGACAGAACACTCTCAGAGTCTTTTGAGAATGTAGATCAATATACAGTACTCCATGATTTAGAAATAATCTGATACAATTTGGAATTGTCACTTGTAAGGGTAATTTTCTTAATTGATTCTTAATTGACAATATGCGTTAACAAAGACAATCACGTGATTACAAATAACCTTTCAGTGATAATCCTTATTACTATTAGACCACTTTCTGAATTAACTGCTTACTATGAATCTTTCTCTGTCTCTCTCCAGCAGACAGACAGCTTTTGACCTTAATGTCTCTGCCTCTCAGCTAGCACATTCTGGTCTTACAGCAAGGTCAACAAGGGGTATTCAGAAGACAAAATACTGATAAATGTTCGTGGCCAGAATTTAGATCAATATGCAGTACTCCATGATTCAGAAATAATCTGATACAATTTGGAATTGTCACTGAAAACAGGTTTTAAGACCAATATGAGGACCCATCTGATTACAAGAAGATTCTCCATGAAAAATCATAACAGAGTCCCCTTTTTTCAAGAGTATCTCTGTACAGATTATTTTGTATAGGATGTCATTAAATTGTAATGATTAGCGGGTCACACAGTCATGAGACATGAGAACCACAGTAGTGCCAATAACAGTCAAGGGACTGACTATGAGGCTGAGAAATAAGAAACAAAACAGGCAGCTGTCATTAAAGATCCCATGACACCCTATCACAAAGAGTAGGGAGTTCCCTGGGCTTTTCATTCTACTTCAACACATTCCCTTCCCGTCTTCCCTGGTCTTTCCAAATTGAACTTGTGACATGCAACCTATAGAAAGGGAGAATATGATTTGACACAAAGAGGAAAAGGTACCGGGAGCTTAAAATAAGTGCTGGGATGCTAGAAACTTGCATTCCTCCAAAAAGCAAAACTGTGAACCAGTGAGTACTGGCCCACTTCAAGCACTGGTGGTGGCTGAAAAGATTGGAGTCACCCTCCCACAAGAGTGCACATGGCTTTTACATTACATTACTGGCATTTGGCATCTCATCCAACGCGACATACAGTTGATTAGACTAAGCAGGAGACAATCCTCCCCTGGAGCAATGCAGGGTTAAGGGCCTTGCTCAAGGGCCCAACGGCTGTGCGCATCTTATTGTGGCTACACTGGGATAAGAACCACCAACCTTGTGTGTCCCACTCATGTACCCTAACCACTACGCTACAGGTCGCCCTGTGATAAAGGATGGTGATGAAATATTACATCCAATCATAATGTGCTAAAATGCATCAAGTAATTGGTGTCAATAGATTTATTAATACTAAAAGATGATCTAAATATGGAATGTTGCTACAATAATCAGTTTCCATAGAACTATGGAATAGGAGTAATGTTAAAGTTACTAATCATTTTGAGCAGTTGGACAGACACAAATTCAGAACTCCGCTTCTAACACCCGGAAACTGTTCTCCATTTTCTCCTCTCTCCTGAACGCACCGCCTCCTCCACCTCAGTCCTCCTTCGTTGCGTATCTGTTTACAGCCTAGGGACCCAAGCAGACCAACATAGCTACGGCTGTGCTCGACATGAATGAACTACCATGCGGAGGCGAGGGATTTACCAACATAGGTCTATGGGTGCTATACGCCGTGATACAGTAAGTGGAAATAATCATCCTCCCTAGACCAGTTCGAGGGGGTAAACCACGCATTCCCTGTGTAACATTAAGTGTCAGTAAGGAAAACCAAACAGATCAAGTTTTAACAATTTTATTTTACCAGGCAGGTTACATACACGTAATTACATACTAGTTCCAAATCAAAAAACATTACAACGGAAACCAAATTACGGAGTCTTAAAAGTCATACCTGGTAATAAAAGCTACATACGGGAGTCTGGCTACAGACACCCTGTACGTAGAAATTACGTGCACTGTGTGCACAGGAGGCTGATTGCATTCTCCCAGATTGCTTAGTTTACTGTCCTTAAATCCAAAATCTGGCCTTTGATGTTAACCCTAAAAATGGGTCACCCATCTGTAATTTGGAGCCACGCCTCCCCAGGAAATGCAGGGGGGTTGAGGCACATGGCTTTCACTGGGGCAGAGCTCCACACAGTTTTTCCTCTGGTTCCTGGTTGGTTATGATGTCCAGGGTTTGCTGTTGCAGAAATAAAACCATTGCACCAGTTGCACTGAAACAATCAGAATAATACCAAACATGAATATTATCTATACTGACTTTGTCATGAAACATCCAATGCTGTACACATCATTTAGTGACTGAGTAAAGAGGGAGAGAGCAATGAAGGGGGGTTCAGGAGAAGGTCAGGGCCTAACAGGCCATGCCCTCTGAAACCTTCCCGTGCCGTAAAGGATGTTTCCCCGTCGTAACGAGTTTTACGGCTGGAGGCCTGAGTCTTCCCCCACAGGCTCCTGCCCGTATGGGTACAGAGATAGTGGGGGTTAATGGTGCATGCTCCTGGGGTAAATTACTTCACAGCCACATTTTGCCACAATACCAGAGGAAGCCAGCAAGCTGACCAGCCCTGAGTGATAATGCCAGATATAATAATAATATATAATAATATAATAATTTCCGTCTTACACCAGCATCCTTCAAGTGGGCCCACATCACTCCGTTGCTAAAAAATCCCTCCATCATCCAGAACTACCGCCCGGTATCTCTTCTTCCTTTTCTTTCTAAAACCATAGAACGAGCTGCTTCTACTCAACTTTCTTCTTTCTTTTCTAAAAACAACCTGCTAGACCCCCATCAGTCTGGCTTCAGATCGGGCCACTCGACAGAGACCACGCTCCTCTCTGTCAGTGAGTTGCTCCATGCCGCACGAGCAGCCTCCCTCTCCTCTGTCCTCATTCTTTTAGAACTCTCTGCTGCCTTCGACACTGTGGATCACTCCATCCTCCTGTCCACCCTGTCAGCAACGGGCATCTGTGGCACAGCCCTGGACTGGATTGAGTCCTACCTCTTTGGTCGCTCCTTCCAGGTCGCCTGGGCTGGTACGGTATCGACACCTCGGCCCCTTGCCACAGGAGTTCCCCAGGGCTCAGTCCTAGGCCCGCTTCTTTTTTCTCTTTACACTCGTTCCCTTGGCCCTGATGATAGGTTTTGCAAGGATAAGCCCTGAAGCAGGCAAAACAGTGATGCAAAACATATCTAAAATCTCTCTAATTTGACAGCCAATGAAGCAAATCATTCTCAGGAGACGCTAAAGGATGAGAGTTTATAGGTCATGGTTTTTCTGCCACGGCAAGAAGATACAATCAGAGAATCAACCAGGATTCACGATACCAGTAAAAAGTAGGGTGTCATCACACCCTGATTGGACAAGGGAATGCACCAGGCTGCTCTCAATTACCAATTAAGAGCCAGTTTCCCACACCCTGAGCTGCAGGTGAATCAAATCACCCTTAAATCACCAAAGGAACTCCTAGCCGGCACCAGAAAATGGGTGACTGCTACACTTTAATGTATAGCCTGATTGTGTGCATATGAATGGATTGTTTTAAAAGAAAAAATAAATGTGTTAACCAATAAAACATACAGATAAAGGAAGTATGAGTGTGGAATCCACCCTTTGCAGCCTTAAGTTCAGCACAGGAGAAGGCAATTTATTTTAAGCAGCAAATAAAAAAAATATGAATGGAAAGAAAGTACAGAAGAAAATAGCACAAATGAAAGGAATGTGCAATTATGCAAAATGTAATAAAAGTTTGGGCCTTGTGAACCTGCTATGATGTTTTTGTATCCCCTTTGAATGAAAAGTGATTGAGAAGTAAACTGCGGTTTAGTGATTGTACAAGTTTTTTCAAGTTCAGTTTTTTTTTAATAAACTTTATTTCGTACAATTAAAATAAAAAACAAAACAAAAAATGAAGAACAAAATAACAATGATAATAAGTCCGAAATGGAATAGGAAGAAGCAAAGCTTATCCAGTCCTATCCCAATCTTAACGCTTAATAATTACAATTGTAGAAAAAACAAAAAAACAAACCAGTTTTTAGGTTTGTAAATTCATCAATTTCAGTCCTGTGGTATAATCAAACAAAAACGTTTCCCACTAGCAAGTGGCACATTCTCCTTCTTCGCATCTGTACCTTCTAGAAATATATTTTTTGTACATCTTTTTAAATTCCATTACATTTATACTCTGTTTAATTTTTTCCTCAAGACCATTCCACAACAGCACACCACAAATCGAAATACACATACTTTTAATATTAGTCCGAGCATAATGCCGTTTCATATTTAATTCACCTCTTAAGTTGTATCCCCCCTCTCTCTCTGTGAACAGTCTTTGTATGTTACCAGGAAGCTGTTTTTTTTTGCTTTATACATTATTTGTGCGGTCTTGAATTCTACCAGATCTCTGAACTTTAAGGCATGCACTTTTAAAAACAGTATATTGGTGTGATCACGATATCCTACATTGTTAACTATCCGTATGGCTCTTTTTTGTAGTATGCATATTGATTGTGTATTGGTTTTGTAGGTGTTGCCCCATACTTCTACACAGTAATTCAGATATGGCAAAACAAGTGAACAATACAAAGTATACAATGCTCTCTCATTCAAAATGTGTCTTGCTTTTCCCAACACTCCAATGCTCCGTGCCACTTTTGCTTTCACATATTTGATATGGGGTTTCCAGCAGATTTTGTGGTCTAGAATCACACCCAGAAATTTATTTTCATACACTCGTTCTATATTTATATTATTGATCATCACTTTTACTTGTGTGTTTATTTTACGGTGTCCAAACAACATAAGTTTGGTTTTGTTTAGATTTAATGATAATTTATTGAAGTCAAACCAAGTTTTTAGTTTACTCATTTCTACTGTGACCACCTCCAAAAGCTGCTGCAGATTTTCCCCAGAAGAGAAAATATTGGTGTCATCCGCAAATAATACAAATTTTAAGATTCTTGACACCTTACTTGTGTATAATATAAATAATTTTGGACCCAATACTGACCCCTGTGGCACTCCACAAATAATTTCTAAACATGTTGATTTCTTGTCGCCGATCTGTACAAATTGATGTCTGTTACCTATGTAGCTTTTCATCCAGTTGAGTACAACCCCTCTGATACCATACTTTTCCAGTTTATTATGATCTATTGTATCAAATGCTTTTTTTAAATCTATAAATACTCCTACTGCATACTTCTTGTTATCTATAGAACTGGTAATTTCTTCAGTTAACTCAATTAATGCCATCGATGTGGTTCTGTTCGATCTGAATCCATACTGACAATCAGCTAACAATTTATGCTTCTCAATGAAATTATTCAACCTGCTAGCAAAGAGTTTTTCCAATATTTTAGAGAAGTGAGAAGTGAGAAAGTGATAGACGGAGCAATTTATATAGAACAAACAAGCAGGGAATAGGGGAACTGGTGGCACACCAGTAAGTAGACTAGGTTAGTGATAGGGATATAGTTGGAGGAATTTCTGAGAAAGTTTACTGTGAAGTTTGAAATGAAATAGTGAAACGGATTGGATGTTGAAATTGGAAATATTTGGATTTGATGATTTGTGAAAGGGTTCGTTTTTAGTGCTGGTTGAACTAACCAGAAAAATAAAAGAATAGTAATGTAATGTAATGGTCAGGACCCCAAACCTAAATCTAACCTAATATTCCTGAACCTCTCTTTCTGTGGTGTCTTTATTGGTAGGTCCCAAACACCTAGGGTAGCATATGATCCTGTTCTGGAATCTGGGGCATTGAAATGCCCTATTGATCTATTTGGGCTTTTAAATCTGTTGTTAAAACTATCCCACAGCCCAAATGCTACAGATGTATTTTCTCAACACACGTCTCCAAATGAGCTAACATATGACCAACAACCTGACAAAAATCCTTACTAAAGCCATGACTTTAGATTTCTATCAAAACCAATACAGACTACACAGTAAGCATTCAGGATGATTTCGGCTTGGTTCTGAGCTTTGAATTGTTTAAGCAATCCTAGTTCAGAGTGAATTCACATTCTGCTCTGAGCTTGAATTACTTCATGAAGAAGCTTGAAAGCAGAAGTGAAGCTCAGAGGTTTTTGTCATGGTGTGAATCACTGTGATACGTAATCTTTAGCTGAGTTGTCCCATGTTTGACAGTAATACACTGCTGAGTCTCCTGCCTCCACATTATTAATTATTAACTGACAGTCAGATTTAGTCTGTCATTTAGAAGAGAAGTGACTGGAGGAGAATCCAGCTCCATATGTGGGAGAGCTGTGAGTGAGGTAGTTATAAAGCACAAACTGAGGAGCTCCACCTGGAACCTGTTTATACCACCAAGCAACATTATCAGTCACAGTCCCCAGGTTACAGTCCATAGTGGCCGTATCTCCTTTACTCACTGTCAGAACAGGAGGCTTCTGTGTCACCACTGTCACTCCACTCACACCTGGGTAATAAGAAGCTCACATGAGAAACATTTAAGTTGCATTACAATTTTAGAATAAAGATGAATATAAGTTTCTTACATGAGAGCACAGCGATGAGAGTGCAGAGTGTCCCCAGCATGTTGTCAGTGTGTGGTGTGAACGGCCCTTCCTGTCCAGCTGAGAGATGAGCAGGTTGGAGTGTGAGGAGAGGAGAGGCTGCAGGCCCCAGATATAAGGGGCCGGTCAGGGAGATGCAGAGGGAGGAGCCTCTGCACTCAGCCACTAAATGGTTTTGGGGAACACATTTTTGACTGTTTTTGTTTCTCATATGACAAAGTGGTTCTCTGTAATATAGGCAAGAACACATTTAATCCAATTATTTTATGTGGGTTTCAACCAGGTTAAATTTCTTTTATACTCACTTTCATTTATGCAGTCTGCATTTTTTCTTCAACATCTTCATCATGAAAGAATGAATCACCTTATCCGAAAGGCAGACAATTACCTTTGTGAAGAATAATTACATGTTTTTGAAGCTGAGTACTGGTAGTGGTAGTGAAGCATGACAATTAAGCAACTTTCAACTCTGAGACAGGATTAATTTACTCAGTGGGAACCTGACATGCTTCAAGTAAATATATCCAGCTGTATAATTGGATTCCACGTCAAGGGTATGTGAGTTGTATGAGTCACTCTGCATAAACATGTCTGCTAAATACCCCAAAATGCTATATCATGTCTTTCGTTTCATTGGACATTTCTTAAATGACAAGTGAATCATTATCTTACAGAGGACGGGCATCATGGAAAAATGAACTGATTTTCAGTAAATCTGTGTTTTGTCTCTACAGCTGAAATGGCTCTCAGAACTGTTCAGATTTTGCTGATTAAATGATCTATTTGGGCTTTTAAAAATGTGCAGTAAGGGAGGAGGTGGGGCTGGTATAGCAGGAAGGGAATCTCCACCCACAGGTGATGACTCTACTGTGGGACTGATTTGTGAAGGAAGGTGTTGAACTCTAGTCTTTGAGCACCAGCTCACATCATTAGTATTTCACTCTGTAAATGAAGCTGTTAATGGCAGTGGGTACTACTCTTCTTTGGCTGTGTAATGTGGAGTCTCCTAAGTAAGGCTTTGCAGACGCCTGTAGTACAGACATTCCAGAGAGTCCCTCACTTCCTCCATGTGTGAATGCTGATGGACGCTGTGCGACTCCTGGTGTGGGAGGGTCAGGGGGAGGGGACACAATCCTGCAGGACTCTTCCTCTTCTCCTCTGACTCCAGTCTCTGTCTGAGGATGGAGGAGCAGCATTCCTCTAAGAGGCCATACATCCACACTGCTCAGAGTTAGAGTGCTGTATAGGGCAGCCTGTAGCGTAGTAGTTAAGGTACATGATAGGGACCCGCAAGGTCACTGGTTTGATCCCCAAAGTAGCCACAATAAGATCCGCACAGCCGTTGGGCCCTTGAGAAAGGCCCTTAACCCTGCATTGTTCCAAGGGAGGATTGTCTCCTGCTTAGTCTAATCAACCGTACGTCGCTCTGGATAAGAGCGTCTGCCAAATGCCATTAATTTAATGTAATGTAATGTATCAGTTTATTTAAATTAGCAGCATATTCAGGCTCTGTGATAGAGATGTGTGGATTCCTTCGCCATTAAGTCCATCACTGGTGTCCATTCACATGGCAAAACCAGCAGATGCCTGTCCAGGAAAGGTTTCTGGCTCCTGTGATCTGGGCCTTGTGCAGTTACTGACATGGTTGAGGACTCCTGGTTCAGCTCAAGTGAATTCACATCCTTCTCTGAGTGTGAAGTTCTCTCCTTTCTGAAGCAGCTTTAAAGCAGAAGTGAAGCTCAGAGGTTTTTGTCATGGTGTGAATCACTGTGATACCTCCTCTTTAGCTGTGCTGTCCCATGTATGACAGTAATACACTGCTGAGTCTCCAGCCTCCACATTATTAATGATCGATCTATAATCAGATTTACTCTGATGATTGGATGTGAAGCGGGTGGAGGAGAATTCAGCTCCATATTTTGGAGCGCTCCAAGAGTGGTAGAAACGCAGCACTAACTGAGGAACTCCACCTGGAACCTGCTTGTACCACTTAGCACTACTATTAGTCACAGTCTGGAGGCTGGAGACTCAGTTCTTTTATGTCAGGTTGTTGTTCACATTTTAGCTCATTGGGAACACCTGTGCACTAATACATTTGTACCATTTGGGATATGGGAAGTTGTACATCCTTATTTCCAGTCGCAACAGAGGTAATGGGAGTGCAAACTTTGATGGGCTGACACCAGGGTTTCTCTGAACTCTGTCAGTGTTTGCCGTGCCTTTAACTGAATGGCTTCGATACAGTTTGAAGCAAAATCCCTGACCTCTGCCAGCAAACAGTTGCTTGTTTATTTCCATCAACTGCATCATTTCTGTCATAAAGGGATTATCAATAGGTGTGGCTTTCTTGATGTTTAACAGCCACTAACCCTGCTTATATACTGCATCACTAAACAGCAGTTTCATGGATTCTACAACATTTGTAAAGATGGTTAAATTGGAATTGGGCTCTTCCTCAAGCTTCCCTGAAGCCAACTAATCCACAGGGTATCAACACCCTCCAAGTGCACAATTCAAGATAACACTCAGTATAAATCACACTTGCAAAAACAAACATAAAAATCAAAAGATGGGACCCCCCACTAAATCTCTATTTACTGGGAAATTGTATTGTGTTGTTGTTTGTGGCCGACAATTATGTAAATTAATGTAAAAAATGGTTAAAACCATTTATAAAGGATGGTGAAGAAATAACATCCAATCATAATGTTAAAATGCATCAGGTAATTGGTGTCAATAAATTTATTAAAACTAAAAGATGATACAAATATGGAATGTTGCTACAATAAGCAGTTTCCATAGATCTATGTAATAGGAGTAATGTTAAAGTTACTAATCATTTTGAGCAGTTGGATTCAGTGATAGATGCATAGTATTGAATGAAAAGGCATGCAGAGTGCAGTTGTGTCATTGTGAATACGTTTTTGCGTTCAACAAATTATTTGGTTTTGTATTCAGGTAATTTGAAAAAGTGTTTGGAATTTTGATTATCCATTTTGAGTTCTGTGTCTACAGTTTTGAAAAATAAGCTCAAGGTCAAAGAATTGTAAATAAACAGAAAATGAACTCACTCAAAAGACATTCAGGGCAGGGCCATCATTGGGGCTCACCAATAGGTTTTGCAAGGATAGGCCCTCAAGCCCTGAAGCAGGCAAAATAGTGATGCAAAACATATCTAAAATCTCTCTAATTTGACAGCCAATAAAGCAAATCATTCTCAGGAGACCCTAAAGCAGAGGTCACCAACCCTGGTCCTGGAGAGCTACTGGGTCTGCTGGTTTTCGCTGTTATTCTGCACTTAATTAATCAATTAGAGCAGATGATTACACAGTTAGCTCACCTCACCTGGTTACCTGGGTCTCAACAGGGTGCTGATTTTAAGGTGAAAACAAAAACCAGCAGACCCAGTAGCCCTCCAGGACCAGGGTTGGTGACCTCTGCCCTAAAGGATAAGAGTTTATAGGTCATGGTTTTTCTGCCAGGGCATGAAACTGCAAGAAGATACAATCAGAGAATCAATCAGGATTCACGTTACCAGTACAAAGTAGGGCTACGTCACACTCTGATTGGACAAGGGAATGCACCAAACTGCTCTCAATTACCAATTAAGAGCCAGTTTCCCACACCCTGAGCTGCAGGTGAATCAAATCACCCTCCAATCAACCCAGTGGAAGTTTGCTCTGCTGTAAACCGAAATTGAGGAAAAAAATTCCCCAACATAAGTGAACAATGAAAATAACTCACTAAAGGAACTCCTAGCCGGCACCAGAAAATGGGTGACTGCTACACTTTGATGTATAGCCTAATTGTGTGCACATGAATGGAGTGTTTTAAAAGAAAAAATAAATTTGTTAATAAAACATACAGATAAAGGAAGTATGAGTGTGGAATCCACCCTTTGCAGCCTTAAGTTCTGGTTTAGCACAGGAGAAGGCATCTTATTTTAAGCAAGGAATAACAAAAATATGAATGGAAAAAAAGTACAAAAGAAAATGGCACAAATGAAAAAGGAATGTGCAAGTATACAAAATGTCATAAATGTTTGGGCCTTGTGAACCCACGATGATGTTTTTGTATCCCCTCTAAATGAAAAGTGACTGAGAGGTAAACTGTGGTTTAGAGACTCAGCCATAATGATTGTACAAGTTTACTCACCTAAGTTAAGTTTGAAGTGATAAAAAACAAGCAGGGAGCAAGGTTATTATCGTTAACGAAAACGAACGAAATAACGAAAACTAAAATTGAAAAAACAATGTCGTTAACTGAAATAATTAAAAACGAAAATTAAAAGAAAAAAACGATAACTAACTGAAACTATATTGCGTGTTTAGAAAACGAACTGAAATTATAGATATAATTTCCTTCGTTTTCGTCTATGTCAATTAAATATAAGCCTCTTGGTATGATCAATTTATTCCGCTCTGGCTGTTTATCTCCAGCTGGCAGCCCAAATGCTACAGATATATTTTCTCAACACACATCTCCAAATGAGCTAACATATGAACAACAACAACCTGACAAAAAACCCACTAAAGCCATGACAATCAATACACTCCACAGCATTGAGGATGATTTAGGCTTGGTTCTGAGATCTGACTTGGTTAAGAGATCCTAGTTCAGCTTGAGTGAATTCACATTCTGCTCTGAGCTTGAACTACTTCATGAAGAAGCTTTAAAGCAGAAGTGAAGCTCAGAGGTTTTTGTCATGGTGTGAATCATTGTGATACGTACTCTTTAGCAGAGTTGTCCCATGCATGACAGTAGTATACTGCTGAGTCTCCTGCCTCCACATTATTAATTATCAATCTATAATCAGATTTACTCTGATGACTGGATGTGAAACGGGTGGAGGAGAATCCAGCTCCATATGTTGGAGCACTGTCACCATGGTAGAAACGCAGCACATACTGAGGAACTCCTCCTGGAACCTGCTTGTACCACCGAGCAACACGATCAGTCACAGTCCCCAGGTTACAGTCCATAGTGGCCGTATCTCCTTTACTCACTGTCAGAACAGGAGGCTTCTGTGTCACCACTGTCATTCCACTCACACCTGGGAAATAAGAGGCTCACATAAGAAACATTTAAGTTGCATTACAATTTTAGAAAGAATATGAATATAAGTTTCTTACACGAGAGCACAGTGATGAGAGTGCAGAGTGTCCCCAGCATGTTGTCAGTGTGTGGTGTGAACGGCCCTTACTGTCAGGCTGGGAGATGAGCAGGTTGGGGTGTGAGGAGAGGAGAGACTGCAGGCCCCAGATATAAGGGGCCGGTCAGGGAGATGGAGAGGGAGGAGCCTCTGCACTCAGCCACTAAATGTTTAGGTTTCTTATATGACAAAGTGGTTCGAAGTTAGATAGGCCAGAACACATTTATCCAGTTATTTAATGTGGGTTTCAAGCAGGTTAACTTTCTTTTATATTCACTTTCATGAATACAGTCTGCATTTTTTCTTCAACATCTTCATCATGAAAGAATGAATCACCTTATCCGAAAGGTGGACAATTACCTTTGTGAAGAATAATTAAATGTTTTTGAAGCTGCTTACTGGTGGTGGTAGTGAAGCATGACAATTAAGCAGCTTTCAACTCTTAGACAGGATTCACTTACTCAGTGGGAACCAGACTTGCTTCACGTAAATATATCCAGCAGTATAACTGGATTCCATGTAAAGGGTATGTGAGCTGTGTGAGTTACTCTGCATAATCATGTCTGCTAAATACCCAAAAATGCTATATCATGTCTTTTGTTTAATTGGATACTTCTTAAATGACAAGTGAATCATCATCTTACAGAGGACTAGCATCATGGAAAAATGAACTGATTTTCAGTGAATCTGTGTTTTGGCTCTCATAACTGTTCAGATGTAGCTGATTAAATGATCTATTTGGGCTTTTAAAAATGTGAAGTCAGGGAGGAGGTGGGGCTGGTATAGCATGAAGGGAATCTCCCCCCACAGGTGATGACTCTACTGTGGGACTGATTTGTGAAGGAAGGTGTTGAACTCTAGTCTTTGAGCACCAGCTCACATCATTAGTAGTTCACTCTGTAAATGAAGCTGTTAATGGCAGTGGGTACTACTCTACTTTGGCTGTGTAATGTGGAGTCTCCTAAGTAAGGCTTTGCAGACGTCTGTAGTACAGACACTCCAGAGCACCAGAGTCCCTCACTTCCTCCATGTGTGAATGCTGATGGACGCTGTGTGACTCCTGGTGTGGGAGGGTCAGGGGGAGGGGACACAATCCTGCAGGATTCTTCCTCTTCTCCTCTGACTCCAGTCTCTGTCTGAAGATGGAGGAGCAGCATTCCTCTAAGAGGCCATACATCCACACAGGGCTGACCATAATCACTCCCTCATTTGCATGCCGCTATAAATAGTGTGTGCAAATGCTGCAGGTGTGTCTTCGTTTCAGTAGCGGGACTTTCTCTCAATCGCCCTCTGCTGGATGAACATGGCTGTACCTGCAGCACCAGCTGATTCAAGCAGCCCCTTCCACCGCCATCACACGCTGTTATCCTAACAATACCAAAGCACATCATAGCAGTGTGACAAGCAATGTTACCGGTGTCACAGCATATTGAGGAATTCAAACATTTCTGTCTTTCTCCTCTGCCATCTATTTCCCAGTATTTCAGTGCAGGCAAAAGTGTCCTACAGACGCTGATCAATTCATTCAAAAATGTATTCAAATGTAATCGTGTCACTATGAATCAGCACTAATCTGCCACCTTCTGTGTACAAGTAAAATTGCGCAAGGTCTTGAAGACTAATTTCTGACAGGTCCTTATTCTTTCTGGTAGATTTCCGAACAGGAAACCTATGTTTGTGTATTAGGATGTTTTCTTTGGCTAAGTAAGCAGTGTTTGGATAGATAAGTGGTTTGTTCATACATTTCCGTGTTGCGGTTTTACGATTAGGCACAGATGGTGCAGTCGGAAGCACTGCCACCTCACAGCAAGGAGGTCCTGGGTTCGAATCCTTGTCGGCCAGGACCTCTCTGAGTGGAGTTTGCATGTTCTCCCCGTGTTTGTGTGGGTTTCCTCCGGGTACTCCGGTTTCCTCCCACAGTCCAAAGACATGCAGGTTAGCCTGATTGGAGAGTCTAAATTGCCCATAGGTATGAGTGTGTGAGTGAATGGTGTGTGTGCCCTGTGATGGACTGGCGACCTGTCCAGGGTGCATTCCTGCCTTTCGCCCAATGTATGCTGGGATAGGCTCCAGCCCCTCTGCAACCCTGTTCAGGATAAGCGGGTTAAGATAATGGAATTAATAACGATAAAAAATAAAATAAAAATGATGATCAAATAGGCCCTGGTCCTTATCTCTGTTGTGCAGGTAGCAGTTGAAATTGCACTTCCCTCTCGGGTCTTTCAGCGCACTTATCCCTGATTATGGGTATGAACTTTGCACTTTGTTGTACGTCGCTCTGGATAGAGACATTTGATACACTCTTCATATTTTCAATATCTATTCTACAAGTACCAAAGTCGCGACTTCGCTAGTCCTGACTTCAGCCGACTGCCCCACAGAAAGGAATATAAGAAGCCATACTCCTGCTCATTACGGCTCGGGGTTCAGGCGGCAGGTGTGACACTGCTGCGTGGCTGTGCAGTTCAACTGCCCATGCGTCTGTCACTGCGCTTTCATTGAGACATTTATTTATCTATTAATAAGTGATCAATTTTCCTTTGCCCATCGCTGTATGGAGAGAGATTGGTCTCAAAATTATTGACAAATGTGTATAACACGATCCACAAATAAGAGACGCACCTGGAATGTATTTTACTATCCACAAACAAATATCTCTCAATTTGTGTCTTGTAAATTGCCATGTAAATGACTGTGCGCCAAGTCTCAAGTGTAAAATCGGTTTATCAAGCGTAGAATCTGCGTTTGTGGATCAGGTGACATCTGTGCATTCAGCGACGTGAGTTTGTGAGCACTGGCGGCTGGTAAATAGGGACGCTGTCAGTTAAAAAAAAACCATTTGCTTTTCTGTTCGCTAAATCGCTGATTTACCAGACATAAAACTGTGTACATACACCAATCAGCAACAACATTAAAACACCTGCTTAAACCAGGTTCATAAATACGCAGGTCATCATCATTGAATTGCATTGAGAAATTTAATTTTTATAGGAAAATTGAAATACTGTAAGCTCATTGGGAGGAGGTGCATAGTTTTGTTATTTAAATATCTTGGGACATAAAGGTGTTCATGATGACATCTATCTTAACAGATGCTCCAGGACGTGTAGAATTTCTCATATTAAAAAAAAATAAATACCGCCGTCATATTTAAAAATGCTTGGCATGTAATCAGTTTCACTCTGCTTCCCTCCATTGGAATTACATGGTACTGCATGTGGTGAAACAGACTTCTCCTTAACGTACACAACATGAGCTATCTTAACATTTCAATCACATTATAATGTGACAGAGTTGCTGAGAAGATAGGCTATTGCAATTTTGGATTTGAGATTGATAAATGTCTAAGAAAATGTTGTTCTCCTATTCCTTTCGTTGAATTTATACTGATACACAAGATGTCCTTTAGATATTGGCATTCTATCAATTGAGCTGTTTGGAAATATCACTCTCCGTTCGTCGACTGCAGTTCAATATATCTGGACGGCTGCCATTTTCTATGCATCTGCGTATCTCTCTTTCACGCAAAGCCATAAGATTCATACACATACACATACACATAAAACATCAGCATTTTAATATGCAATGGTTTTTATTTAATCTCTGAACATTTCAAGCAGACACACAAAAACGCACGGAATTGCCTATATTTAATCTCAAAAGCAGAGGCTATGAATGTACATTCTAAAACAACACAACATATGACTAACCTTGCTACAACGCGAGATCAAACGTTTGAGACTTGAAAGCACAAAGTTTACTCACTGCAATCAGAATGTTTGATTCTTTTCTCTGAGGTTTTAGACCCGGCCGATACTTTACATGTAAAGAAGCAGCCATTAATCCATTCGGAGGTCTTGATGGTTAAGAAGCTGCTCAAACCGAAGTTTTTGTCGGATTTCTGCTCGGCGGCGCTAGTAAAAACACCGTCAGTAACGGCTTTCCCCCCCCATGTCCAGCTGACATCTGCGAAGCCAACAGACATCTGCGCCAGGCACACCAGCGTGGCTTTGCCTGTCTTCAGCTCCTCGCTGGACGGAGGCAGGAGAGAGAGTGTAGGCGCAGCAAGAGAAGAGTCTGCAAAAAAAGAATAAATCAAGTAAATTAACAAATTAATTAACTGAACCAGGTCATTCATGTTGGCATTTCAATGCACTCAGAAATATTACTGTAAGTTTCATTACTTTCTATCCCATACTATGTGCCACAAATGCAATGTACTTCTTAACTCATACATAATAAACAAATCATTACAGTCTTATCATGATTGCTATTTAGTAAAATGAGAAAACAAGATATTATCTACAATATATAGCAAATGATGTAGACATATTAGGTATCAACTTCAACATGAAGTTACAACTGTAAAACAAAGCAGGCTAAATAACAAATAGCCGATGTAATTCTACATAAAAACTATTCCTTGAGACATCTTGATTAGATGAAAAGCAGTCTCTTGCATGAGTATGCAACTAGGTATAACAGAAAAAGAGCATACTGGAAAGTAATTTTCTCTTGTGTGGCATCGAAAATGCATTTCAAGATGAGCAGTTAGGGCAAGAACAAACTGCCAAAAACTACATGAAACACCACCAACGTATGTCTTACGAAGCTACACGGAAAAAAACAAAAAAAGGCGCACAACGAACAATAGAAAAAATAAAGACATGAAAAGAGACTTACCAGTGACAATCAGTTTAGTGCCTTGGCCGAATACCACAGTGATACAGATGATGCACACCCCCGTACAAAAACCTCAGCTCAGTTTGTGCACAGCAAGAGGGAACTGAAACACATCATGGATACAACTCTGAACCAAAATCCTTGACAGAACACTCTCAGAGTCTTTTGAGAATTTAAATCAATACGCAGTACTCCATGATTCAGAAATAATCTGATACAATTTGGAATTGTCACTGAAAACAGGTTTTAAGACCAATATGAGGACCCATCTGATTACAAGAAGATTCTCCATGAAAAATCATAACAGAGTCCCCTTTTTTCAAGAGTATCTCTGTACATATTATTTTGTATAATATGTCATTAAATTGTAATGATTAGCGGTCACACAGTCATGAGACATGAGAACCACAGTAGTGCCAATAACAGTCAAGGGACTGACTATCAGGCTGAGAAATAAGAAAAAAAACAGGCAGCTGTCATTAAAGATCCCAAGACACCCTATCACAAAGAGTAGGGAGTTCCCTGGGCTTTTGATTCTACTTCAACACATTCCCTTCCAGTCTTCCCTGGTCTTTCCAAATTGAACTTGTGACATGCAACCTACAGAAAGGGAGAATATGATTTGACACAAAGGGGAAAAGGTACCAGGAGCTTAAAATAAGTACTGGTATGCTAGAAACTTGCCTTCTCCAAAAAGCAAAACTGTGAACTGGCCCACTTCAAGCACTGGTGGTGGCTGAAAATATTGGAGTCACCCTCACACAAAAGAGTGCACATGGCTTTTACATTACAATATTGGCATGTGGCATCTTATCCAGAGCTACATACAGTTGATTAGACTAAGCAGGAGACAATCCTCCCCTGGAGCAATGCAGGATTAAGGGCCTTGCTCAAGGGCCCAACGGCTGTGCACATCTTATTGTGGCTACACTGGGATAAGAACCACCATCCTTGCGTGTCCCAGTCATATTCCTTAACCACTAGTCGCCCCTTACACTTCTACACTTTTGGGGAGACATCAGCTGATTGGATAAAAATTAATGCACCACCTTAAAAGTTTTTTTGGTTGTGAAATGAATGCTGTGCTGCCAAAATAATACAAATATAATGATGGTAGAAATAATCCTGAGCTGCTGTGATTGGTTGAGTGCAGAAGCTCCTCCCTCTGCATCTCCCTGACCGGCCCCTTATATCTGGGGCCTGCAGCCTCTCCTCTCCTCACACTCCAACCTGCTCATCTCTCAGCTGGACAGTAAGGGCCGTTCACACCACACACTGACAACATGCTGGGGACACGCTGTGCTCTCATGTAAGAAACTTATATTCATCTTTATTCTAAAATTGTAATGCAACTTAAATGTTTCTTATGTGAGCTTCTTATTTCCCAGGTGTGAGTGGAGTGACAGCGGTGACACAGAAGCCTCCTGTTCTGACAGTGAGTAAAGGAGATACGGCCACTATGGAGTGTAACCTGGGGACTGTGACTGATAGTGGTGCTCGCTGGTATAAGCAGGTTCCAGGTGGAGCTCCTCAGTTTGTGCTGTATAACCACCTCACTCTCAGCTCTCCCACTTATGGAGCTGGATTCTCCTCCAGTCACTTCTCTTCTAAATGTCAGACTAAATCTGACTGTCAGTTAATAATTAATAATGTGGAGGCAGGAGACTCAGCAGTGTATTACTGTAACACATGGGACAGTTCTGTGAGTGACTACGTATCACAGTGATTAACACCATGACAGTGTGACGTACAGTTGATTAGACTAAGCAGGAGACAATCCTCCCCTTGAGCCATACAGGGTTAAGGGCCTTGCTCAAGGGTCCAACGGCTGTGCGGATCTTATTGTGGCTACACAGGGATTAGAACCACCGACCCTAACCACTACGCTACAGGTCGCCCTAAATATGGAATGTTTCATAGAACTATGTAATAGGAGTAATGTTAAAGTTACTAATCATTTTGAGCAGTTGGACAGACACAAATTCAGAACCCTGCTTCTAACACCCAGAAACTGTTCTCCATTTTCTCCTCTCTCCTCAACGCACCGCCTCCTCCACCTCAGTCCTCCTTCGCTGCTGATGACTTTTTCGATGAGAAGGTCACAGTCATCCGTAGATCCTTTACAACCACCGCCCCCCTTACTGTGCCCTTCCCCCCTCTAGGCCAATCCCTTCCTTTTCCACTTTCTCCTCCCTTACAGACTCTGATGTTTCTCAACTCCTGCTCTCCCACCGCCCTACAACCTGTGACCCTATCCCCTCTTCTCTTCTCCAGACTATCACACCAGACATTCTCCCATTTGTCACCTCCCTTGTCAACTCCTCCCTGTCTTCTGGGTGTTTTCCAGCATCCTTCAAGAGGGCCCACATCACTCCATTGCTAAAAAAAGCCTACCCTGGATCCCTCCATCATCCAGAACTACCGCCCGGTATCTCTTCCTTTTCTTTCTAAAACCATAGAACGAGCTGCTTCTACTCAACTTTCTTCTTTCTTTTCTAACAACAACCTGCTGGACCCCCATCAGTCTGGCTTCAGATCGGACCACTCGACAGAGACCGCGCTCCTCTCCGTCACTGAGTCGCTCCATGCCGCACGAGCAGCCTCCCTCTCCTCTGTCCTCATTCTTTTAGATCTCTCTGCTGCCTTTGACACTGTGGATCACTCCATCCTCCTGTCCGCCCTGTCAGCAACGGGCATCTGTGGCACAGCCCTGGACTGGATTGAGTCCTACCTCTTTGGTCACTCCTTCCAGGTTGCCTGGGCTGGTACGGTATCGACACCTCGGCCCCTTGCCACAGAGTTCCCCAGGGCTCAGTCCTAGGCCCGCTTCTTTTTTCTCTTTACACTCGTTCCCTTGGCCCTGTGATCACTGCACATGGGCTATCCTACCACTGCTATGCGGATGATACCCAACTCTTCATCTCGTTCCCACCATCTGATACACAGGTTTCAGCCCGTATCTCTGCTTGCCTGAGTGACATCCAGAGCTGGATGGACAACCACTAACTAAAGCTCAACCCAGGCAAGACTGAAATGATATTCATCCCTGCTAATACCTCTCCCCACCTGGATCTCTCCATTTCCCTCTGGGATACCGCACTCACGCCATCACCCAGTGCAAGGAACCTCAGCGTAGTGATGGACAGCAGACTGTCCCTTTCCGAGAACATTGCGGCGGTGACCCTGTCGAGGACCCGGCCCTAGGCCCGCCTGATGAAAATGGGTTTGGCAGGAATGCTTTGTTAACCCCTCGCACACGCCAGTGGGGTGGTAGTAAGCACGCCCGTAAGAGGAAAAATATGTGGTTCAAGACAAATGTACAACCGTTTATGGACACTGAGGAGTCTGAAGTCAGAGGACTTAGATTTACTAGAGAGCAAGGCTAGAGGCCTGACTGAGGCCATGCGTAGAATGTGTTCCAGCATGACCTTGGAGGAGACTCAACATGCTGAACGAGTGATTGGTGACCCACGGGGTCTGGCTTTTAAAGAAACGGTAAATATAATAACATTCTTGGTTGAGAAGTGTGGGCTTGCTCCTACAGGGGAGGAGCATAAGGCCTGGTTAAAGCAAAGAGATGAGGAAAACAATATGGACGATTGGGAAATAAAAGAGTATGAGGAGATGGAAAAATGTAGGAAAGATAAGGAAGAAGGGAGGGATGTTAATACCGAAAGAAGATTAAGAGGCTTTAAGGGCCTCCCTGATTATAGCACTGACAATTTGTCGGATAGATTCAAAGGACTGACTGTAGAGGAGTTGGGGGATGAATTACACTCGGCTATTAATTGGATGTCCTTTGTAGATTCCTTAAGGCGACACAAGAAAGAGCACCTGAAGAATGTATTGAGATGGTAGAAGGCACTTACTGCTGGCTTGTATTAAATCAAAATATGCAGAGAGTCCAGGAGAGACTACGACAGTGAGGCAGATAACAGTGATGAATAGGCTCATTAAAAAAGTTGCATAAGAGCAGGTGTTTTCCCACTCGGTATAATGGGGATATTTCGGGATGAATGTCTTACCAAAATAAATACACTTCTATACAAGTTTCAGGATATATAAGGAGTGAGCTTTTAGACGTTAAAAAAGCCTCTTAGGATTTCACTTAACAAGATATCTAAGGGCTGTTGAGGAGAGAGCAACGCAGGACAACTATAATCAAGCTGGAGTGGCGCGCTCCCTCTGCCTAGTGATGTGTATCTGCAATTCCCCAACGACTTCTGTGTGAACTTGACCTGGAGCCCACTGGAGAAATTGAACAGCAGTACATGTAGCGTTCAATACCACATTACAGTAACAGCTGGGCAGGCTGGCGACCCGGAGTCCCGTACGGAGGAATCTACGCATTACCAGGAATGTCTGGATATGGAGAACGGAGTGACGTATGCGGTGCAGACTCAGCCCAAGAGTTGTGGCAACAGGACTGATACTGATAGCGAAGAGGTGTTCATGCGCATCCCTCATCGCACAGAAAAGCTGGTGAAAGAGTTTAATTGCTTTTACGACATGCTTGGAGCCATGAACTGCACCTGGCGGCCAACAGATGGGACCAGAGACCTCCAGCTCTACTACTGACATAAGCATATGGAAATGAAGACCTTGGGTAGCTGTGGCCTGTACTTCTCCAGCGGGGAGGATAAAACAGGCTGTCACCTGCATGGAAAGCTGCCCGACTTCACCGACCTTCACATCCTCTTGAACAGGAGGAGGGGTCCCTCCACGCTACAGAACACCTTCCTGCTGGACCCACGCAAGAACCTGAAGCCTCCCCCCCTAACCTCAGTATCAGTGAGGAGAGGCACATGCTGCGGCCCCGACGTGTTCGAAGACTGCTGGAAGTACATGTACCGCTACAGAAGCAGCGGGTCCTCTGACTGGCAGGAGAAGTATAGTTTACCGGACATATAAAGCAATGTATGTGATTAGCAAACTGAAAGATGATATTTAACCTGTGAGCTGTATAACTCTATTCTTTTGATTATAATAAAGTATATCTGACTATAATCATATCTGAGAGAGGGTGAATTAATAAAGAAAGGGTCTTTCAGAGGAATACAGTGAATACAGGAGATCATATAACAGCGTTGCGTCACACCACTTCACTTCGAGACTGGGCTGGAAGTTCAGTAGAACTTACCAGTTCTCCAGGGCGTTCGAAAGTACTTAAAGGAAAAGAGAGTTCGTCTCCGAGACACCTCCTCGTGGGGTACTGCTCGTGGGAACGTGAGGTCTCAGCTCGGCACGGGGTCCGCGCTCAAGACACCCGGTCATGCAGGTTCTTCCTATACAACAAACAGAGAATCTGCCCCTTTCTCACCCCCTACTCGACCCAGCTCCTGGTCCAAGCCATGGTTCTGTCCCATCTGGACTACTGCAATTCCCTCTTGGCTGGCCTCCCAGCGTCAGCCATCAGACCCCTCCAACTTATCCAGAATGCAGCAGCTCGTCTGGTGTTCAACCTTCCCAAATACTCACACGTCACCCGCCTGCTTAATTCCCTCCACTGGCTGCCTGTCATGGCTCGCATCAAATTCAAAACATTGGTGCTAGCCTTCCAAGCATTTAAGGGGTCTTCCCCAGCTTACCTACAAAAAATCATCAGACCCTACACCCCTGCCAGACCTCTTCGTTCAGCCTCCACAGGCCGCTTGGCACCTCCCCCTCTCCGAACCTCCACCTCACGCTCACGACTACTGTCTGTTCTGGCTCCACAGTGGTGGAACGAACTCCCCGTTGAGGTCTCCCCACCTTCAAGCGCAAACTGAAGACGCACCTCTTCAAGCAGCACCTCTCCCCATCCCTCCCTACCTCCCTGTGAACCTTAATTGTTGTCTTTGTGATTTACGTAGTGTTTCGGTATTTTTAGTTGGCTAGGTAAGCAGTATTTGGACAGTTAAGTTTGGTCACTTTTGCTTTGTTGTTTGTTTGTTCATTTGTTGATAAAAAATAAATAAATAATAATAATAATAATAGGCCCTGGTCCTTATCTTTGTTGTACGGGTAGCAATTGAAATTGTACTTCCCTCTAGGGTCTTTCAGCGCACTTACCCCTGGTTATGGGTATGCACTTTATTGAACGTCGCTCTGGATAAGAGCGTCTGCCAAATGCCAATAATGTAATGTAATGGAATGGATTCACTATCATATCATATGCATTGAGTGAAGTTGTGTCATTGTGAATAAGTTTTTGGGTTCAACAAATTATTTTGTTTTGTATTCAAGTGTTTGGAGTTTTGAAAAAGCATTTTGATTATCCATTTGGAGTTCTGTGTCTACAGTTTTGAAAAATGATCTCAAGGTCAAAGAATTGTAAATAAACAGAAAATTAACTCATTCAAAAGACATGCAGGGCAGGGCCATCATTGGGGCTCACCAATAGGTTTTGCAAGGATAGGCCTTCAAGCCCTGAAGCAGGCAAAACAGTGATGCAAAACATATCTAAAATCTCTCTAATTTGACAGCCAATAAAGCAAATCATTCTCAGGAGACGCTAAAGGATGAGAGTTTATAGGTCATGGTTTTTCTGCCACGGCAAGAAGATACAATCAGAGAATCAACCAGGATTCACGTTACCAGTAAAAAGTAGGGCGTCGTCACACCCTGATTGGACAAGGGAATGCACCAGGCTGCTCTCAATTACCAATTAAGAGCCAGTTTCCCACACCCTGAGCTGCAGGTGAATCAAATCACCCTCCAATCAACCCAGTTGAAGTTTGCTCTGCTGCAAACTGAAATTGAGGAAAAAAACTTCCCAACATTAGCGAACAATGAAAATAACTCACTAAAGAAAATGGGTGACTGCTACACTTTAATGTATAGCCTGATTGTGTGCTTATGAATGGAGAAGAAAAAATAAATGTGTTAACCAATAAAACATACAGATAAAGGAAGTATGAGTGTGGAATCCACCCTTTGCAGCCTTAAGTTCTGGTTCAGCACATCCATCCATCCATCCATCCATTATCTTAACCCGCTTTTCCTGAACAGGGTCGCAGGGGGGCTGGAGCCTATCCCAGCATACATTGGGCGAAAGGCAGGAATACACCCTGGATAGGTCGCCAGTCCATCACACAGCACACACACCATTCACTCACACACTCATACCTATGGGCAATTTAGACTCTCCAATCAGCCTAACCTGCATGTCTTTGGACTGTGGGAGGAAACCGGAGTACCCAGAGGAAACCCACGCAGACACGGGGAGAACATGCAAACTCCGCACAGAGAGGCCCCTGCCGACGGGGATTCGAACTCAGGACCTCCTTGCTGTGAGGCGGCAGTGCTACCCACTGCACCATGTTGAAATTGGAAATATTTGGATTTGATGATTTGTGAAAGGGTTAGTTTTTAGTGCTGGTTGAACTAACCAGAAAAACAAAAGAATAGTAATGTAATGTAATGGCCAGGACCCCAAACCTAAGTCTAACCTAATATTCCTGATCCTCTCTTTCTGTGGTGTCTTTATTGGTAGGTCCCAAACACCTAGGGCAGCATATGATCCTGTTCTGGAATCTGGGGCATTGAAATGCCCTATTGATCTATTTGGGTTTTTAAATCTGTTGTTAAAACTATCCCACACCCCAAATGCTACAGATGTTTTTTTTCAACACACGTCTCCAAATGAGCTAACATATGACCAACAACCTGACAAAAATCCTTACAAAAGCCATGACTATAGATTTCTATCAAAACCAATACAGACTACACAGCAAGCATTCAGGATGATTTCGGCTTGGTTTTGAGCTTTGAATTGTTTAAGCAATCCAAGTTCAGCATGAGTGAATTCACATTCTGCTCTGAGCTTGAATTACTTCATGAAGAAGCTTGAAAGCAGAAGTGAAGTGTCATGCTGTGAATAACTGTGATACGTAATCTTTAGCAGAGCTGTCGTATGTTAGACAGTAATACACTGCTGAATCTCCTGCCTCCACATTATTAATTATCAACTGACAGTCAGATTTAGTCTGACATTTAGAAGAGAAGTGACTGGAGGAGAATCCAGCTGCATATGTGGGAGAGCTGTGAGTGAGGTGGTAATACAACACAAACTGAGGAACTCCACCTGGAACCTGCTTGTACCAGCGAGCAGTATAACCAGTCACAGTCCCAAGGTTACAGTCCATAGTGGCCGTATCTCCTTTACTCACTGTCAGAACAGGAGGCTTCTGTGTCACCACTGTCACTCCACTCACACCTGGGAAAAAAGAAGCTTCTTACATGAGAGCACAGCGATGAGAGTGCAGAGTGTCCCCAGCATGTTGTCAGTGTGTGGTGTGAACGGCCCTTACTGTCCAGCTGAGAGATGAGCAGGTTGGACTGTGAGGACAGGAGAGGCTGCAGGCCCCAGATATAAGGGGCCAGTCAGGGAGATGCAGAGGGAGGAGCCTCTGCACTCAGCCACTTTTTTTTTTACTGTTTTTGTTTCTTATATGACAAAGTGGTTTGAAGTTAGATAGGCAAGAACACATTTAATCCAGTTATTTTATGTGGGTTTCAAGCAGGTTAACTTTCTTTTATATTCACTTTCATTAATGCAGTCTGCATTGCTTCTTCAACATCTTCATCATGAAAGAATTAATCACTTCATCCAAAAGGCGGACCATTACCTTTGTGAAGAATAATTAAATGTTTTTGAAGCTGCTTACTGGTGGTGGAAGTGAAGCATGACAATCATGGACGTGCGGTCAGGGTAGGCAGGGTAGGCAGTGCCTACCCTGTGATAATCCAATCAAAATTACTCAACAAAACAAAAATAAAAATAAATGTTTTACATGTAAATGTAAATAGTTTTTCTAATATTTCATGTGTTTTATTGGTCCTGTTCTTTTTGCTCAAAATTCCCAAAATGTCTAAAACGGCGTTAAAATATGTCGTGAGGCGCTAGGCTGTACAGGATATGCTGCAGCACTCCGTTTCATTGTAGTGGAAGACGCGCGTCCCCGCCTCTCATTACTTTCAATGGCAGGGTAGGCAAGAGCTCTTCTGCCGACCCTGCTGAGGATTCATTCATTCAGGAGACTTCAGAATCCGCGCATGCGTATTGCCTGGTTTGCGTGTTTTACAGTAGCCAGGGTAGGCAAGGGTGTCATATCATATGTGTCATCTGCGCGAGGCTTCCAGCCATAATGGCACGAAACCACAAGGTGCTTAGAACCTACAACACAGTCAGAAACATGTTGATGCAACAATTTCACAACTTTAGTAAGTTGGATTTCCAACAAAAGTTGGATTTAATTAAAAAAGGCAGACCAACACCAGCACTTCCCGAACTTCATCAACGCAAGGGACAGAAAATTGTGCGCTCCTTCCATCAGGAGTGGTATGAAAGAAGAGAGTGGCTTCGTGGCTCAGCTAGCAATGGCAGGCTATACTGTTTTCCGTGCTTGCTCTTCTCAAGGGAGAGAGACAACGTCTGGGTAGGAGCCGGCTACTTTTAAACGAACTGTTGTCGATCTAAAAAAAAGACAGATTCAGCAACTGTATGGCTTATTTCAAATGTTTTCAGAAACACATTTCAGTGAACTATTTTCGTAATATAACAGACTGTAGCAGCCAGGCTCGCTACTTCCGGGTCCGCAGACGAGGCAGGAAGGAGAGCCAACGGGCCAGCAGACCGCTTTATTTAACACCAATCAATAATGTACCTTAAAATAGGCAAAAGCAGAGACAGCATTAAATACATCGCAACATAATTATTTCCCATATTATTACCATTTTTTCAAAGTCGTCTTCGTGTCTCTCTGCTCCGTTTCCTCCGTATCCGTAAGCTTTGAAAAAACGTGCACAAGTACGCACGTAATGAACGCAGAGTACGGACAGAATGCTCCGTCCGGATCCGTATGCGTATTTAACATAGAGCATAAATGGGTCTTAACTAGGTTGGCAACTATTAACTCGTCAGGCTTATCACGGAGAAGTGGTTTTACAGTTAAACAGCATGACCAGGGTAAAAGACAAATTAATGAAAGGAACAAAAGAGAAAAGAAACAAGAATCAAGCTAGAAACAAACTGCGACTGGCGTCGCTCGCCCGCTTGTGCCAGCCGTGGCTATCTAAAAATACAAACAAACGGAGCTATTGTTATGCAAAGGCGAGACGGAGACTCGCTGGCGTACAACTCCATAAAACTCTTCTTTGCGTCACAAACTGGTGGCATATCCGCATACGTCTTCACCTTCTTGGGTGCCTGGGTAATGGACTCAAACAGGGAGAGAATACTGATAATCCAAACATGGGCGAGATTGCCGTGAATTATCTAGATTTAAATGTCCTGCGGGTGAGTGGCCACCACAACTGATCTGTTTTAGGTTTACTTTATCAGATAAAGATTCCTAAGTTTAAAATAGCCGCTTTAGAAGCAAGCGTACCTGGGCTTGGATGCCTCAGCACATGGATACACAGCTCTTCCTGAACACCACGCAGGACCCCAGCTAGTCGTTTCTGCCACGGCCTATCTAGAATGAGCCCCGTAGTGGCAGACCTCCTCGGTCCCGCCCACTACATTGTGTTGGTGGATTTTTGGAAAGCTTTGTGTGATTCTTAATTGGGATGTAGTGTGTAAACTGCGCAGTGCTTTGAATGACACTTTGAATGGATGGTTGTCATATGAAAACTCATTTGTAGACTACCTCTTGCGCCCCTAATTTAAAAAGTCTAACTAGGCCTAATATCTTTGAGAATTTTGTTTAAGAATATCCCTTGCCTACCCATTCACCGACCTCACCACACGTCACTGATGACAATTAAGCAACTTTCAACTCTTCACTTACTCAGCGGGAACCTAACTTGCTTCAAGTAAATATATCCAGCAGTATAACTGGATTCCATGTAAAGGGTATGTGAGCTGTGTGAGTTACTCTGCATAATCATGTCTGCTAAATACCCAAAAATGCTATATCATGTGTTTTGTTTAATTGGATATTTCTTAAATGATAAGTGAATCATCATCTTACAGAGGACGAGCATCATGGAAAAATGAACTGATTTTCACTAAATCTGTGTTTTGTCTCTACAGCTGAAATGGCTCTCATAACCGTTCAGATTTTGCTGATGAAATGATCTATTTGGGCTTTTAAAAATGTGCAGTAAGGGAGGAGGTGGGGCTGGTATAGCAGGAAGGGAATCTCCAACCACAGGTGATGACTCTACTGTGGGACTGATTTGTGAAGGAAGGTGTTTAACTCTAGTCTTTGAGCACCAGCTCACATCATTAGTAGTTCACTCCGTGAATGAAGCTGTTAATGGCAGTGGGTACTGCTCTGTTTTGGCTGTGTAATGTGGAGTCTCCTCAGTAAGGCTTTGCAGACGTCTGTAGTACAGACACTCCAGAGCACCAGAGTCCCTCACTTCCTCCATGTGTGAATGCTGATGGACGCTGTGTGACTCCTGGTGTGGGAGGGTCAAGGGGAGGGGACACAATCCTACAGGATTCTTCCTCTTCTCCTCTGACTACAGTCTGTCTGAAGATGGAGGAGCAGCGTTCCTCTAAGAGGGGTAAATCCACACTGCTCAGAGCTAGAGTGCTGTATAGGGCAGCCTGTAGCGTAGTGGTTAAGGTAAATGACTGGGACAGGCAAGGTTGGTGGTTTGAATCCCAGTGTAGCCACAAGAAGATCCGCACAGCCGTTGGGCCCTTGAGAAAGGCCCTTAACCGTGCATTGCTCCAGGGGAGGATTGTCTCCTGCCTAGTCTAATCAACTGTATGTTCCTCTGGATAAGAGCGTCTGCCAAATGCCAATAATGTAATGTAATGTAATGTAATGTATCAGTTTCTTTAAATTAGCAGCATATTCGGGCTCTGTGATAGAGATGTGTGGATTCCTTCGCCATTAAGCCCATCACTGGTGTCCATGCACATGGCAAAACCAGCAGATGCCTGTCCAGTAAAGGTTTCTGGCTCCTGTGATCTGGGCCTTGTGCAGATACTGACATGGTTGAGGACTCCTGGTTTGGCTCGAGTGAATTCACATCCTGCTCCGAGTGTGAAGTTCTCTCCTTTCTGAAGCAGCTTTAAAGCAGAAGTGAAGCTCAGAGGTTTTTGTCATGGTGTGAATCACTGTGATACCGACTCTTTAGCAGAGCTGTCATATGCTTGACAGTAATACACTGCTGAGTCTCCTGCCTCCACATTATTAATTATAAACTGACAGTCAGATTTAGTCTGACATTTAGAAGAGAAGTGACTGGAGGAGAATCCAGCTCCATATGTTGGAGAGCTGAGAGTGAGGTGGTTATACAGCACAAACTGAGGAACTCCACCTGGAACCTGCTTATACCAGCGAGCACCACTACCAGTCACAGTCCCCAGGTTACAGTCCATAGTGGCCGTATCTCCTTTACTCACTGTCAGAACAGGAGGCTTCTGTGTCACCACTGTCACTCCACTCACACCTGGGAAATAAGAAGCTTGCATAAGAAACATTTAAGTTGCTTTAAAATTTTAGAATAAAGATGAATATAAGTTTCTTACATGAGAGCACAGCGATGAGAGTGCAGAGTGTCCCCAGCATGTTGTCAGTGTGTGGTGTGAACGGCCCTTACTGTCCAGCTGAGAGATGAGCAGGTTGGAGTGTGAGGAGAGGAGAGGCTGCAGGCCCCAGATATAAGGGGCCGGTCTGGGAGATGCAGAGGGAGGTGCCTCTGCACTAACACAATCACAGCAGAAATCTTTACCAGAATTTCATAGCCCGGAGAACATTTTAGACTGTGAATCAGTTCTCCATGAGCTAATCCCTCCCCAGACGTGTAGCAGGTGTGTGTGCACTGTCCATCCTCTCTGCTCTCTGTCCCACAGGTTTTAAAAGGAGCTCAGGGACTGACATTAATGATACCCTCCCACTCACAATGGAGACATGGAGAGCACACAGGGCTGACCATAATCACCTCAGCTGCGCAACAGGCCTACAAAATGATCTGAAAGAAATCATTTATAATACTCAATAATATCCCATTCAGTGTCGCTTTGGTTAGGTTTTTTCAAACGTTGCCGAAACGGAATATGAAAAAATTAAAGAACATTGTTTATGCTGGTCTCCCTTTTCTATCAAAGTCACTCTCAGACAGAGCATTGCCATTCATTTCTTTCAAGATATTAAAATGATACAGAAGCTTTTGATGCAGTCTGGTTCAGCCCTCCTCACACCTGCAGGTCAATAAGCAGACATGGGGCTGTGATTCTGAGTTCTGAAAGGAGCTGAAATCACTCCCTCATTTGCATGCCGCTATAAATAGTGTGTGCAAGTGCTGCAGGTGTGTCTTCGTTTCAGTAGCAGGACTGTCTCTCCATCGCCCTCTGCTGGATAAACATGGCTGTACCTGCAGTAGCAGCTGATTCAAGCAGCCCCTTCCACCGCCATCACACGCTGTTATCCTAACAACACCAAAGCACACCATAGCAGTGTGACAAGCAATGTTACCGGTGTCACAGCATATTGAGGAATTCAAACATTTCTGTCTTTCTCCTCTGACATCTATTTCCCATTATTTCAGTGCAGGCAAAAGTGTCCTACAGACCCTGATCAATTAATTCAAAAGTGTATTCAAATTTGATCATGTCATTATGAATCTGCTTTGTATCCAACACCAGCACTAATCTGCCACCTTCTGTGTACAAGTAAAATTGTGCAAGGTCTTGAAGACTCATTTCTGACAGGTCCTTATTCTTTCTGGTAGATTTCCTTACATGAAATCTATATTTGTGTATTAGGATGTTTGCTTTGGCTAAGTAAGCAGTGTTTGGATAGGTAAGCAGTTTGTTCATACATTTGCGATGGACTGGCGACCTGTCCAGGGTGCATACCTGCCTTTCGCCCAATGTATGCTGGGATAGGCTCCAGCCCCCCTGCAACCCTGTTCAGGTTAAGCAGGTTAAGATAATGGATGGATGGATGTTATTACGATAAAAAAAAGAAAAAGAAAAGATGATCAAATAGGCCCTGGTCCTTATCTCTGTTGTGCAGGTAGCAGTTGAAATTGCACTTATCCCTGGTTATGGGTATGAACTTTACACATTGTTGTACGTCGCTCTTGATAAGAGCATCTGCCAAATGCAATTAATGTAATATATATTGATGTATATTAGCCAGGATGCTTCACTAGAAACACTGTATTTAGGCTGCCAGCTGATACAGACATTTGATACACTCTGATACCCCCGTACAAAAACCTTAGCTCAGTTTGGGCACAGCAAGAGGGAACTGAAACACATCATGGATACAGCTCTGAACTGAAATCCTCGACAGAACACTCTCAGAGTCTTTTGAGAATATGGATCAATATGCAGTACTCCCTAATTCAGAAATAATCTGATACAATTTGGAATTGTCACTGGAAACTGGGTTTAAGACCAATATGAGGACCCATCTGATAACAAGAAAAATCCATGAAAAATCATAACAGAGTCCCCTTTTTTCAAGTGTATCTCTGTACAGATTATTTTGAATAGTATGTCATTAAATTGTAATGATTAGCGGGTCACACAGTCATGAGACATGAGAACCACAGTAGTGCCAATAACAGTCAAGGGACTGACTATGAGGCTGAGAAATAAGAAAAAAAAAGGCAGCTGTCATTAAAGATCTCATGACACCCTATCACAAAGAGTAGGGAGTTCCCTGGGCTTTTGATTCTACTTCAACACATTCCCTTCCCTGGACGTCTTCCTTGGTCTTTCCAAACTGAATTTGTGACATGCAACCTACAGAAAGGGAGAATATAATTTGACACGAAGAGGAAAAGGTACCGGGAGCTTAAAATAAGTGCTATGCTAGAAACTTGCCTTCTTCCAAAAAGCTAAACTGTGAACCAGTGAGTACTGGCCCACTTCAAGCACTGGTGGTGGCTGAAAAGATTGGAGTCACCCTCACACAAAGGAGTGCACATGGCTTTTACATTACATTACTGGCATTTGGCATCTTATCCAGAGCGACATACAGCTGATTAGACTGAGCAGGAGACAATCCTCCCCTGGAGCAATGCAGGCCTTGCTCAAGGGCCCAATGGTTGTGCGGATCTTATTGTGGCTACACTACAAGCAGGTTCCAGGTGGAGTTCCTCAAATTGTGTCGTATTATTACATCACCAACAGCTCTCCAACATATGGAGCTGGATTCTCCTCCAGTCACTTCTCTTCTAAATGTCAGACTAAATCTGACTGTCAGTTAATAATGAATAATGTGGAGGCAGGAGACTCAGCAGTGTATTACTGTAACACATGGGACAGCTCTGTGAGTGAGTATGTATCACAGTGACTCACACCATGACAAAAACCTCTGAGCTTCACTTCTGCTTTAAAGCTTCTACATAAATGAGTGGAAGCTCAGAGCAGAATGTGATATTCATTCAAACTGAACTCGGATCTCTCAGCCGTGTTGGTAAAAGTATTACTAAATTACTGTGTAAATTGTCTAGCTTGTATGAATTTTACTTTGTCATTTTCATTTTCTTGTCAGATATCTAATATCATGGCTTTAATAAGGTTCTTTTATGTCAGGTTGTTGTTCACATTTTAGCTCATTGGGAACACCTGTGCACTGATACATTTGTACCATTTGGGGTACAGGAAGTTGTACATCCTTATTTCCAGTCACAACAGAGGTAATGGAGGAGATAACACTTGAATTGTAAATGATAAATCACACTTGCAAAAACAAACATAAAAATAAAAAGATGGGACACCACACTAAATCTCTATTTACTGGGAAATTGTATTGTGTTGTTGTTCGTGGCCGACAATTATGTCAATTGATGTCAAAAATGGTTAAGAACCCCCCTGTGATAAAGGAGATGGTGATGAAATATTACATCCAATCATAATATGCTAAAATGCATCAGGTAATTGGTGTCAATAGATTTATTAATACTAAAAGATGATCTAAATATGGAATGTTCCTACAATAATCAGTTTCCATGTAGAATTGTTTTGTGTCTACAGTTTTGAAAAATGACCTCAAGGTCAAAGAATTGTAAATAAACAGAAAATGAACTCACTCAAAAGACGTGCAGGGCAGGGCCATCATTGGGGCTCACCAATAGGTTTTGCAAGGATAGGCCCTCAAGCCCTGAAGCAGGCAAAACAGTGACGCAAAACATATCTAAAATCCCTCTAATTTGACAGCCAATAAAGCAAATAATTCTCAGGAGACCCTAAAGGATGATAGTTTATAGGTCATGGTTTTTCTGCCACGCAGTCCAACTGCGAGAAGAGATGATCAGAGAATCAACCAGGTTCCAAAAAAGGGCATTGTCACACCCTGATTGGACAAGAAGGGAATACACCAGGCTGCTCTCAATAACCAATTACGAGCCACACCCTGAGCTGCAGATGAATCAAATCACCCTCCAATCAACCCAGTGGAAGTTTGCTCTGCTGCAAAACAAAATTTAGGAGAAAAAAATTCCCAACATCAGCGAACAACGAAAATAATTCGCTAAAGAAACTCCTAGCCAGCACTATAAAACGGGTGACTGCTACACTTTAATGTATAGCCTGATTGTGTGCATATGAATGGAGTGTTTTAAAAGAAAAAATTAATTTGTTAACCAATAAAACATACAGATAAAGGAAGTATGAGTGTGGAATCCACCCTTTGCAGCCTTAAGTTCTGGTTGAGCACAGGAGAAGGCAGCTTATTTTAAGGAGGGAATTAAAAAATATGAATGGAAAAAAGGTACAAAAGAAAATGGCACAAATGAAAAAGTATGCTCAGTATGTGCAAGTATGCAAAATGTAATAAAAGTTTGGGCCTTGTGAACCTGCTATGATGATTTTGTATCCCCTTTGAATGAAAAGTGACTGAGAGGTAAACTGTGGTTTAGAGACTCAGCTTTAATGATTGTACAAGTTTACTCACGTAAGTTTGAAGAGCTAAAAAACAAGCAAGGAGTTGAATTGGCTTTTGGATTTGACTTTTGGCTTGGTAGATTACGTTAATGATATGGATATAGTTGCACAAATTTATTAGAAAGTTTACTGTGAAGTGGATTGTGAACTTTGAAATGAAATAGTGAAACAAATGTTTGGACATGATGATTTGTGAAAGGGTTAGTTTTTAGTGCTGGTTTCACAAACCAAAAAAATTAAAGAATAGTAATGTAATGTAATGGCCAGGATACCACACCTAAGTCTAACCTAATATTCCTGATCCTCTCTTTCTGTGGTGTCCCTATTTTACCAAGGGAAGCACATGATCCTGTTCTGGAATGTGGGGCAGAAAAAGATTGTTGTTAAAACTATCCCACATCCCAAATGCTACAGATGTATTTTCTCAACACACATCTCCAAATTAGCTACCATATGAACAACAACCTGACAAAAAACCTACAAAATCCATGACAATCAATACATTACATAGCACTGAGGATGATTTGGCTTGGTTCTGAGATCTGAACTGTTTAAGAGATCCTAGTTCAGCTTGAGTGAATTCACATTCTGCTCTAAGCATGAACTACTTTATGAAGAAGCTTGAAAGCAGAAGTGAAGCTCAGAGGTTTTTGTCATGGTGTAAATCACTGTGATACATTCTCTTTAGTTGTGCTTGTTTGACAGTAATAAACTGCTGAGTCTCCTGCCTCCACATTATTAATTATCAATCTATAATCCGATTTACTCTGATGATTGGATGTGAAGCGGGTGGAGGAGAATCCAGCTCCATATGTTGGAGCGCTGTTTGGATGGTAGAAAAACAGCACAAACTGAGGAACTCCCCCTGGAACCTGTTTGTACCACCGAGCAGCACTATTATTCACAGTCCCCAGGTTACAGTCTAGAGTGGCCGTATCTCCTTTACTCACTGTCAGAACAGGAGGCTTCTGTGTCACCACTGTCACTCCACTCACACCTGGGAAATAAGAAGCTTGCATAAGAAACATTTAAGTTGCTTTAAAATTTTAGAATAAAGATGAATATAAGTTTCTTACATGAGAGCACAGCGATGAGAGTGCAGAGTGTCCCCAGCATGTTGTCAGTGTGTGGTGTGAACGGCCCTTACTGTCCAGCTGAGAGATGAGCAGGTTGGATTGTGAGGAGAGGAGAGGCTTCAGGCCCCAGATATAAGGGGCCGGTCAGGGAGATGCAGAGGGAGGAGCCTCTGCACTCAGCCACTAAATGGTTTTGGGGGGAACACATTTTTTACTGTTTTTGTTTCTCATATGACAAAGTGGTTCTAAGTTAGATAGGCAAGAACACATTTAATCCAGTTATTTTATGTGGGTTTCAAGCAGGTTAACTTTCTTTTATATTCATTTTCATTTATGCAGTCTGCATTTTTTCTTCAACATCTTCATCATGAAAGAATGAATCACCTCATCCGAAAGGCGGACAATTACCTTTGTGAAGAATAATTTAATATTTTTGAAGCTGATTACTGGTGGTGGAAGTGCAGCATGACAAATAAGCAACTTTCAACTCTTAGACAGGATTCATTTACTCAGAAGGAACCTGACTTGCTTCAAGTAAATATATCCAGCTGTATAACTGGATTCCATGCAAAGGGTATGTGAGCTTTGTGGATCACTCTGCATAAACATAGACATTTCTTAAATGACAAGTGAATCATCATCTTACAGAGGACTAGCATCATGGAAAAATGAACTGATTTTCAGTAAAACTGTGTTTTGTCTCTACAGCTGAAATGGCTCTCATGACTGTTCAGATTTAGCTTATTAAATGATCTATTTGGGCTTATAAAAATGTGCAGTAAGGGAGGAGGTGGGGTTGTCTAGTGGGACGGGAATCTCCACCCACAGGTGATGACTTTACTGTGGGACTGATTTGTGAAGGAAGGTGTTGAACTCTAGTCTTTGAGCACCAGCTCACATCATTAGTATTTCACTCTGTAAATGAAGCTGTTCATGGCAGTGGGTACTGCTCTGTTTTGGCTGTGTAATGTGGAGTCTCCTAAGTAAGGCTTTGCAGACGTCTGTAGTACAGGCACTCCAGAGCACCAGAGTCCCTCACTTCCTCCATGTGTGAATGCTGATGGACGCTGTGTGACTCCTGGTGTGGGAGGGTCAGGGGGAGGGGACACAATCCTGCAGGACTCTTCCTCTTCTCCTCTGACTCCAGTCTGTGTCTGAAGATGGAGGAGCAGCATTCCTCTAAGAGGCCATACATCCACACTGTTCAGAGTTAGAGTGCTGTATAGAGCAGCCTGTAGCGTAGTGGTTAAGGTACATGACTGGGACCCGCAAGGGCCCTTGAGCAAGGCCCTTAACCCTGCATTGCTCCAAGGGAGGATTGTCTCCTGCTTGGTCTAATCAACTGTACGTCGCTCTGGATAAGAGCGTCTGCCAAATGCCATTCTTGTAATGTAATGTAATGTATCAGTTTCTTTAAATTAGCAGTGATAGTGATAGAGATGTGTGGATTCCTTCGCCATTAAGTCCATCACTGGTGTCCATGCACATGGAAAAACCAGCAGATGCCTGTCCAGTAAAGGTCTCTGGCTCCTGTGATCTGGGCCTTGTGCAGTTACTGACATGGTTGAGGACTCCTGCTTCAGCTCGTGTGAATTCACATCCTGCTCTGAGTGTGAAGTTCTCTCCTTTCTGAAGCAGCTTTAAAGCAGAAGTGAAGCTCAGAGGTTTTTGTCATGGTGTGAATCACTGTGATACCTCCTCTTTAGCTGTGCTGTCCCATGTATGACAGTAATACACTGCTGAGTCTCCTGCCTCCACAATATTAATTATCAATCTATAATCAGATTTACTCTGATGATTGGATGTGAAGTGGGTGGAGGAGAATCCAGCTCCATATGTTGGAGCGCTGTAACCATGGTAGAAATGCAGCACAAACTGAGGAACTCCACCTGGAACCTGCTTGTACCACTTAGCATTACTATTAGTCACAGTCCCCAGGTTACAGTCTAGAGTGGCCGTATCTCCTTTACTCACTGTCAGAACAGGAGGCTTCTGTGTCACCACTGTCACTCCACTCACACCTGGGAAATAAGAAGCTCACATAAGAAACATTTAAGTTGCTTTAAAATTTTAGAATAAAGATGAATATAAGTTTCTTACATGAGAGCACAGCGATGAGAGTGCAGAGTGTCCCCAGCATGTTGTCAGTGTGTGGTGTGAACGGCCCTTACTGTCCAGCTGAGAGATGAGCAGGTTGGAGTGTGAGGAGAGGAGAGGCTGCAGGCCCCAGATATAAGGGGCCGGTCAGGGAGATGGAGAGGGAGGAGCCTCTGCACTAACCCAATCACAGCAAATCACAGAAAATCTTTACCAGAATTTCATAGCCCAGAGAACCCTCCCACTCACAATGGAGACATGGAGAGCACACATGGCTGACCATAATCACCTCAGCAGCGCAACAGGCCTACAAAATGATCTGAAAGAAAGAATTCCCATTCTTTCCCATTCAGTGTCGCTTTCAGTGTCGCTTTGGTTAGGTTTTTTTTTTTCAAACGTTGCCAAAACGGAATATGAAAAAATTTAAGAACATTGTTTATGCTGGTCTCCCTTTTCTATCAAAGTCACTCTCAGACAGAGCATTGCCATTCATTTCTTTCAAGATATTAAAATGATACAGAAGCTTTTGATGCAGTCTGGTTCAGCCCTCCCCACACCTGCAGGTCAATAAGCAGACATGGGGCTGTGATTCTGAGTTCTGAAAGGAGCTGAAATCACTCCCTCATTTGCATGCCGCTATAAATAGTGTGTGCAAATCCTGCAGGTGTGTCTCCGTTTCAGTAGCGGGACTGTCTCTCCATCGCCCTCTGTTGGATAAACATGGCTGTACCTGCAGCACCAGCTGATTCAAGCAGCCCCTTCCACCGCCATCACACGCTGTTATCCTAACAACACCAAAGCACATCATAGCAGTGTGACAAGCAATGTTACCGGTGTCACAGCATATTGAGGAATTCAAACATTTCTGTCTTTCTCCTCTGACATCTATTTCCCAGTATTTCAGTGCAGGCAAAAGTGTCCTACAGACCCTGATCAATTAATTCAAAAATGTATTCAAATGTAATCATGTCACTATGAATCTGCTTTGTATCCAACACCAGCACTAATCTGCCACCTTCTCTGTACAAGTAAAATAAGTAAAATAAGTAAACAAAAGGTCTTGAAGACTCATTTCGGACAGGTCCTTATTCTTTCTGGGAGATTTCATAACAGGAAACCAATATTTGTGTATTAGGATGTTTGCTTTGGCTAAGTAAGCAGTGTTTGGCGAGGGAAGCAGTTTGTTCATACACTTGCGTGATGCGGTATTACGATTAAAAAACAAAAAAACAAACAGATGATCAAATAGGCCCTGGTCCTTATCTCTCTGGTGCAGGTAGCAGTTGAAATTGCACTTCCCTCTCGGGGCCCTCCTTTCAGCGCACTTATCCCTGGTTATGGGTATGAACTTTGCACTTTGTTGTACGTCGCTCTGGATAAGAGCATCTGCCAAATGCCATTAATGTAATGTGATGTATATTAGATTGGATGCTTGACGACAAACACTGTATTTAGGCTGCCAGCTGAAATAGACATTTGATACACTCTTCATGTTTTTAACATCTATTCTACAAGTGCAAAAGTCCCGACTTCGCTCGTCCTAAACCTAACCCTAACCCCATAAGAAGCCATACTCCTGCTCATTACGGCTCGGGGTTCAGGCGTCAGGTGTGACACTGCTGCGTGGCTGTGCAGCTCAGCTGCCCATGCGTCTGTCACTGCGCTTTCATTGAGACTTATTGATTTATTATATTATTTATTTATCTTTATATTTATTATGTTTTCAATTTTCCTTTGCGCATCGCAGTATGGAGAGAAATTAGTCTGAAAATGATTGACAAATGCGTGTAACACGGTCCACAAATAAGAGACGCACCTGGAATGTATTTTCCTATCCACAAACAAATATCTCTCAACTTGTGTCTTGTAAATTGCCATGTAAATGACTGTGCACCAAGTCTCAAGTGTAAAATTGGTTTATCAAGCGTAGAATCTGCGTTTGTGGATCAGGTGACATCTGTGCATTCAGCGACGTGAGTTTGTGAGCAGTGGCGGCTGGTAACTAGGTTCAAAAACAATATTTCTAACCTCTAACATTTGCTTTTCTGTTTGCTAAATCGCTGATTTACCAGACATAAAACTGTGTACATATACCAATCAGCCACAACATTAAAACACCTGCTTAAACCAGGTTTATAAATAAGCAGGTCATCATAATTGAATTGCATTGAGAAGTTTAATTTTGAAAGGAAAATTGAAATACTGTAAGCTCATTGGGAGGAGGTGCATAGTTTTGTTATTTAAATATCTTGGGACATAAAGGTGTTCATGTCCGCCCTGTCAGCAACGGGCATCTGTGGCACAGCCCTGGGGCCTCATTTATAAACGTTGCGTATGCACAAAAGAATGCGTACGCCACTTTCTAAGCAAAAAAACTAACTTGATGGGAAAATGTGCGGTCCTCCACGGAAACTCTGACCCATGCGTACGCACATTAACTGGAGAAATGAGAAACTGCGACTCCGATGGCAATGGGATGAAACGCGAGAAATGGTGTGAAATTGATACTGATGTGTCCTGTGCCTTTAATGCTCGTGACGTAAGACCAGGAAAACGGGAAGTGAAACAGGATGTAAAACGGTATAAAGATTTGCTGGGAGTTGTGGCTGGGTATGGCTGCTGTAAGGACGTGCTTCGTCCCAGTTATACTTATTAAAGTGTTGTATTGTTGAATCTCGCTATACGGGTTCTCTCCCTTCCAACATTTGGCGACGAGACACAACATTTGGCGACGAGAGAAGTCGAAAATGATACACAACAGATACCACTGTCAAATAAATCTAAATATTACCTCTCACGTATCATATATGAAGAGTTAATTTGCAAAAACGGATAAAAGCCTCTCTTACAACGAATAAACAAACAGCTGTTTGATTGATGCTCCCTAGAGTGCCCAAAACATATGATTTAGGATGATAAATAAAAACGGAGATGTAGACGAATTGTTAAACAACACTTCATGTTATTAAATGTATTCTATTAAATAATATGGTGAACAGTCGGACAAATTACGCTGCACTGATGCCGGGCAGATACGAGTGCATAGTTTCATATATTATCATATTCATATATTATGTTTTATAATGTGTTTATTGTTGAGGATTTTTGTTCGTTTTATCTCTTAATTTTGTAACTGTGTTTTCAATGGTAGACAAATAACGTGTATTATTATCATTATTATTATTACTATTATGATTATTATTATTATTATTATTAATATTATTATTATCATCGTCATCACATTCGTTGTGCAGAACTGTTCGTCATTTACAATCAATCAGGATAATTCCCACACCTGTAGCCTTTCAGAGGCAATCAAATGGCTGAAATCCCTTTTCTTGGCCTTCTTTTCAGCCTTTGCCAGTGTCGTCTTCGTGAAATGCATATTCATTAGGGGTGTTTCACTGCCACTTGCCTTTATAGGCAACTGTGGGCGGGACATGAAGCTGGCAAAGGTGCGCCACATTTAGAGTTGATTGTGATTTATAAAGGAAAACTGGCGTGGGACGTGCGTATGCAATGCTTTATAAATCAGAATATTTTTGGGCATATGCACGTCCTGGGTTTCCTACGCACAGTTTTATAAATGAGGCCCCTGGACTGGATTGAGTCCTACCTCTCTGGTCGCTCCTTCCAGGTTGCCTGGGCTGGTATGGTATCGACACCTCGGCCACTTGCCACAGGAGTTCCCCATGGATCAGTCCTAGGCCCGCTTCTTTTTTCTCTTTACATTCGTTACCTTGGCCCTGTGATGACTGCACATGGGCTATCCTACCACTGCTATGCGCACAATACCCAACTCTTCATCTCGTTCCCACCATCTGATACACAGGTTTCAGCCCGTATCTCTGCTTGCCTTAGTGATATCCAGAGCTGGATGGACAACCACCATCTAAAGCTCAACCCGGGTAAGACTGAAATGATATTCATTCCTGCTAATACCTCTCCCCATCTGGATCTCTCCATTTCCCTCGGGGATACCACACTTACGCCATCACCCAGTGCAAGGAACCTCGGTCTGGTGATGGACAGCAGACTGTCCCTCTCCGAGAACATTGCAGCGGTGACCCGGTCATGCAGGTTCTTCCTATACAACATACGGAGAATCCGCCCCTTTCTCACCCCCTACTCGACCCAGCTCCTGGTCCAAGCGATGGTTCTGTCCCGCCTGGACTACTGCAATTCACCCTTGGCTGCCTCCCGGCGTCCGCCATCAGACCCATCCAACTTATCCAGAATGCAGCAGGTCGTCTGGTCTTCAACCTTCCCAAATACTCACGTCACCCCCCTGCTTAATTCCCTCCACTGGCTGCCTGTCATGGCTCGCATCAAATTCAAAACATTGGTGCCAGCCTTCCAAGCAGTTAAGGGGTCTTCCCCAGCTTACCTACAAAAAATCATCAGACCCTACACCCCTGTCAGACCTCTTCGTTCAGCCTCCACAGGCCGCTTGGCACCTCCCCCTCTCCAAACTTCCACCTCACGCTCACGACTACTGTCTGTTCTGGCTCCACGGTGGTGGAATGAACTCCCTGTTGAGGTCCGAACGGTAGAATCTCTCCCCACCTTCAAGCGCAAACTGAAGACGTACCTCTTCAAGCAGCACCTCTCCCCGTCCCTCCCTGTGAACCTTTATTGTTGTCTTTCTGTGATTTACTTTTTTGTGTATCGGTATTTTTAGTTGGCTAGGTAAGCAGTGTTTGGCGAGTTAAGTTTGGTCACTTTTGCTTTGTTGTTTGTTTGTTTATTTGTTTGTTTAAAAAAAAAAATTTAATAGGCCTGACTTCCCCCCCCCCGATGTCCAGCTGACATCTGCGAAGCCAACAGACATCTGCGCCAGGCACACCAGCGTGGCTTTGCCTGTCTTCAGCTCCTCGCTGGACGGAGGCAGGAGAGAGAGTGTAGGCGCAGCAAGAGAAGAGTCTGCAAAAAAAGAATAAATCAAGTAAATTAACAAATTAATTCATTGAACCAGGTCATTCATGTTGGCATTTCAATTCACTCAAGAATATTGCTGTAAGTTTCATTACTTTCTATCCCATACTATGTGCCACAAATGCAATGTACTTCTTAACTCATACATAATAAACAAAGTCATTACAGTCTTATCATGATTGCTATTTAGTAAAATGAGAAAAAAGATATTATCTACAAGATATAGCAAATGGGATGTAGACATATTAGGTATCAACTTCAATATGAAGTTACAACTGTAAAACAAAGCAGGCTAAATAACAAATAGCCGATGTAATTCTACATAAAAACTATTCCTTGAGACATCTTGATTAGATAAAAAGCAGTCTCTTGCATGAATATGCAAAATATCTCAAAACTAGCTATTACAGAAAAAAAGCATACTGGAAAGTAATTTTCTCTTGTGTGGCATGGAAAATGCATCTCAAGATGAGCAGTTAGGGCAAAAACAAACTGCCAAAAACTACATGAAGCACCACCAACATATGTCTTACGAAGCTACACGGAAAAAAACTTAAAAAGTCTGCACAAAGAACAACAGAGAAAATAAAGAGATGAAAAGAGACTTACCAGTGACAATCAGTTTAGTGCCTTGGCCGAATATCACAGTGATACAGATGATGCACACCCCCGTACAAAAACCTCAGCTCAGTTTGAACACAGCAAGAGGGAACTGAAACACATCATGAATACAATTCTGAACTGAAATCCTCAACAGAACACTCTCAGAGTCTTTTGAGAATTCAGATCAACATGCAGTACTCCATGACTCAGAAATAATCTGATACAATTTGGAATTGTCACTTGTAAGGGTAATGTTCTTAATTGATTCTTAATTGACAATATGTGTGAACATAAAAACAATCACGTGATTGCAAATAACTTTTCAGTGATAATCCTTATTACTATTAGACCACTTTCTGAATTAACTGCTTACTATGAGTCTTTCTCTGTCTCTCTCCAGCAGACAGACAGCCTTTGACCTTAATGTCTCTGCCTCTCATCTAGCGCATACTGGTCTTACAGCAAGGTCAACAAGGGGTATTCAGAAGACAAAATACTGATAAATGTTCATGGCCAGCTTCATGTCTTTTTGCTTTGGTAAAGCGCCCCCTTCAGGAAAAGTGTGTATAAGAGTCTTACTGTGTCTGCTTCAAATCAGAAAGCCGGTAAGCTTTCTTACTTTCTGTCATTTCTTTGCAAATAAATATGAAAGGTAAACTGAAGAATGGCTATTGTTGTTTTTTACTGGATCTGTTTCATCAGACGATGCTCACCTGTGGAAAGTTAAAAAGGGTATTTTCCCCTGACACACTGAAAACAGGTTTTAAGACCAATATGAGGACCCATCTGAAAACAAGAAGATTCTCCATGAAAAATCATAACAGAGTCCCCTTTTGTCAAGAGTATCTCTGTACAGATTATTTTGTATAGTATGTCATTAAATTGTAATGATTAGCGGGTCACACAGAAACATGAGAACCACAGTACTGCCAATAACAGTCAAGGGACTGATAATGAGGCTGAGAAATAAGAACAAAAACAGGCAGCTGTCATTAAAGATCCCATGACACCCTATCACAGAGAGTAGGGAGTTCCTTGGACTTTTGATTCTACTTCAACACATTCCCTTCCCTGGTCTTTCCAAACTGAATTTGTGACATGCAACCTACAGAAAGGGAGAATATGATTTGACACGAAGAGGAAAAGGTACCAGGAGTTTAAAATAAGTGCCGGTATGCTAGAAACTTGCCTTCCTCCAAAAAGCAAAACTGTGATCCAGTGAGTACTGGCCCACTTCAAGCACTGGTGGTGGCCCCCTCAGACACAAGAGTGCACATGGCTTTTACATTACATTATTGGCATTTGGCATCTTATCCAGAGCAAAGTACAGTTGATTAGACTAAGCAAGTGACAATCCTCCCCTGGAGCAATGCAGGCCTTGCTCAAGAGCCAAATGGCTCTGCGGATCTTATTGTGGCTACACTGGGATTAGAACCACCAACCTTGCGTGTCCCAGTCATGTTCCTTAACCACTACGCTACAGGCCGCCCCCTACACTTCTACACTGATCAGCTGATTGGATAAAAATTAATGCACCACCTTAAAAGTTTTCTTGTTTGTGAAATGAATGCTGTGCTGCCAAAATGAAACTAATGTAATGATGGGGCTGCCAGTAGCTTACTGTTGGTCGCAAAAGGTCGGTGGTTCTAATCCCGGTGTAGCCACAATAAGATCTGCACAGCTGTTGGGCCCTTGAGCAAGGCCCTTAACCCTGCATTGCTCCAGGGGAGGATTGTCTCCTGCTTAGTCTAATCAGCTGTACGTCGCTCTGTTTTTGGGTTCAACAAATTATTTTGTTGTATATTCAGGCAATTGTTTTTGATTATCCATTTTGCGTTCTGTGTCTACAGTTTTGAAAAATGACCTCAAGGTCAAAGAATTGTAAATAAACAGAAAATGAACTCACTCAAAAGACGTGCAGGGCAGGGCCATCATTGGGGCTCACCAATAGGTTTTGCAAGGATAGGCCCTCAAGCCCTGAAGCAGGCAAAATAGTGATGCAAAACATAGCTAAAATCTCTCTAATTTGACAGCCAATGAAGCAAATAATTCTCAGGAGACCCTAAAGGATGAGAGTTTATAGGTCATGGTTTTTCTGCAACAGCATGAAACTGCAAGAAGATACAATCAGAGAATCAACCAGGATTCACGTTACCAGTAAAAAGTAGGGCGTTGTCACATCCTGATTGGACAAGGGAATGCACCAGACTGCTCTAAATGACCAATTAAGAGCGTTTCCCACACCCTGAGCTGCAGGTGAATCAAATCACCCTCCAATCAACCCAGTGGAAGTTTGCTCTGCTGCAAACCGAAATAGAGGAAAAAAAATTCCTAACATAAGCGAACAATGAAAATAACTCACTAAAGGAACTCCTAGCCGGCACCAGAAAATGGGTGACTGCTACACTTTAATGTATAGTATTTTAAAAGAAAAAATAAATGTGTTAACCAATAAAACATACAGATGAAGGAAGTATGAGTGTGGAATCCACCCTTCGCAGGAGAAGGCAACTTATTTTAAGCCGGGAATAAAAAAATATGAATGGAAAAAGTACAAAAGAAAATAGCACAAATGAATGTGCAAGTATGCAAACGTGATGTTTTTGTATCTCCTTTGAATGAAAAGTGACTGGTAAACTGCGGTTTAGTGACTCAGCCTTGATGATTGTACAAGTTTACTCACGTAAATTCAGTTTGAAGTGATACAGACTGAGTGATTTATATATAAAAAACAAGCAGGGAATTGGGGAACTGGTGGCACACCAGTAAGTAGATGAGGTTAGTGATATGGATATAGTTGCAGGAATTTATTAATAAGTTTACTGTGAAATTTGAAATGAAATAGTGAAATGGATTGGATTTTGAAATTGGTATTACTTGGATTGTCATGGTGTAAATCACTGTGATACCTGCTCTTTAGCAGAGTCATCCCATGTGTTACAGTAATACACTGCTGAGTCTCCTGCCTCCACATTATTAATTATCAACTGACAGTCAGATTTAGTCTGACATTTAGAAGAGAAGTGACTGGAGGAGAATCCAGTTCCATATGTGGGAGAGCTGTGAGTGAGGTGGTAATACAACACAAACTGAGGAGCTCCACCTGGAACCTGTTTGTACCAGCGAGCAGTATAACCAGTCACAGTCCCCAGGTTACAGTCCGTAGTGGCCGTATCTCCTTTACTCACTGTCAGAACAGGAGGTTTCTGTGTCACCACTGTCACTCCACTCACACCTGGGAAAAAGAAGCTCACATAAGAAACATTTAAGTTGCATTACAATTTTAGAATAAAGATGAACAAAAGTTTCTTACATGAGAGCACAGCGATGAGAGTGCATAGTGTCCCCAGCATGTTGTCAGTGTGTGGTGTGAACGGCCCTTACTGTCCAGCTGAGAGATGAGCAGGTTGGAGTGTGAGGAGAGGCTGCAGGCCCCAGATATAAGGGGCCGTTCAGGGAGAGGCAGAGGGAGGAGCCTCTGCATTAAGCCACTAAATGGTTTTGGGGAACACTTTTCTTTTACTGTTTTTGTTTCTTATATGACAAAGTGGTTTGAAGTTAGATAGGCAAGAACACATTTAATCCAGTTATTTTATGTGGGTTTCAAGCAGGTTAACTTTCTTTTATATTCACTTTCATTAATGCAGTCTGCATTGTTTCTTCAACATCTTCATCATGAAAGAATGAATCACTTCATCCAAAAGTGGACAATTACCTTTGTGAAGAATAATTAAATGTTTTTGAAGCTGCTTACTGGTGGTGGTAGTGAAGCATGACAATTAAGCAACTTTCAACTCTTAGACAGGATTCACTTACTCAGTGGGAACCTGACTTGCTTCAAGTAAATATATCCAGCTCTATAACTGGATTCCATGTCAAGGGTAAGTGAGCTGTGTGAGTTACTCTGCATAATCATGTCTGCTAAATACCCAAAAATGCTATATCATGTCTTTTGTTTAATTGGATATTTCTTAAATGACAAGTGAATCATCATCATACAGAGGAGTAGCATCATGGAAAAATGAACTGATTTTCAGTAAATCTACAGCTGAAATGGCTCTCATGACTGTTCAGATTTAGCTGATTAAATGATCTATTTGGGCTTTTAAAAATGTGCAGTAAGGGAGGAGGTGGGGCTGGTATAGCAGGAAGGGAATCTCCACCCACAGGTGATGACTCTACTGTGGGACTGATTTATGAAGGAAGGTGTTGAACTCTAGTCTTTGAGCACCAGCTCACATCATTAGTAGTTCACTCTGTAAATGAAGGTGTTAATGGTAGTGGGTACTACTCTGTTTTGGCTATTAATGTGGAGTCTCCTAAGTAAGGCTTTGCAGACGTCTGTAGTACAGACATTCCAGAGCACCAGAGTCCCTCACTTCCTCCATGTGTGAATGCTGATGGACGGTGAGCTCCTATTCGGGGTCTGTGATAGAGATGTGTGGATTTCTTTGCCATTAAGTCCATCACTGGAGTCTATGCACATGGAAAAACCAGCAAATGCCTGTCCAGTAAAGGTCCCTGGCACCTGTGATCTGGGCCTTGTGCAGTTACTGACATGATTGAGGACTCCTGGTTCGGCTCGAGTGAATTCACATCCTGCTCCGATTGTGAAGTTCCCTCCTTTCTGAAACAGCTTTAAAGCAGAAGTGAAGCTCAGAGGTTTTTGTCATGGTGTGAATCACTGTGATACCATCTCTGTAGCTGTGGTGTCCCATGTCTTACAGTAATACACTGCTGAGTCTCCTTCCTCCACATTATTAATTATCAATCTATAATCAGATTTACTCTGATGATTGCATGTGAAACGGGTGGAGGAGAATCCAGCTCCATAGAAGGGAGAGCTGTTAGAGTGAAAGAAACGCAGCACATACTGAGGAGCTCCCCCAGGAACCTGCTTATACCAGCGAGCAGCACTAGTAGTCACAGTCCCCAGGTTACAGTCCATAGTGGCCGTATTTCCTTTACTCACTGTCAGAACAGGAGGCTTCTGTGTCACCACTGTCACTCCACTCACACCTGGGAAATAAGAAGCTCACATAAGAAACATTTAAGTTGCATTACAATTTTATAATAAAGATGAATATAAGTTTCTTACATGAGAGCACAGCGATGAGAGTGCAGAGTGTCCCCAGCATGTTGTCAGTGTGTGGTGCGAATGGCCCTTACTGTCCAGCTGAGAGATGAGCAGGTTGGAGTGTGAGGAGAGGAGAGGCTGCAGGCCCCAGATATAAGGGGCCGGTCAGGGAGATGGAGAGGGAGGAGCCTCTGCACTCAGCCAATAACAGCAGAAATCGTTACCAGAATTTCAAAGCCCAGAGAACATTTTAGACTGTGAATCAGTTCTCCATGAGCTAATCCCTCCCCAGACGTGTAGCAGGTGTGTGTGCACTGTCCATCCTCTCTGCTCTCTGTCCCACAGGTTTTAAAAGGAGCTCAGGGACTGATGTTATTGAGACCCACCCACTCACAATGGAGACATGGAGAGCACACAGGGCTGACCATAATCACCTCAGCAACGCAACAGGCCTACAAAATGATCTGAAAGAAATCATTTATAATACTCAATAATATCCCATTCAGTGTCGCTTTGGTTAGGTTTTTTTAAATGTTGCCAAAATGGAATATGAAAAAATTAAAGAACATTGTTCATGCTGATCTCCCTTTTCTATCAAAGTCACTCTAAGACAAAGCATTGCCATTAATTTCTTTCAAGGTAATAAAATGAAACAGAAGCTTTTGATGCAGTCTGGTTCAGCCCTCCTCACACCTGCAGGTCAATATGCAGACATGGGGCTGTGATTCTGAGTTCTGAAAGGAGCTGAAATCACTCCCTCATTTGAATACTGCTATAAATAGTGTGTGCAAATCCTGCAGGTGTGTCTCCGTTTCAGTTGCGGGACTGTCTCTCCATCGCCCTCTGCTGGATAAACATGGCTGTACCTGCAGCACCAGCTGATTAAAGCAGCCCCTTCCACCGCCATCACACGCTGTTATCCTAACAATACCAAAGCACATCATAGCAGTGTGACAAGCAATGTTACCGGTGTCACAGCATATTGAGAATTTCTGTCTTTATGCCTTATCCTTTGCCATCAATTTCCCAGTATTTCAGTGCAGGCAAAAGTGTCCTACAGACCCTGATCAATTAATTCAAAAATGTATTCAAATGTAATTGTTACGGCGGGGAGGAGAGAGGAAACAGAAGCAGACACAGGGGTGTGGAAAAGGGCAAGTTTACTCACAGGTGATGGGGTAGACAGAGCGTAGTCACAAAACAGGCCAAGGTCAAAAACCAGGGGGTTAGTCCAACAATGCAAAGGTACAGAAATCCACAACAACGAAAGAATAGTCCAGGGAAGCAGGCAGGGGTCAAAACCGGAAATCCAATGAACAGGGGCAAGGACTCAGGAACAGGGGCAAGGACTCAGGAACAGGGGCAAGGACTCAGGAACAGGGCCAAGGACTCAGGAACAAGGGCAAGGATACAGGAACAAGGGGGCTAGAACTGGGGGGAAGGAATAAAGGGCTCAGAAACAAAAACAGGACAAGACGAACTAGCAGCGTGCAACTGAAAAGGACAGGTATAAATACACAGGGGAATGAGACAAACTAGGCGGGGCATGGGAGTGAGGGCGGTCTAACAAATAAACATCAGGTGAGACACATGAAAGGGTAATAGGACAATAACGAGGGGGAAACGAAAACGCGAACTGGATTCACAATGACACACATGTAAAACAAACGGCTCCGGACTCGAGAGTAGACAATTGCAGAGAATCAGGAGATGCAGAGATAAGGAGAGACAAGTGCGAATACTTCACTGAAACTAAGCAAGTCATCAGTGATAGAATAAGGAGGCAGAGTTACAGAACAGAATTAAAACTGGAGATGCGTTAGTAAGTTAGTTAAGTGATTTAAATTACAAATACCCAAAACTAGTGAATGTTAGTTTGTTAGTTTGACAAACATATTAGTGTGTTAGTATAATTAGTACTGTACAAATTCTATGTTAGTTGGGATTAGTATATTAGTGCTATGTCCAAACATGAAATTGAGAGAAAGCAGGAAGATTGGAAGGAAGACTGAACCCCGGAACTACCGTAAACACCCGAATAGTGGGGCACGCAGACAAGGGAGTGACTGGGCTAGAAAACATTCAGACTCAGACATCACAGGGGAAGACGAGTGCAAAGACTAATGACTATAAACAGAACACCAGACATGAATATGAAAAATAATAAATTACAAGAATGATGATAATAAACAATGATAAACTAACACACAGAACACAGGAATGTAGAACCTGCACAGCTAGACCAATGAGGGAATAGCTGGAGGTGAAGGGACGACGTGTTCTTTCCTGGCTGTTTAGAAGTGAATGAAAAAATTTTAATTATCAAACTCCACACAAGAACAGAGCACAATTATGTTTAGGAATATACTGGGTCTGTTGCCACGGGTCGGATATGGATTGACCTGCCCCATATCCCGCTTACAACTGGCCTGAAACAGATCAGTAAAATTCCTAATATTCTCCGTTCGTAAACGGGGCCGTATTGAAAGCTTAGTGGTTACTCTCGTTCCACTCGTTTATCTGACTCCATTTAAGATATATAATTTAGAAATTTGGGTTTGAAATTTACGCGAACCTCGGGAGTGATTACACTCGACTCGTACCTGCGCCACCATTACTCAATATATGTTCTCGCGATTAACATTATTGCTGAATATCTCAGTTCGGTGTAGAACTCAGAGGCTGAGGGTCCAGTCAACACAATACATACAACACAGTCATGATAGTTGCGAGCCCAGGTCGGCGTAGCATTAACTGGGCTCCTTAGAGATAATTTGACAGGAACCAGCGCCGTAACGCCCAGGGGTTCCCTTCGCGTCAAACCACAAGAGCCGTGCCTAACCGACCCTTTAAGTTGGCAGAAACTTGCTGGCCTCACAGCTTAGAACTATCACATGGGTACCAAGCTCTCAGTTCGGTGTAGAACTCAGAGGCTGAGGGTCCAGTCAACACAATACATGCAACACAGTCATGATAGTTGCGAGCCCAGGTCGGCGTAGCATTAACTGGGCTCCTTAGAGATAATTTGACAGGAACCAGCGCCGTAACGCCCAGGGGTTCCCTTCGCATCAAACCACAAGAGCCGTGCATAGCCGACCCTTTACGTTGGCAGAAACTTGCTGGCCTCACAGCTTAGAACTATCACCTGTACCAAGGGACTGCCGATCGGTCAGTCCTTGGTCCCCATTGTCCCCCTCAATATTCAGTTGTAATTTAGGCTGAAAAGGAATAAAATGAATTGGAGTCATGGAGATCACGCAAGTTACAAACAAAATAGTTTATTTGCAGGCGGGTAGGCAGTTAGCGTAGAATTACACAGTCAATTACGAAAAGACAAATTGAAGATAAAAAGAACAGAGTGAAATAGTCTTACCCAGCCTGCTTTCGCTACACACATATACAAAGTATGCACAGTGTGGGAAGTCGAGTGCGATCTTCCACTGCTACACATACATACATACATACATACACAAGACATGTTGTGTGGGATGTCGAATACGATCTTCCTGATACTTACATACACGTACAATATGCTGTGTGGGAGGTCGAATACGATCTTCCCTGATAGGCTCGTCTCCCTGGCTTTTATGCCAAATCATGTGTTTGATCCAGGCGGCAGTGCCATAAATTAGCCTGGTGGGGTTGTCGAATCTGGAATTTAGACCCCCACCGTTGGGGGTTGTTGCGTAGGGAAAATTAGATGATTACCAAGAGAGGACGTGTAGGTTTTCCCTTGAGTTATTGAGTTATTATGGTTATTAAAATCCATTTGGTATGAAATGTATCTCATCTGATTCCTTGATTTTACTGGATCACATCCATACCAAACAGATTATCCTAATGTTTTGTTATGGTGCAGTTATCATGAAACCTCCCTCCTGTGTATCCATTTTACATGTAATTCCTGTTATTACAACAATGGGCAGAATGCAATACAACAAGGATCACATGGGCAATGTTTACAATATTGTACCGGGTCTATTGACCATCTCAACCACAGTTCTGAGGTTTTCCTCCAAGAGAGTAGTCCCTGGGGTAATGACAGCAGTGCCCAAAGGAGGGCACTGTGGTACTGCCCGGAGTCTTTCCCCCTGGAAGTGACCAGGTGTGGGGTCATAAGATTTTAGGCACATTCTTTTCCCAGGAGTTTTAATGGCCCACATGGCCTAATTGCCCGGGAACCGCTCATCCACCCACCATATATCTATCCCTTATCTTCTTGGCGTCACTGGTCTGGAACTCGTCAAAAGGTACTACAAACAGCATTGTCCTTTGTCCCTTTTGACACACACCAGAACCCCCACCTCACAAATGGCAGAGTCAACCCCCAGCTCACAGGCTCCTCACAGATGGCAGTCACACTTCGCCTCCCTCCTACAGGAACATAACAATAATCATGTCACTACGAATCTGCTTTGTATCCGACACCAGCACTAATCTTCCATCTTCTGTGTACAATTAAAATAAGTAAAATAAGTAAAAAAAAGGTCTTGAAGACTCATTTCGGACAGGTCCTCATTCTTTCTGGTAGATTTCCTAACAGGAAACCAATATTTGTGTATTAGGATGTTTGCTTTGGCTAAGTAAGCAGTGTTTGGCTAGGGAAGCAGTTTGTTCATACATTTGCGTGTTGCGGTATTACGATTAAAAAACAAAAAAACTAACTGATGATCAAATAGGCCCTGGTCCTTATCTCTGTTGTGCAGGTAGCAGTTGAAATTGCACTTCCCTCTCGGGTCTTTCAGCGCACTTATCCCTGGTTATAGGTATGAACTTTGCACTTTGTTGTACGTCGCTCTGGATAAGAGCATCTGCCAAATGCCATTCATGTAATGTGATGTATATTAGCTAGGATACTTTACTACAAACACTGTATTTAGGCTGCCAGCTGATACAGACATTTGATACACTCTTCATGTTTTCAACAACTATTCTACAAGTGCAAAAGTCCCGACTTCGCTCGTCCTAAACCGAACTCTAACCCCACAGAAAGGAATATAGCAAGCCATACTCCTGCTCATTACGGCTCGGGGTTCAGGCGGCAGGTGTGACACTGCTGCGTGGCTGTGCAGTTCAACTGCCCATGCGTCTGTCACTGCGCTTTCATTGAGATATTTATTTATTTATTAAGAAGTGATCAATTTCCCTTTGACCATCGCAGTATGTAGAGAGATTGGTCTCAAAATTATTGACAAATGCGTGTAACATGGTCCACAAATAAGAGACGCACCTGGAATGTATTTTCCTATCCACAAACAAATATCTCTCAACTTGTGTCTTGTAAATTGCCATGTAAATGATTGTGAAGTCTCAAGTGTAAAATCGGTTTATCAAGCGTAGAATCTGCGTTTGTGGATCGAGTGACATCTGTGCATTCAGCGACGCAAGTTTGTGAGCAGTGGCGGCTGGTAAATAGGGACGCTGTCATTTCAAAAAAAATATTTCTAACCTTTTATATTTCTATTTGCTTTTCTGTTTGCTAAATCGCTGATTTACCAGACATAAAACTGTGTACATATACCAATCAGCCACAACATTAAAACACCTGCTTAAACCAGGTTTATAATTAAGCAGGTCATCATAATTGAATTGCATTGAGAAGTTTAATTTTGAAAGGAAAATTGAAATACTGTAAGCTCATTGGGAGGAGGTGCATAGTTTTGTTCGTTAAATATCTTGGGACATAAAGGTGTTCATGTCCGCCCTGTCAGCAACGGGCATCTGTGGCACAGCCCTGGGGCCTCATTTATAAACGTTGCGTATGCACAAAAGAATGCGTACGCCACTTTCTAAGCAAAAAAACTAACTTGACGGGAAAATGTGCGGTCCTCCACGGAAACTCTGACCCATGCGTACGCACATTAACTGGAGAAATGAGAAACAGCGACTCGGATGGCAATGGGATGAAACGCGAGAAATGGTGTGAAATTGATACTGTTGTGTCCTGTGCCTTTAATGCTCGTGACGTAAGACCAGGAAAACGGGAGGTGAAACAGGATGTAAAACGGTATAAAGATTTGCCAGGAGTTGTGGCTGGGTATGGCTGCTGTAAGGACGTGCTTCGTCCCTGTTATACTTATTAAAGTGTTGGATTGTTGAATCTCGCTATACGGGTTCTCTCCCTTCCAACATTTGGCGACGAGACACAACATTTGGCAACGAAAGAAGTCGAAAATGATACACAACAGATACCACTGTGTAAAATAAATCGAAATATTACCTCTCACGTATCATATATGAAGAGTTAATTTGCAAAAACGGATAAAAGCCTCTCTTACAACGAATAAACAAACAGCTGTTTGATTGATGCTCCCTAGAGTGCCCAAAACATATGATTTAGGATGATAAATAAAAACGGAGATGTAGACGAATTGTTAAACAACACTTCATGTTATTAATTGTATTCTCATAAATAATATGGTGAACAGTCGGACAAATTACGCTGCACTGATGCCGGGCAGATACGAGTGCATAGTTTCATATATTATCATATTCATATATTATGTTTTATAATGTGTTTATTGTTAAGGATTTTTGTTCGTTTTATCTCTTAATTTTGTAACTGTGTTTTCAATGGTAGACAAATAACGTGTATTATCATCATTATTATTATTACTATTATGATTATTATTATTATTATTATTAATATTATTATTATCATCGTCATCACATTCGTTGTGCAGAACTGTTCGTCATTTACAATCAATCAGGATAATTCCCACACCTGTAGCCTTTCAGAGGCAATCAAATGGCTGAAATCCCTTTTCTTGGCCTTCTTTTCAGCCTTTGCCAGTGTCGTCTTCGTGAAATGCATATTCACTAGGGGTGTTTCACTGCCTATTTATAGGCAACTGTGGGCGGGACATGAAGCTGGCAAAGGTGCGCCACATTTAGAGTTGATTGTGATTTATAAAGGAAAACTGGCGTGGGACGTGCGTATGCAATGCTTTATAAATCAGAATATTTTTGGGCATACGCACGTCCTGGGTTTCCTACGCACAGTTTTATAAATGAGGCCCCTGGACTGGATTGAGTCCTACCTCTCTGGTCGCTCCTTCCAGGTTGCCTGGGCTGGAACGGTATCGATACCTCGACCACTTGCCACAGGAGTTCCCCATGGCTCAGTCCTAGGCCCGCTTCTTTTTTCTCTTTACATTCGTTACCTTGGCCCTGTGATGACTGCACATGGGCTATCCTACCACTGCTATGCGTACAATACCCAACTCTTCATCTCGTTCCCACCATCTGATACACAGGTTTCAGCCCGTATCTCTGCTTGCCTTAGTGATATCCAGAGCTGGATGGACAACCACCATCTAAAGCTCAACCCGGGTAAGACTAAAATGATATTCATTCCTGCTAATACCTCTCCTCATCTGGATCTCTCCATTTCCCTCGGGGATATCACACTTACGCCATCACCCAGTGCAAGGAACCTCGGCGTGGTGATGGACAGCAGACTGTCCCTCTCCGAGAACATTGCGGCGGTGACCCGGTCATGCAGGTTCTTCCTATACAACATACGGAGAATCCGCCCCTTTCTCACCCCCTACTCGACCCAGCTCCTGGTCCAAGCGATGGTTCTGTCCCGCCTGGACTACTGCAATTCCCCCTTGGCTGGCCTCCCAGCGTCCGCCATCAGACCCATCCAACTTATCCAGAATGCAGCAGGTCGTCTGGTCTTCAACCTTCCCAAATACTCACGTCACCCCCCTGCTTAATTCCCTCCACTGGCTGCCTGTCATGGCTCGCATCAAATTCAAAACATTGGTGCTAGCCTTCCAAGCAGTTAAGGGGTCTTCCCCAGCTTACCTACAAAAAATCATCCGACCCTACACCCCTGTCAGACCTCTTCGTTCAGCCTCCACAGGCCGCTTGGCACCTCCCCCTCTCCAAACTTCCACCTCACGCTCACGACTACTGTCTGTTCTGGCTCCACGGTGGTGGAATGAACTCCCTGTTGAGGTCAGAACTGTAGAATCTCTCCCCACCTTCAAGCGCAAACTGAAGACGTACCTCTTCAAGCAGCACCTCTCCCCGTCCCTCCCTGTGAACCTTTATTGTTGTCTTTCTGTGATTTACTTTTTTGTGTATCGGTATTTTTAGTTGGCTAGGTAAGCAGTGTTTGGCGAGTTAAGTTTGGTCACTTTTGCTTTGTTGTTTGTTTGTTTATTTGTTTGTTTAAAAAAAAAAAATGTAATAGGCCTGACTTCCCCCCCGATGTCCAGCTGACATCTGCAAAGCCAACAGACATCTGCGCCAGGCACACCAGCGTGGCTTTGCCCGTCTTCAGCTCCTCGCTGGACGGAGGCAGGAGAGAGAGTGTAGGCGCAGCAAGAGAAAAGTCTGCAAAAAAAGAATAAATCAAGTAAATTAACAAATGAATGAATTGAACCAGGTCATTCATGTTGGCATTTCAATTCACTCAAGAATATTACTGTAAGTTTCATTACTTTCTATCCCATACTATGTGCCACAAATGCAATGTACTTCTTAACTCATACATAATAAACAAAGTCATTACAGTCTTATCATGATTGCTATTCAGTAAAATGAGAAAAAAGATATTATCTACAATATATAGCAAATGGGATGTAGACATATTAGGTATCAACTTCAATATGAAGTTACAACTGTAAAACAAAGCAGGTTAAATAACAAATAGCCGATGTAATTCTACATAAAAACTATTCCTTGAGACATCTTGATTAGATAAAAAGCAGTCTCTTGCATGAATATGCAAAATATCTCAAAACTAGCTATTACAGAAAAAGAGCATACTGGAAAGTAATTTTCTCTTGTGTGGCATGGAAAATGCATCTCAAGATGAGCAGTTAGGGCAAAAACAAACTGCCAAAAACTACATGAAGCACCACCAACATATGTCTTACGAAGCTACACGGAAAAAAACTTAAAAAGTCTGCACAAAGAACAACAGAGAAAATAAAGAAATGAAAAGAGACTTACCAGTGACAATCAGTTTAGTGCCTTGGCCGAATACTACAGTGATACAGATGATGCACACCCCCGTACAAAAACCTCAGCTCAGTTTGAACACAGCAAGAGGGAACTGAAACACATCATGAATACAATTCTGAACTGAAATCCTCAACAGAACACTCTCAGAGTCTTTTGAGAATTCAGATCAACATGCAGTACTCCATGACTCAGAAATAATCTGATACAATTTGGAATTGTCACTTGTAAGGGTAATGTTCTTAATTGATTCTTAATTGACAATATATGTGAACATAAAAACAATCACGTGATTGCAAATAACTTTTCAGTGATAATCCTTATTACTATTAGACCACTTTCTGAATTAACTGCTTACTATGAGTCTTTCTCTGTGTCTCTCCAGCAGACAGACAGCCTTTGACCTTAATGTCTCTGCCTCTCATCTAGCGCATACTGGTCTTACAGCAAGGTCAACAAGGGGTATTCAGAAGACAAAATACTGATAAATGTTCATGGCCAGCTTCATGTCTTTTTGCTTTGGTAAAGCCCCCCCTTCAGGAAAAGTGTGTATAAGAGTCTTACTGTGTCTGCTTCAAATCAGAAAGCCGGTAAGCTTTCTTACTTTCTGTCATTTCTTTGCAAATAAATATGAAAGGTAAACTGAAGAATGGCTATTGTTGTTTTTTACTGGATCTGTTTCATCAGACGATGCTCACCTGTGGAAAGTTAAAAAGGGTATTTTCCCCTGACACACTGAAAACAGGTTTTAAGACCAATATGAGGACCCATCTGAAAACAAGAAGATTCTCCATGAAAAATCATAACAGAGTCCCCTTTTGTCAAGAGTATCTCTGTACAGATTATTTTGTATAGTATGTCATTAAATTGTAATGATGAGCGGGTCACACAGAGACATGAGAACCACAGTACTGCCAATAACAGTCAAGGGACTGATAATGAGGCTGAGAAATAAGAACAAAAACAGGCAGCTGTCATTAAAGATCCCATGACACCCTATCACAGAGAGTAGGGAGTTCCTTGGGCTTTTGATTCTACTTCAACACATTCCCTTCCCTGGTCTTTCCAAACTGAATTTGTGACATGCAACCTACAGAAAGGGAGAATATGATTTGACACGAAGAGGAAAAGGTACCAGGAGTTTAAAATAAGTGCCGGTATGCTAGAAACTTGCCTTCCTCCAAAAAGCAAAACTGTGATCCAGTGAGTACTGGTCCACTTCAAGCACTGGTGGTGGCCCCCTCAAACACAAGAGTGCACATGGCTTTTACATTACATTATTGGCATTTGGCATCTTATCCAGAGCGATGTACAGTTGATAAGACTAAGCAAGTGACAATCCTCCCCTGGAGCAATGCAGGCCTTGCTCAAGGGCCAAATGGCTCTGCGGATCTTATTGTGGCTACACTGGGATTAGAACCACCAACCTTGCGTGTCCCAGTCATGTTCCTTAACCACTACGCTACAGGCCGCCCCCTACACTTCTACACTGATCAGCTGATTGGATAAAAATTAAGGCACCACCTTAAAAAGTGGTGCTCGGTGGTACAAGCAGGTTCCAGGAGGAGTTCCTCAGTTTGTGATGCTTTTCTACCATGGTGACAGCTCTCCCTTCTATGGAGCTGGATTCTCCTCCTCCCGTTTCACATGCAATCATCAGAGTAAATCTGATTATAGATTGATAATTAAAAATTTGGAGGCTGGAGACTCAGCAGTGTATTACTGTCATACATGGGACAGCTCTGTGAGTGAGTACGTATCACAGTGATTCACACCATGACAAAAACCTCTGTGCTTCACTTCTGCTTTAAATCTTCTACATCAATGAGTGGAAGCTCAGAGCAGAATGTGATATTCACTCAAACTGAACTCGGATCTCTCAGCCATGTAGCCAAGTATTACTAAATTACTGTGTAAATTATCCTAGATGTCTAGCTTGTATAAATTCTACTTTGTGTTTTTCTTTTTATTGTCTGGTATCTCATGTCATGGCTTCAATAAGGTTTTTTTAGGTCAGGTTGTTGTTCACATTAGCTCATTGGGAACACCTGTGCACTGATACATTTGTACCATTTGGGGTACAGGAAGTTGTACATCCTTATTTCCAGTCACAACAGAGGTAATGGGAGTGCAAGCTTTGATGGGCTGACACCAGGGTTTCTCTGAACTCAGTGTTTGCCATGCCTTTCACTGAATGGCTTCTATACAGTTTGAAGCAAAATCCCTGACCTCTGCCAACAAACAGTTTATTTCCACCAATTGCACCATTTCTGTCATACAGGGATTATCAATGGGTGTGCCTTTACTGATGTTGAACAGCCACTCACCCTGCTTATACACTGTATCACTAAAAAGCAGTTTCATGGATTCTACAGCATTTGTAATGATGGTTAAAGTTATGTGATAAAGGATGGTGATGAAATACATCCAATCATAATATGCAAAAATGCATCAAGTAATTGGTGTCAATAGATTTATTAATACTAAAAGATTATCTAAATATGGAATGTTGCTACAATAATCAGTTTCCATAGAACTATGTAATAGGAGTAATGTTAAAGTTACTAATCATTTTGAGCAGTTGGATTCATTATCATTTCATATGCATTGAGTGCAGTTGTGTCATTGTGAATAAGTTTTTGGATTCAACAAATTATTTTGTTTTGTATTCAAGTGTTTGGAGTTTTGAAAATGCATTTTGATTATCCATTTGGAGTTCTGTGTCTACAGTTTTGAAAAATGATCTCAAGGTCAAAGAATTGTAAATTTACAGAAAATGAACTCACTCAAAAGACTTGCAGGGCAGGGCCATCATTGGGGCTCACCAATAGGTTTTGCAAGGATAGGCCCTCAAGCCCTGAAGCTGGCAAAATAGTGATGCAAAACATATCTAAAATCTCTCTAATATGACAGCCAATAAAGTAAATCATTCTCAGGAGACGCTAAAGGATGAGAGTTTATAGGTCATGGTTTTTCTGCCACGGCATGAAACTGCAAGAAGATACAATCAGAGAATCAACCAGGATTCACGTTACCAGTAAAAAGTAGGGTGTTGTCACATCCTGATTGGACAAGGGAATGCACCAGACTGCTCTAAATGGCCAATTAAGAGCCAGTTTCCCACACCCTGAGCTGCAGGTGAATCAAATCACCCTCCAATCAACCCAGTGGAAGTTTGCTCTGCTGCAAACCGAAATAGAGGAAAAAAAGGAACTCCTAGCCGGCACCAGAAAATGGGTGACTGCTACACTTTAATGTATAGTATTTTAAAAGAAAAAATAAATGTGTTAACCAATAAAACATACAGATGAAGGAAGTATGAGTGTGGAATCCACCCTTCGCAGGAGAAGGCAACTTATTTTAAGCAGGGAATAAAAAAATATGAATGGAAAAAGTACAAAAGAAAATAGCACAAATGAATGTGCAAGTATGCAAACTTGATGTTTTTGTATCCCCTTTGAATGAAAAGTGACTGGTAAACTGCGGTTTAGTGACTCAGCCTTGATGATTGTACAAGTTTACTCATGTAAATTCAGTTTGAAGTGATACAGACTGAGCGATTTATAAATAAAAACAAGCAGGGAATTGGGGAACTGGTGGCACACCAGTAAGTAAATGAGGTTAGTGATATGGATATAGTTGCAGGAATTTATTAATAAGTTTACTGTGAAGTTTGAAATGAAATAGTGAAACGGATTGGATTTTGAAATTGGTAATACTTGGATATGATGATTTGTGAAAGGGTTCGTTTTTAGTGCTGGTTGAACTAACCAGAAAAAGAAAAAAATAGTAATGTAATGTAATGGCCTGGACCCCAAACCTAAGTCTAACTTCCTGATCCTCTCTTTCTGTGGTGTCTTTATTGGTAGGTCCCAAACACCTATAGTAGCATATGATCCTGTTCTGGAATCTGGGGCATTGAAATACCCTATTGATCTATTTGAGCTTTTAAATCTGTTGTTAAAACTATCCCACACCCCAAATGCTACAGATGTATTTTTTCAACACACGTCTCCAAATGAGCTAACATATGACCAACAACCTGACAAAAATCCTTACAAAAGCCATGACTTTTGATTTCTATCAAAACCAAAACAGACTACACAGTAAGCATTCAGGATGATTTAGGCTTGTTCTGAGCTTTGACTTGTTTAAGCAATCCTAGTTCAGCTTGAGTGAATTCACATTCTGCTCTGAGCTTGAACTACTTCATGAAGAAGCTTGAAAGCAGAAGTGAAGCTCAGAGGTTTTTGTCATGGTGTGAATCACTGTGATACGTACTCTTTAGCTGTGCCGTCCCATGTGTTACAGTAATACATTGCTGAGTCTCCTGCCTCCACATCATTAATTATTAACTGACAGTCAGATTTAGTCTGACATTTAGAAGAGAAGTGACTGGAGGAGAATCCAGCTCCATATGTGGGAGAGCTGGCAGTGACGTAGTTATGCAGCACAAACTGAGGAACTCCACCTGGTACCTGTTTATACCACCGAGCATACTGATCAGTCACAGTCCCCATGTTACAGTCCATAGTGGCCGTATTTCCTTTACTCACTGTCAGAACAGGAGGCTTCTGTGTCACCACTGTCACTCCACTCACACCTGGGAATGACAAAGCTCACATAAGAAACATTTAAGTTGCATTAAAATTTTAGAATGAAGATGAATATAAGTTTCTTACATGAGAGCACAGCGATGAGAGTGCAGAGTGTCCCCAGCATGTTGTCAGTGTGTGGTGTGAACGGCCCTTACTGAGAGATGAGCAGGTTGGAGTGTGAGGAGAGGAGAGGCTGCAGGCCCCAGATATAAGGGGCCGGTCAGGGAGATGCAGAGGGAGGAGCTTCTTCACTCAGCCACTAAATGGTTTTGGGGAACACATTTTTGACTGTTTATTTTTTTTTCTCATATGACAAAGTGTTTCTAAGTTAAATAGTCAAGAACAAATTTTATCCAGTCATTTTTTGTGGGTTTCAAGCAGGTTAACTTTCTTTTATATTCACTTATATTAATGCAGTCTGCATTGTTTCTTCAACATCTTCATCATGAAAGAATTAATCACCTCACCTGGAAGGCAGACAATTACCATTGTGTAGAATAATTAAATGTTTTTGAAGCTGCTTACTGGTGGTGGTAGTGTAGCATGACAATTAAGCAACTTTCAACTCTAAGACAGGATTAATTTACTCAGTGGGAACCTGACTTGCTTCAAGTAAATATATCCAGCTGTATAACTGGATTCCATGTAAAGGGTATGTGAGCTGTGTGAGTCACTCTGCATGAAAATGTCTGCTAAATACCCAGAAATGCTATATCATGTATTTTGTTTAATTGGATATTTCTTAAATGACAAGTGAATCATTATCTTACAGAGGACTAGCATCATGAAAAAATGAACTGATTTTCAGTAAAACTGTTTTGTCTCTACAGCTGAAATGGCTCTCATAGCTGTTCAGATTTAGCTGATGAAATGATTTATTTGGGCTTTTAAAAATGTGAAGTAAGGGAGGAGGTGGGGCTGGTATAGCAAGAAGGGAATCTCCACCCACAGGTGATGACTCTACTGTGGGACTGATTTGTGAAGGAAGGTGTTGAACTCTAGTCTTTGAGCACCAGCTCACATCATTGGTAGCTCACTCTGTAAATGAAGCTGTGAATGGCAGTGGGTACTGCTCTGATTTGGCTATGTAATGTGGAGTCTCCTAAGTAAGGCTTTGCAGACGTCTGTAGTACAGACACTCCAGAGCACCAGAGTCCCTCACTTCCTCCATGTGTGAATGCTGATGGACGCTGTGTGACTCCTGGTGTGGGAGGGTCAGGGGGAGGGGACACAATCCTGCAGGATTCTTCCTCTTCTCCTCTAACTGCAAGGGGCGGCCTGTAGTGTAGTGGTTAAGGTAAATGACTGGGACCGGCAAGGTTGGTGGTTTGAATCCCAGCGTAGCCACAATAAGATCCGCACAGCCGTTGGGCCCTTGAGAAAGGCCCTTAACCCTGCATTGCTCCAGGGGAGGATTGTCTCTTGCTTCATCAAATAAACTGTACGTCGCTCTGGATAAGAGCCTCTGCCAAATGCCAAGAATGTAATGTAATGTCGAACTACAGTCTCTGTCTGAAGATGGAGGAGCAGCATTCCTCTAAGAGGGGTAAATACACACTCCTCTGAGTTAGAGTGCAGTATAGGGTGGCCTGTAGCGTTGTGGTTAGGGTACATGACTGGGACTCGCACGGCCCTTAACCCTGCATTGCTCCAGGGGAGGATTGTCTCCTGTCTAGTCTAATCAACTGTATGTCGCTCTGGATAAGAGCGTCTGCCAAATGCCATTCATGTAATGTATCAGTTTATTTAAATTAGCAGCATATTCAGGCTCTGTGATAGAGATGTGTGGATTCCTTCGCCATTAAGTCCATCACTGGTGTCCATGAAAAACCAGCAGGTGCCTGTCCAGTAAAAGTCTCTGGCACCTGTGATCTGGGCCTTGTGCAGTTACTGACATGGTTGAGGACTCCTGGTTTGGCTCGAGTTAATTCACATCCTGCTCTGAGTGTGAAGTTCTCTCCTTTCTGAAGCAGCTTTAAAGCAGAAGTGAAGCTCAGAGGTTTTTGTCATGGTGTGAATCACTGTGATACGTTCTCTTGAGCTGTGCTGTCCCATGTATAACAGTAATACACTGCTGAGTCTCCTGCCTCCACATTATTAATTATCAATCTATAATCAGATTTACTCTGATGATTGGACGTGAAGCGGGTGGGGGAGAATCCAGCTCCATATGTTGGAGCACTGTCACCATGGTAGAAACTCAGCACAAACTGAGGAACTCCTCCTGGAACCTGCTTGTACCAGCGAGCAGCACTATCAGTCACAGTCCCCAGGTTACAGTCCATAGTGGCCGTATCTCCTTCACTCACTGTCAGAACAGGAGGCTTCTGTGTCACCACTGTCACTCCACTCACACCTGGGAAATAAGAAACTCGCATAAGAAACATTTAAGTGGCATTAAAATTTTAGAATAAAGATGAATATAAGTTTCTTACATGAGAGCACAGCGATGAGAGTGCAGAGTGTCCCCAGCATGTTGTCAGTGTGTGGTGTGAACGGCCCTTACTGTCCAGCTGAGAGATGAGCAGGTTGGAGTGTGAGGAGAGGAGAGGCTGCAGGCCCCAGATATAAGGGGCCGGTCAGGGAGAGGCAGAGGGAGGAGCCTCTGCACTCACCCAATCACAACAGAAATCTTTACCAGAATTTCATAGCCCAGAGAATATTTTAGACTGTGAATCAGTTCTCCATGAGCTAATCCCTCCCCAGACGTGTAGCAGGTGTGTGTGCACTGTCCATCCTCTCTGCTCTCTGTCCCACAGGTTTTAAAAGGAGCTCAGGGACTGACATTAATGATACCCTCCCACTCACAATGGAGACATGGAGAGCACACAGGGCTGACCATAATCACCTCAGCAGCGCAACAGGCCTACAAAATGATCTGAAAGAAATAATTTATAATACTCAATAATATCCCATTCAGTGTCGCTTTGGTTAGGTTTTTTCAAACGTTGCCAAAATGGAATATGAAAAAATGAAAGAACATTTGTTTATGCTGATGCATTGCCTTTAATTTCTTTCAAGGTATTAAAATGATACAGAAACTTTTCATGCAGTCTGGTTTAGCCCTCCTCACACCTGCAGGTCAATAAGCAGACATGGGGCTGTGATTCTGAGTTCTGAAAGGAGCTGAAATCACTCCCTCATTTGCATGCCGCTATAAATAGTGTGTGCAAATCCTGCAGGTGTGTCTCCATTTCAGTAGCGGGACTGTCTCTCCATCGCCCTCTGCTGGATAAACATGGCTGTACCTGCAGCACCAGCTGATTCAAGCAGCCCCTTCCACCGCCATCACACGCTGTTATCCTAACAATACCAAAGCACATCATAGCAGTGTGACAAGCAATGTTACCGGTGTCACAGCATATTGAGGAATTCAAACATTTCTGTCTTTCTCCTCTGACATCTATTTCCCATTATTTCAGTGCAGGCAAAAGTGTCCTACAGACCCTGATCAATTAATTCAAAAATGTATTCAAATCTAATTGTGTCACTATGAATCTGCTTTGTATCCAACACCAGCACTAATCTGCCACCTTCTGTGTACAAGTAAAATAAGTAAAATAAGTAAAAAAAGGTCTTGAAGACTCATTTCGGACAGGTCCTTATTCTTTCTGGTAGATTTCCTTACATGAAACCTATATTTGTCTATTAGGATGTTTGGTTTGGCTAAGTAAGCAGTGTTTGGCTAGGAGAGCAGTTTGTTCATACATTTGCGTGTTTCGGTATTACGATTAAAAAAACCAAAAAAAAACAAGCTGATTAAATAGGCCCTGGTCCTTATCTCTGTTGTGCAGGTAGCAGTTGAAATTGCACTTCCCTCTCGGGTCTTTCAGCGCACTTATCCCTGGTAATGGGTATGAACTTTGCACTTTGCTGTACGTCGCTCTGAATAAGAGCGTCTGCCAAATGCCATTAATGTAATGTGATGTATATTAGCTAGGATGCTTTTCTACAACACTGTATTTAGGCTGCCAGCTGATACAGACATTTGATACACTCGGAAATGTCCTTCATGTTTTCAACATCTATTCTACAAGTGCAAAAGTCGCGACTTTGCTAGTCCCGACTTCAGCCGGCTGCTCCACAGAAAGGAATATAAGAAGCCATACTCCTGCTCATTACGGCTCGGGGTTCAGGCGGCAGTTGTGACACTGCTGCGTGGCTGTGCAGCTCAACTGCCCATGCGTCTGTCACTGCGCTTTCATTGAGACATTTATTTATTTATTAAGAAGTGATCAATTTCACTTTGCCCATCGCAGTATGGAGAGAGATTGGTCTCAAAATTATTGGCAAATGCGTGTAACACGGTCCACAAATAAGAGACGCAACTGGAATGTATTTTACTATCCACAAACAAATTTCTCTCAACTTGTGTCTTGTAAATTTCCATGTCAATAATTGTGCGCCAAGTCTTAAGTGTAAAATCGGTTTATCAAGCGTAGAATCTGCGTTTGTGGATTGAGTGACATCTGTGCATTCAGCGACGCGAGTTTGTGAGCAGTGGCGGCTGGGAAATAGGGACGCTGTCAGTTCAAAAAAAATATTTCTAACATCTAACATTTGCTTTTCTGTTTGCTAAATTGCTGATTTCCCAGACATAAAACTGTGTACATACACCAATCAGCCACAACATTAAAACACCTGCTTAAACCAGGTTTATAAATAAGCAGGTCGTCATAATTGAATTGCATTGAGAAGTTTAATTTATAAAGGAAAATTGAAATACTGTAAGCTCATCGGGAGGAGGTGCATAGTTTTGTTATTTAAAAATCTTGGGACATAAAGGTGTTCATGTCCGCCCTGTCAGCAACGGGCATCTGTGGCACAGCCCTGGACTGGATTGAGTCCTACCTCCCTGGTCGCTCCTTCCAGGTTGCCTGGGCTGGTACATTATCGACACCTCGGCCCCTTGCCACAGGGCTCAGTCCTAGGCCCGCTTCATTTTTCTCTTTACATTCCTTCCCTTGGCCCTGTGATCATTGCACATGGGCTATCCTACCACTGCTATGCAGACTATACCTAACTCTTCATCTCATTCCCACCATCTGATACACAGGTTTCAGCCTGTATCTCTGCTTGCCTGAGTGACATCCAGAGCTGGATGGACAACCACCATCTAAAGCTCAACCCGGGTAAGACTAAAATGATATTAATTCCTGCTAATACCTCTCCTCATCTGGATTTCTCCATTTCCCTCGGGGATATCACACTTACGAAATATGCAATATGCATGAATAGTCTCAAAACTAGCTATTACAGAAAAAGAGCATACTGGAAAGTAATTTTCTCTTGTGTGGCATGGAAAATGCATCTCAAGATGAGCAGTTAGGGCAAAAACAAACTGCCAAAAACTACATGAAGCACCACCAACATATGTCTTACGAAGCTACACGGAAAAAAACTTAAAGTCTGCACAAAGAACAACAGAGAAAATAAAGAAATGAAAAGAGACTTACCAGTGACAATCAGTTTAGTGCCTTGGCCGAATACCACAGTGATACAGATGATGCACACCCCTGTACAAAAACCTCAGCTCAGTTTGTGCACAGCAAGAGGGAACTGAAACACATCATGGATACAATTCTGAACTGAAATCCTCAACAGAACACTCTCAGAGTCTTTTGAGAATTTAGATCAATATGCAGTACTCCATGATTCAGAAATAATCTGATAATCTAATGTTCTTAATTGATTCTTAATTGACAATATGTGTTAACATAAAAACAATCACGTGATTGCAAATAACTTTTCAGTGATAATCCTTATTACTATTAAACCACTTTCTGAATTAACTGCTTACTATGAGTCTTTCTCTATCTCTCTCCAGCAGACAGACAGCCTTTGACCTTAATGTCTCTGCCTCTTAGCTAGCACATTCTGGTCTTACAGCAAGGTCAACAAGGGGTATTCAGAAGACAAAATACTGATAAATGTTTGTGGCCAGTCTTTTTGTTTTGGTAAAGCCCCCCCTTCAGGAAAAGTGTGTAAAAGAGTCTTACTGTGTCTGATTCAAATCAGAAAGCCGGTAAGCTTTCTTACTTTCTGTCATTTCTTTGCAAATAAATATGAAAGTTAAACTGAAGAATAGCTATTGTTGTTTTTTACTGGATCTGTTTCATCAGACAATGCTCACCTGCGGAAAGTTAAAAAGGGCATTTTCCCCTGACACGCTAAAAACAGGTTTTAAGACCAATATGAGGACCCATCTGAAAACAAGAAGATTCTCCATGAAAAATCATCACAGAGTCCCCTTTTGTCAAGAGTATCTCTGTACAGATTATTTTGTATAGTATGTCATTAAATTGTAATGATGAGCGGGTCATACAGAGACATGAGAACCACAGTACTGCCAATAACAGTCAAGGGACTGATAATGAGGCTGAGAAATAAGAACAAAAACAGGCAGCTGTCATTAAAGATCCCATGACACCCTTTCACAGAGAGTAGGGAGTTCCTTGGGCTTTTGATTCTACTTCAACACATTCCCTTCCCTGGTCTTTCCAAACTGAATTTGTGACATGCAACCTACAGAAAGGGAGAATAAAATAAGTGCTGGTATGCTAGAAACTTGCCTTCCTCCAAAAAGCAAAACTGTGATCCAGTGAGTACTGGCCCACTACAAGCACTGGTGGTGGCCCCCTCAGACACAAGAGTGCACATGGCTTTTACATTACATTATTGGTATTTGGCATCTTATCCAGAGCGATGTACAGTTGATTAGACTAAGCAAGTAACAATCCTCCCCTGGAGCAATGCAGGCCTTGCTCAAGGGCCAAATGGCTCTGCGGATCTTATTGTGGCTACACTGGGATAAGAACCACCAACCTTGTATGTCCCAGTCATGTTCCTTAACCACTACGCTACAGGCCGCACCCTATACTTCTACACTGATCAGCTGATTGGATAAAAATTAAGGCACCACCTTAAAAGTTTTCTTGGTTGTGAAATGAATGCTGTGCTGCCAAAATAAAACTAATGTAATGATGGGGCAGCCAGTAGCCTACTGTTGGTCGCACAAGGTCGGTGGTTGTAATCCCGGTGTAGCCACAATAAGATCCGCACAGCTGTTGGGCCCTTGAGCAAGGCCCTTAACCCTGCATTGCTCCAGGGGAGGATTGTCTCCTGCTAAATCTAATCAACTGTACATCGCTCTGGATAAGAGCATCTGCCAAATGCCAATAATGTCATCTAATGAGGGTAGAAAGAATCCTGAGCTGCTGTGATTGATTGAGTGCAGAAGCTCCTCCCTCTGCATCTCCCTGACCGGCCCCTTATATCTGGGGCCTGCAGCCTCTCCTCTCCTCACACTCCAACCTGCTCATCTTTCAGCTGGAGCCAGTCAGTAAGGGCCGTTCACACCACACACTGACAACAAGCTGGGGACACTCATGTAAGGAACATATCATAATTTTTCTAGAATTTAAATGTAACCTAAATGTTTCTTCCATATATTTCTTATTTAAATTTTTAATATTCTACATATACAAATCATGTAGTAACATGAACAACTTCTTCTATCCCAGGTGTGAGTGGAGTGACAGTGGTGACACAGAAGCCTCCTGTTCTGACAGTGAGTAAAGGAGATACGGCCACTATGGACTGTAACCTGGGGACTGTGACTAAAAGTGGTGCTCGGTGGTACAAGCAGGTTCCAGGAGGAGTTCCTCAGTTTGTGATGCTTTTCTACCATGGTGACAGCTCTCCCTGCTATGGAGCTCGTTTATCCTCCACCCGTTTCTCATGCAATCATCAGAGTAAATCTGATTATAGATTGATAATAAAAAATGTGGAGGCAGGAGACTCAGCTGTGTATTACTGTCATACATGGGACAGCTCTGTGAGTGAGTACGTATCACAGTGATTCACACCATGACAAAAACCTCTGTGCTTCACTTCTGCTTTAAAGCTTCTACATCAATGAGTGGAAGCTCAGAGCAGAATGTGATATTCTCTCAAACTGAACTCGGATCTCTCAGCCATGTTGGTAAAAGTATTACGAAATTAATGTGTAAATTATCCTAGATGTCTAGCTTGTATAAATTGTACTTTGTGATTTTCTTTTTCTTGTGAGATATCTAATGTCATGGCTTTAATAAGGTTCTTTTAGGTCAGGTTGTTGTTCACATTTTAGCTCATTGGGAACACCTGTGCACTGATACATTTGTAACATTTGGGGAACAGGAAGTCGTACATCCTTATTTCCAGTCACAACAGAGGTAATGGAGGAGTACAAGCTTTGATGGGCTGACACCAGGGTTTCTCTGAACTCTGTTGGTGTCTGCCGTGCCTTTCACTGAATGGCTTCTATACAGTTTGAAGCAAAATCCCTGACCTCTGCCAGCAAACAGTTGCTTGTTTTTTCCCACCAACTGCCCCATTTCTGTCATACAGGGATTATCAATGGGTGTGCCTTTACTGATGTTTAACAGCCACTCACCCTGCTTATACACTATATCACTAAACAGCAGTTTCATGGAATCTACAGCATTTGTAAAGATGGTTAAATTGGAATTGGGCTCTTCCTCAAGCTTCCCTGAAGAGTGATTAATCCACAGGGTATCAACACCCTCCAAGCGTACAATTCAAGATAACATTCAGTATAAATCACACTTGCAAAAACAAACATGTAAATCAAAAGATGGGACACCACACTAAATCTCTATTTACTGGGAAATTGTATTGTGTTGTTGTTCGTGGCTGACAATTATGCAAATTGTTGTCAAAAATGGTTAAAAACCCATTACATTACATTATTGGCATTTGGCAGATGCTCTTATCCAGAGCAACGTACAGTTGATTAGAATAAGCAGGAGACAATCCTCCCCTGGAGCAATACAGGGTTAAGGACCTCGCTCAAGGGGATCTTATTGTGGCTACACCGGGATTAGAACCACCGACCTTGTGTGTCCCACTCTTGTACCTTAACCACTACGCTAAAGGAGGGTGCTGAAATATTACATCCAATCATAATATGCTAAAATGCATCAAGTAATTGGTATCAATAGATTTATTAATACTAAAAGATGATCTAAATATGGAATGTTGCTATCAGTTTCCATAGAACTATGTAAAAAGGAGTAATGTTAAAATTACTAATAATTTTGAGCAGTTGGATTCACAGATAGATGCATTGTATTCAATGAAAAGACAGCCCTATCATGCATTGAGTGCAGTTGTGTCATTGTGAATACGTTTTTGGGTTCAACAAATTATTTGGTTGTGTATTCAGGCAATTTTTTTTGATTATCCATTTTGCGTTCTGTGTCTACAGTTTTGAAAAATGACCTCAAGGTCAAAGGATTGTAAATAAACAGAAAATGAACTCACTCAAAAGACGTGCAGGGCAGGGCCATCATTGGGGCTCACCAATAGGTTTTGCAAGGATAGGCCTTCAATAGGCCTGAAGCAGGCAAAATAGTGATGCAAAAAATAGCTAAAATCTCTCTAATTTGACAGCCAATGAAGCAAATAATTCTCAGGAGACCCTAAAGGATGAGAGTTTATAGGTCATGGTTTTTCTGCCACAGCATGAAACTGCAAGAAGATACAATCAGAGAATCAATCAGGATTCACGTTACCAGTAAAAAGTAGGGCGTTGTCACATCCTGATTGGACAAGGGAATGCACCAGACTGCTCTAAATGACCAATTAAGAGCGTTTCCCACACCCTGAGCTGCAGGTGAATCAAATCACCCTCCAATCAACCCAGTGGAAGTTTGCTCTGCTGCAAACCAAAATAGAGGAAAAAAAATTCCTAACATAAGCGAACAATAAAAATAACTCACTAAAGGAACTCCTAGCCGGCACCAGAAAATGGGTGACTGCTACACTTTATTGTATAGTATTTTAAAAGAAAAAATAAATGTGTTAACCAATAAAACATACAGATGAAGGAAGTATGAGTGTGGAATCCACCCTTCGCAGGAGAAGGCAACTTATTTTAAGCCGGGAATAAAAAAATATGAATGGAAAAAGTACAAAAGAAAATAGCACAAATGAATGTGCAAGTATGCAAACGTGATGTTTTTGTATCTCCTTTGAATGAAAAGTGACTGGTAAACTGCGGTTTAGTGACTCAGCCTTGATGATTGTACAAGTTTACTCACGTAAATTCAGTTTGAAGTGATACAGACTGAGTGATTTATATATAAAAAACAAGCAGGGAATTGGGGAACTGGTGGCACACCAGTAAGTAGATGAGGTTAGTGATATGGATATAGTTGCAGGAATTTATTAATAAGTTTACTGTGAAGTTTGAAATGAAATAGTGAAACGGATTGGATTTTGAAATTGGTACTACTTGGATATGATGATTTGTGAAAGGGTTAGTTTTTAGTGCTGGTTGAACTAACCAGAAAAAGAAAAGAATAGTAATGTAATGTAATGGCCAGGACCCCAAACCTAAGTCTAACTTAATATTCCTGATCCTCTCTTTCTGTGGTGTCTTTATTGGTAGGTCCCAAACACCTAGGGTAACACATGATCCTGTTCTGGAATGTGGGGCATTGAAATGCCCTATTGATCTATTTGGGCTTTTAAATCTGTTGTTAAACTATCCCACACCCCAAATGCTACAGATCTACACACATCTCCAAATGACCTAACATATGAACAAAAACCTGACAAAAATCCTTACTAAAGCCATGACTTCAGATTTCTATCAAAACTAATACAGACTACACAGTAAGCATTCAGGATGATTTACGCTTGTTCTGAGCTTTGACTTGTCTAAGCGATCCTAGTTCAGCTTGAGTGAATTCACATTCTGCTCTGAGCTTGAACTACTTCATGAAGAAGCTTGAAAGCAGAAGTGAAGCTCAGAGGTTTTTGTCATGGTGTGAATCACTGTGATACCCACTCTTTAGCTGTGATGTCCCATGTGTTACAGTAATACACTGCTGAGTCTCCTGCCTCCACATTTTTAATTATCAATCGATAATCTGATTTACTTTGATGATTGGATGTGAAGTGGGTGGAGGAGAATCCAGCTCCATATGTTGGAGCGCTGTTTGTATGGTAGAAAAACAGTACAAACTGAGGAACTCCACCCGGAACCTGCTTGTACCACCCAGCACCACGATCAGTCACAGTCCCCAGGTTACAGTCCATAGTGGCCGTATCTCCTTTACTCACTGTCAGAACAGGAGGCTTCTGTGTCACCACTGTCACTCCACTCACACCTGGGAAATAAGAAACTCACTTAAGAAACATTTAAGTTGAATTAAGATTTTAAAATAAAGATGAATATAAGTTTCTTACATGAGAGCACAGCGATGAGAGTGCAGAGTGTCCCCAGCATGTTGTCAGTGTGTGGTGTGAACAGCCCTTACTGTCCAGCTGAGAGATGAGCAGGTTGGAGTGTGAGGAGAGGAGATGCTGCAGACCCCAGATATAAGGGGCCGGTCAGGGAGATGCAGAGGGAGGAGCCTCTGCACTCACCCAATAACAGCAGAAATCTTTACCAGAATTTCATAGCCCAGAGAACATTTTAGACTGTGAATCAGTTCTCCAACGAGCTAATCCCTCCCCAGACGTGTAGCAGGTGTGTGTGTGCACTGTCCATCCTCTCTGCTCTCTGTCCCACAGGTTTTAAAAGGAGCCCAGGGAGCTCACAATGGAGACATGGAGAGCACACAGGGCTGACCATAATCACCTCAGCAGCGCAACAGGCCTACAAAATGATCTGAAAGAAATAATTTAAAATACTCAATAATATCCCATTCAGTGTCGCTTTGGTTAGGTTTTTTCAAACGTTGCCAAAATGGAATATGAAAAAATGAAAGAACATTTGTTTATGCTGATGCATTGCCATTCATTTCTTTCAAGGTATTAAAATAATACAGAAACTTTTTATGCAGTCTGGTTCAGCCTTTCTCATATCTGCAGGTCAATAAGCAGACATGGGGCTGTGACTCTGCGTTCTGAAAGGAGCTGAAATCACTCCCTCGTTTGCATGCCGCTATAAATAGTGTGTGCAAATCCTGCAAGTGTGTCTCCGTTTCAGTAGCGGGACTGTCTCTCCATCGCCCTCTGCTGGATAAACATGGCTGTACCTGCAGCACCAGCTGATTCAAGCAGCCCCTTCCACCGCCATCACACGCTGTTATCCTAACAATACCAAAGCACATCATAGCAGTGTGACAAGCAATGTTACCGGTGTCACAGCATATTGAGGAATTCAAACATTTCTGTCTTTCTCCTCTGACATCTATTTCCCAGTATTTCAGTGCAGGCAAAAGTATATACCCTGATCAATTAATTCAAAAATATCTTCAAATTTGATCATGTCATTATGAATCTGCTTTGTATCCAACACCAGCACTAATCTGCCACCTTCTGTGTACAAGTAAGATTGTGCAAGATCTTGAAGACTCATTTCTGACAGGTCCTTATTCTTTCTGGTAGATTTCCTTACAGGAAACCTATATTTGTGTATTAGGATGTTTGCTTTGGCTAAGTAAGCAGTGTTTGGATAGGTAAGCAGTTTGTTCATACATTTGCGTGTTGCGGTATTACGATTTGGCACGGATGGTGCAGTGGGTAGCACTGCCACCTCACAGCAAGGAGGTCCTGGGTTTGAATCCCGGTCGGCCGGGACGTCTCTGTGTGGAGTTTGCATGTTCTCCCTGTGTTTGCGAGGGTTTCCTCTGGGTACTCCGGTTTCCTCCCACAGTCCAAAGACATGCAGGTTTGGCTGATTGGAGAGTCTAAATTGGCCATAGGTATGAGTGTGTGAGTGAATGGTGTGTGTGCCCTGCGATGGACTGGCGATCTGTCCAGGGTGCATACCTGCCTTTCGCCCAATGTATGCTGGGATAGGCTCCAGCCCCCATGCAACCCTGTTCAGGATAAGCAGGTTAAGATAATGGATGGATGGATGTTATTACGATAAAAAAAGAAAAAGAAAAGATGATCAAATAGGCCCTGGTCCTTATCTCTGTTGTGCAGGTAGCAGTTGAAATTGCACTTATCCCTGGTTATGGGTATGAACTTTACACATTGTTGTACGTCGCTCTGGATAAGAGCGTCTGCCAAATGCAATTAATGTAATATACATTGATGTATATTAGCCAGGATGCTTTACTAGAAACACAGTATTTAGGCTGCCAGCAGATACAGACTTTTGATACACTCTGATACCCCCGTACAAAAACCTTAGCTCAGTTTGGGCACAGCAAGAGGGAACTGAAACACACCATGGATACAGCTCTGAACTGAAATCCTCGACAGAACACTCTCAGAGTCTTTTGAGAATATGGATCAATATGCAGTACTCCCTAATTCAGAAATAATCTGATACAATTTGGAAGTGTCACTGGAAACTGGGTTTAAGACCAATATGAGGACCCATCTGATAACAAGAAGATTCTCCATGAAAAATCATAACAGAGTCCCCTTTTTTCAAGTGTATCTCTGTACAGATTATTTTGAATAGTATTTCATTAAATTGTAATGATGAGCGGGTCACACAGTCATGAGACATGAGAACCACAGTACTGCCAATAACAGTCAAGGGACTGACTATGAGGCTGAGAAATAAGAAAAAAAAACAGGCAGCTGTCATTAAAGATCTCATGACACCCTATCACAAAGAGTAGGGAGTTCCCTGGGCTTTTGATTCTACTTCAACACATTCCCTTCCCTGGCCGTCTTCCCTGGCCTTTCCTAACTGTATTTGTTATTTTAAGCTCCCGGTACCTTTTCCTCTTTGTGTCAAATCATATTCTCCCTTTCTGTAGGTTGCATGTCACAAATAAATGCTGGGATGCTAGAAACTTGCCTTCCTCCAAAAAGCAAAACTGTGAACCAGTGAGTACTGGCCCACTTCAAGCACTGGTGGTGGCTGAAAAGATTGGAGTCACCCTCACACACAAGAGTGCACATGGCTTTTACATTACATTACTGGCATTTGGCATCTTATCCAGAGCGACATACAGTTGATTAGACTTAGCAGGAGACAATCCTCCCCTGGAGCAATACAGGGTTAAGGGCCTTGCTCAACGGCCCAACGGGTGTGCGCATCTTATTGTGGCTACACTGGGATAAGAACCACCAACCTTGTGTGTCCCAGTCATGTTCCTTAACCACTACTCTACAGCCCGCCCCCTACACTTCTACACTTTTGTGGAGACATCAGCTGATTGGATAAAAATTTATGCACCACCTTAAAAGTTTTCTTGGTTGTGAAATGAATGCTGTGCTGCCGAAATAATACAAATATAATGATGGTAGAAAGAATCCTGAGTCCTGAGTAGTAGTCCTGCAGCCACTCCTCTCCTCACACTCCAACCTGCTCATCTCTCAGCTGGACAGTAAGGGCCGTTCACACCACACACTGACAACATGCTGGGGACACTCTGCACTCTCATCGCTGTGCTCTCATGTAAGGAACATATCATCCTTTTTCTCTAATTTAAATGTAACCTAAATGTTTCTTACATACATTTCTTATTGAAATTTTAAATATTGTACATATACAAATCACAATTCACAATTCAAAACATTGGTGCTAGCCTTCCAAGCAGTTAAGGGGTCTTCCTCAGCTTACCTACAAAAAATCATCAGACCCTACACCCCTGCCAGACCTCTTCGTTCAGCCTCCACAGGCCGCTTGGCACCTCCCCCACTCCGAACCTCCACCTCACGCTCACGACTACTGTCTGTTCTGGCTCCACGGTGGTGGAACAAACTCCGCGTTGAGGTCAGAACTGTAGAATCTCTCCCCATCTTCAAGCGCAAACTGAAGACACACCTCTTCAACCAGCACCTTTCCCCATCCCTCCCTACCTTCCTGTTAACCTTAATTGTTGTCTTTGTGATTTACTTTGTGTTTCGGTATTTTTAGTTGGCTAGGTAAGCAGTATTTGGATAGTTATTTGGATTGTTGTTTGTTTGTTTATTTGTTTGTTAAAAAAAAAAAGAAAAAAAAAAGGCCCTGGTCCTTATCTTTGTTGTATGGGTAGCAATTGAAATTGTACTTCCCTCTAGGGTCTTTCAGCGCACTTATCCCTGGTTATGGGTATGCACTTTGTTATACGTCGCTCTGGATAAGAGCGTCTGCCAAATGCCAATAATGTAATGTTATGTAATGTAGGAACATGAACAACTTCTTATTTCCCAGGTGTGAGTGGAGTGACAGAGGTGACACAGAAGCCTCCTGTTCTGACAGTGAGTAAAGGAGATACGGCCACTATGGACTGTAACCTGGGGACTGTGACTGATAGTGCTGCTCGCTGGTATAAGCAGGTTCCAGGTGGAGTTCCTCAGTATGTGATGTTTTTCTGCCATGGTGACAGCTCTCCCTTCTATGGAGCTGGTTTCTCCTCCACCCGTTTCTCATGCAATCATCAGAGTAAATCTGATTATAGATTGATCATTAAAAATGTGGAGGCAGGAGACTCAGCAGTGTATTACTGTCATACATGGGACAGCACAGCTAAAGAGCAGGTATCACAGTGATTCACACCATGACAAAAACCTCTGAGCTTCACTGCTGCTTTAAAGCTTTTACATAAATGAGTGGAAGCTCAGAGCAGAATGTGATATTCTCTCAAACTGAACTCAGATCTCTCAGCCATGTTGGTAAAAGTATTACGAAATTACTGTGTAAATTATCCTAGATGTCTAGCTTGTATAAATTGTACTTTGTGATTTTCTTTTTCTTGTGAGATATCTAATGTCATGGCTTTAATAAGGTTTTTAGGTCAGGTTGTTGTTCACATTTTAGCTCATTGGGAACACCTGTGCACTGATACATTTGTAACATTTGGGGTACAGGAAGTCGTACATCCTTATTTCCAGTCACAACAGAGGTAATGGAGGAGTGCAAGCTTTGATGGGCTGACACCAGGGTTTCTCTGAACTCTGTTAGTGTCTGCCGTGCCTTTCACTGAATGGCTTTTATACAGTTTGAAGCAAAATCCCTGACCTCTGCCAGCAAACAGTTGCTTGTTTTTTTCCATCAACTGCCCCATTTCTGTCATACAGGGATTATCAATGGGTGTGCCTTTACTGATGTTTAACAGCCACTCACCCTGCTTATACACTATATCACTAAACAGCAGTTTCATGGAATCTACAGCATTTGTAAAGATGGTTAAATTGGAATTGGGCTCTTCCTCAAGCTTCCCTGAAGAGTGATTAATCCACAGGGTATCAACACCCTCCAAGCGTACAATTCAAGATAACACTCAGTATAAATCACACTTGCAAAAACAAACATGAAAATCAAAAGATGGGACACCACACTAAATCTCTATTTACTGGGAAATTGTATTGTGTTGTTGTTCGAGGCCGACAATTATGCAAATTGTTGTCAAAAATGGTTAAAAACCCATTACATTACAGGCATTTGGCAGATGCTCTTATCCAGAGCGACGTACAGTTGATTAGAATAAGCAGGAGACAATCCTCCCCTGGAGCAATACACCGGGATTAGAACCACCGACCTTGTGTGTCCCACTCATGTACCTTAACCACTACGCTAAAGGAGGGTGCTGAAATATTACATCCAATCATAATATGCTAAAATGCATCAAGTAATTGGTGTCAATAGATTTATTAATACTAAAAGATAATCTAAATATGGAATGTTGCTATCAGTTTCCATAGAACAATGTAAAAGGAGTAATGTTAAAGTTACTAATCATTTTGAGCAGTTGGATTCACTGATAGATGCATTGTATTCAATGAAAAGACAGCCCTATCATGCATTGAGTGCAGTTGTGTCATTGTGAATACGTTTTTGGGTTCAACAAATTATTTGGTTGTGTATTCAGGCAATTTTTTTTGATTATCCATTTTGCGTTGTGTCTACAGTTTTGAAAAATGACTTCAAGGTCAAAGAATTGTAAATAAACAGAAAATGAACTCACTCAAAAGACATGCAGGGCAGGGCCATCATTGGGGCTCACCAATAGGTTTTGCAAGGATAGGCCTTCAAGCCCTGAAGCAGGCAAAATAGTGATGCAAAACATATCTAAAATCTCTCTAATTGACAGCCAATGAAGCAAATAATTCTTAGGAGACCCTAAAGGATGAGAGTTTATAGGTCATGTTTTTTCTGCAACGGCATGAAACTGCAAGAAGATACAATCAGAGAATCAACCAGGATTCACGTTACCAGTAAAAAGTAGGACGTTGTCACATCCTGATTGGACAAGGGAATGCACCAGGCTGCTCTAAATGACCAATTAAGAGCGTTTCCCACACCCTGAGCTGCAGGTGAATCAAATCACCCTCCAATCAACCCAGTGGAAGTTTGCTCTGCTGCAAACCGAAATTGAGGAAAAAAAATTCCCAACATAAGCGAACAATGAAAATAACTCACTAAAGGAACTCCTAGCCAGCACCAGAAAATGGGTGACTGCTACACGTTAATGTATAGTGTTTTAAAAGAAAAAAATAAATGTGTTAACCAATAAAACATACAGATAAAGGAAGTATGAGTGTGGAATCCACCCTTCGCAGGAGAAGGCAACTTATTTTAAGCAGGGAATAAAAAAATATGAATGGAAAAAGTACAAAAGAAAATAGCACAAATGAGAAGAATGTGCAACTTTGCAAACTTGATGTTTTTGTATCCCCTTTGAATGAAAAGTGACTGGTAAAATGCGGTTTAGTGACTCAGCCTTGATGATTGTACAAGTTTACTTGTGTAAATTCAGTTTGAAGTGATACAGACTGAGTGATTTATATATAAAAAACAAGCAGGGAATTGGGGAACTGGTGGCACACCAGTAAGTAGATGAGGTTAGTGATATGGATATAGTTGCAGGAATTTATTAATAAGTTTACTGTGAAGTTTGAAATGAAATAGTGAAACGGATTGGATTTTGAAATTGGTATTACTTGGATTTGATGATTTGTGAAAGGGTTAGTTTTTAGTGCTGGTTGAACTAACCAGAAAAAGAAAATAATAGTAATGTAATGTAATGGCCAGGACCCCAAACCTAAGTCTAACCTAATATTCCTGATCCTCTCTTTCTATGGTGTCTTTATTGGTAGGTCCCAAACACCTATAGTAGCATATGATCCTGTTCTGGAATCTGGGCATTGAAATGCCCTATTGATCTATTTGGGCTTTTAAATCTGTTGTGAAAACTATCCCACACCCCAAATGCTACAGATGTATTTTTTCAACACACGTCTCCAAATGAGCTAACATATGACCAACAACCTGACAAAAATCCTTACAAAAGCCATGACTTTAGATTTCTATCAAAACCAATACAGACTACACAGTCAGCATTCAGGATGATTTAGGCTTGTTCTGAGCTTTGACTTGTTTAAGCAATCCTAGCTCAGCTTGAGTGAATTCACATTCTGCTCTGAGCTTGAATTACTTCATGAAGAAGCTTGAAAGCAGAAGTGAAGCTCAGAGGTTTTTGTCATGGTGTCAATCACTGTGATACGTTCTCTTTAGCTGTGCTGTCCCATGCACGACAGTAATACACTGCTGAGTCTCCTGCCTCCACATTATTAATTATTAACTGACAGTCAGATTTAGTCTGACATTTAGAAGAGAAGTGACTGGAGGAGAATCCAGCTCCATATGTGGGAGAGCTGAGAGTGAGGTGGTTATACAGCACAAACTGAGGAGCTCCACCTGGAACCTGCTTATACCACTGAGCAGCACTATCAGTCACAGTCCCCATGTTACAGTCCATAGTGGCCGTATCTCCTTTACTCACTGTCAGAACAGGAGGCTTCTGTGTCACCACTGTCACTCCACTCACACCTGGGATATAAGAAGCTCACATGAGAAACATTTAAGTTGCATTACAATTTTATATTAAAGATGAATATAAGTTTCTTACATGAGAGCACAGCGATGAGAGTGCAGAGTGTCCCCAGCATGTTGTCAGTGTGTGGTGTGAACGGCCCTTACTGTCCAGCTGAGAGATGAGCAGGTTGGAGTGTGAGGAGAGGAGAGGCTGCAGGCCCCAGATATAAGGGGCCGGTCAGGGAGATGGGGAGGGAGGAGCCTCTGCACTCACCCAATCACAGCAGAAATCTTTACCAGAACATTTTAGACTGTGAATCAGTTCTCCGTGTTCTAATCCCTCCCCAGACGTGTAGCAGATGTGTGTGCACTGTCCATCCTCTCTGCTCTCTGTCCAACAGGTTTTAAAAGGAGCTCAGGGACTGACGTTAATGAGACCCACCCACTCACAATGGAGACATGGAGTCAGCACACTGACCCTCATTATCTCTGCAGGATAACAGTATGAATGAAATAATCTCATATTCAGTGCTTTCATTCGTTACAATCCTAACACATACAGCCATGTCACTATAAAACATTTCTGGCTTTGGTTAGGTTTTTAAAACCAAGCTGCAGTAGAATATTAAAAATAATTGTAATATTATATCATTTTAATATTAAATAATTGTTCATGCTGATGTCCCTTCTTTATATAAACCAGCCTGAGAAGCATTGCCATTAATGTGTCAAATGATTATAATGATTGATTTATATTATGTGAGTCTGGTTCAGCCCTCCTCACATACAGGTCTATAAATAGACATGGGGCTGTGGTTCTGAACTGTGAAAGGAGCTGAAATCACTCCCTCATTTGCATGCCGCTATAAATAAAAGAGTGTAAATCCGGCAGGTGCATCTCAGTTTCAGCTGCGGGGCTCTCTCTCTGTCGCCCCCTGCTGGAACAGCTTGGCTCACAACCGGAATAGCAATTAGGCCTACAAATCCATAGCTGCTTTCCATTTTAAGCCTGCTTTAATTTAAGTAAGTCAAACGTAAGGATATCATAAAAAACACATCGCATAATTCCCTCTCGTGGACATAGGCTATGAAAGCATATGACTGATGTAAGTTATGTTTTAAAAACGATTTTGAGTATTTGAGTTTAATGTCATCTGTCCCCAAATGCACAGTAAGCCCTGCTAACAGGCCGGATGATCTCAACAAGGCACAGCTGTGTGAGCAGGCCCATGCACTGGCTATATTAGAGCTGCCCAACCCTGTTCCTGGGGATCTACCATCCTGCACCACCACTCCAGCCCTAACAAAGCATCACATTCAACTGCAACAAGTTCCCTCTGAGCTGCCAATGCATAGAATCCGGTGTGCCAAATATGGGTTGAAATGAAAACGTACTGATGGTAGATCTCCAGGAACACGATTCAGATCCACTGGCCAGCAGTCCTTGGTCATGCATGTCTTAGAGGATTTGGGAAAGCAAAACTCTCTGCTCCTCACTCTGACCCCGTGTTAACCCACTCTGCTCCTCCCTGAGCCAGCAGTAATCCTCTCTGCTCCTCCCTGACCCAGCACCACCCCCCTGCTCCTCCCCCGACCCAGTGTTAACCCACTCTGCTCCTCCCTGACCCAGCAGTAATCCTCTCCGCTCCTCCCCCTGACCCAGCAGTAACCCTCTCTGCTCCTCCCTGACCCAGCATTAACCCTCTCTGCTCCTCACTCTGACCCAGCACCACCCCCTTGTTCCTCCCCCTGACCCAGTATTAACCCTCTCTGCTCCACCCCCAGACTCAACACCAGGGTTATTTGTCATTGGCTAATGAAGACACACAAGGCGGGAAATTGATCAAAACAGTTTCATTTCCATGTGCCACAGGGAAGTGTTATCCGGGGTCAGTTGTGTCTCTTGTTGAAACCCATGCAATACCAGTCGGCATGGTTGTTTTTATAGTCCAGTTATTTGGAGATTGAGTCACAAATGAATCGGGGAAATAACGAGCGTGAGAGAAATATCAAAAATGGCATGGCATCATGGTATGGCTTCAACGGTCATCCCAGCATCCTCCTCCCAGGCAATGCGCTGGAAACCATTTCTCTCCAGGACACATCACATGTCAGCCGAGGTGGAGAGAGAGAGGGATGACTAGGCGGCCAAGGTTTGGGAATGTGATCAGGAAGTCAGGGAACCCCCCCCCCCCCCCCCATTCTTGCAGACGAATCAATGTTTTTTTTAAATGACCACAGTGAACAAGATTCTCAGTCTGTCTCATTCCGACAGGAAGGCTAGCCAAAATATGTCCTGCTCTCTCTCTCTGTCCGACAGCTTTTCATGCGTGTATGAGGTCATTGTGCAGGGGAAGCCAGAGGCCGTCCACCACAGGGAGGTGAGACACGGTCAAAGTGCTCCTCTTCAGGGGGTACTGCGCTCTCTATCGCCTCCCTGCTGGCCACGCACGTGCAGGCTCGGCCCTTTTCCTGCTTCTCCGAGTTTCAGCCCTGGTACACCTCCACACCAAGGGCTACCCTGTCACACAGAGAGCAGTCTTTACACTATGCCTACAGTCAACATGGAAAACCCTAACACACCCTAAAATACCCTGCACCACATCTTTACACTATACCTACAGTCAACATGGAAAACCCTAACACACCCTAAAATACCCTGCACCACATCTTTACACTATACCTACAGTCAACATGGAAAACCCTAACACACCCTAAAATACCCTGCACCACATCTTTACACTATACCTACAGTCAACATGGAAAACCCTAACACACCCTAAAATACCCTGCACCACATCTTTACACTATACCTACAGTCAACATGGAAAACCCTAACACACCCTAAAATACCCTGCACCACTTCTTTACACTATACCTAGTCAACACGGAAAACCCTAACACACCCTAAAATACCCTGCCTCTGCACCACATATTTACACTATGCCTAGTCAACATAGAAAACCCTAACACACCCTAAAATACCCTGCCCCACATTTTTACACGATGCCTACAGTCAACATGGAAAATCCCAACACCACACCACATCATAATCTCTGTTGCTGAGGGTGGACGGAACCTGAACATTATACACTACATTATTAATGTGCTTAGCACATGACTTTATCAATCGCCGTTTGCACAGCTAACTTTTATGAATTATTTACTTTTACATTCTATCAAGCTATTCTGTAAATACTGTGGAGCTGGCCGTTTCACTAAAGCAGTTCAACACCAGCACTACACTGCCACCTTCTGTGTACAAGGAAATAACACACAAAGGCAGAGGTCTCATTAATAATAAACTGTAAAAACATACAATGGCAAAGTATTAATAATATGATTCAGCAATAAAATTTGACAAGCTGTTCTGAACACAAGCATAAAAGATCCAAGCCTATCATTCATCTATACTTGGCTCCTATTCTTATAGGAGTGGTTTGTACTCACAATGAGAACAATGCTGACGCCCATCGGAGCTAGTACTGCTGCAGGCGTGCCTGAAAGAAAGCTATGTATTATTATTATTATTATTATTGGCATTTGGCAGACGCTTTTTGATTATCCAGAGCGATGGACAGTTGCTTAGACTAAGCAGGAGACAATCCTCCCCTGGAGCAGTGCAGGGTTAAGGGCCTTGCTCAAGGGCCCAACAGCTGTGCGGATCTTATTGTGGCTACACCGGGATGAGAACCACTGACCTAGCGTGTCCCAGTCATTTACCTTAACCGCTACGCTACAGGCCGCCGTATTAATTAAGCACAACTGACACTCAGAATTTCAGATGTGTAGACAAGTCATAGGCCGCCCCACCGAACAAAAACTCACAACCATTTAGCCAGGCTAAAGCAAACATTACATGGGCGACATGGGCTCAGGCAGTAAGAGCAGTCGCCTGGCAGTCGGAGGGTTGCCGGTTCGATCCCCCGCCTGGGCTGTGTCAAAGTGTCCCTGAGCAAGACACCTAACCCCCAAATGCTCCTGACGAGCTGGTCGGCGCCTTGCATGGCAGCTAATCGCCGTCGGTGTGTGAGTGTGTGCATGAATGGGTGAATGAGAAGCATCAATCGTACAGCGCTTTGGATAAAATACGTTATATAAATGCCAACCATTTACCATCACATGAACAATTAATGTTTCCTAAAAAAATGAAAAAAACACACAAAAAAAAAACCACACATTAGTAATGTTTTTATTTATATTTTCACTGTCAATGCCATGCTTGGTTCACGCCCTTTACCTTAAACAGCCGTGTTTCCACAGCAGGCATTAATGCAGCCGGATATCAGGAAGCAGGTCAGATGGGCTGCTGCTGCCCGGGGCTGCCACACACTCACCTGAGGGCGGGGGTCCTTGCGTGTCTATAGGTGTAGGGGATGCCAGGATTCTGCTGATTGGATGCTCGTCACTGAGACCCTCCTAGAGGCAATCAACCAAAAACTCAATCAATTGCTCATTCAATCAATCAGTATCATGACATGGGAATATCTGGTTCAGGTAGTATCATGACACCTAAATAGACGGCAACAGACTAAAGTTTATGGGCATGAGTCAATAAAGTGTAGATAAAGATAGCACTATAATGACAATACTCTTCTGTGAATATTGCTAAACATTTAATTTTCCTTGCTGACCTGAGTCAAATTGACTTAAATCATAGTGTCTCATTCACAAAAAAATAATTCCTGAGCTTGTACTGACCGCCAGCTTATGGAGTGCGTCAGGGGAGTCTTTTTGGGGGTCCCTGTGGTACAGGGCGCAGAAGGGGCTTTTCCCGGTGACGGGGTGCCGTTTGATCCGCAGGGCGAACAGACAGGAGCGGAGGTGCACGTCCCAGCTCTCCTGGCACTCCTCCACCAGCTTTGTCACCGCACTGACCACCAAACAACACACACGAGTACAGCACGCGCCAGGGCACAGATCCTACTGGACAACCGCCAGCCAGGCGTGGAGGCCTGCAGAACCAGACTGACCAGGCAGAGCACGGTCGACTTTCTGTTGCACAATTACGGTAGTCCAAATGAGTTCAAATTACAATAAAGCCTTCCAATTACATTACATTACATTACATGAATTGCATTTGGCAGACGCTCTTATCCAGAGCGACGTACAGTTGATAAGACTAAGCAGGAGACAATCCTCCCCTGGAGCAATGCAGGGTTAAGGGCCTTGCTCAATGGCTGTGCGGATCTTATTGCGGCTAAACCAGGGATCGAACCACCGACCTTGCGGGTCCCAGTCGTGTACCTTAACCACTACACTATGGGCCGCCCCAATACTGACTGCTGAGTAACACATCGGATAAACTGGGTGAGTAAGCTGCGCAAGCAACACACACACACGCACACACACACACGCACACACACAAACACACACACAGAGCTATAATCAATTAGACTAAAAGCCTGTGCAACAAATGACAAAAGCAAATTAAGTGCAGACTTCCTGCAAACACAGCTCACCTGTTAACATCAGTGTATGTTACAGGATCAAGACTGCAGGCCTTGGGGTGGTAGACCACGAGAGCGCAGTCCTCCATGGCCATGTAGATACCCAGGGCCTTGTTCACCTGAAGCACAGGCAGAGTGTGGTCAGATGGGTGTGGCACAAACACCCTCCATCTGAACCTCCCCCCTCTTCCATCTTCCCATCACCTTCATTCTTACAGGACAGGCGGTAAGCATTTGAACAGCTGGTACAGTCGGGACGGTCTCTTCTTTTGGCTCTGCAGTCCAGCACATTGGACCATTCCACTGTTTAAGCTGCTTTTCGTAGCCATTCATTGTCATATGAGTTTTGCGCCAAAAGTTTATTAATGCTAGCACATACAGCACAATGCATATTTGGGATCTAATTTGCAACATTAGTTCTGACCTGATACAAGTAAAGTTATACACATTGAATGCTAACAAAGGAATGTGTGCGGGAGTGGGCACGTGCGTATGTACGCTTTGTCTTAAACAAAGGATTGATTTATACATCTGCGTCAAATATATGCAGAGGCTACGGCATTGCCTATGCATAGCCACGTTCCCTATGGCGTAGCATGACACGTACCTCCCCAGAAATGTAACCTTGTGTCGTAGCCTCTGTATAGCCAACAGCGTCAGGAACGCGGCTATGCATAAGCTACACCGTAGCCTCTGCATAGATTCGACGCAGAAGTATAAATCAGGCTCTTGCCTCTGGACAAAGAGAGGGGAGGTGTGTTTGTACAGTGTGCGTTAGTGGTTATTAGTGGAGACTGGAAGAGTTAGCTGTGGTTAGGAGTAAAACAGAGTGTGTGTTTAACTCACATATGCGATAAAGGCGAACCGATTCACATAATAAGCTATACAGCTAACAAAACATACTCACATAATAACGTGAACTAACGTGGCAAACAGAAAACACATATTCGCAGCTGGTGAACCACAACAGTAGCTAATGCCTGAGGTGTTTGGTCAGTCTTACTGAGTCCGTTTACGCATTGCTGTCTCTGGTCGTGGATGTCCCAGAGAGACGAGATGATGGAGCCATAAATGAGGAATTTCTGTGTCCTTGGCTTTAGCCATGGCAACACGATGCATGGTCCGATCATCTGAAAGATGGGCGCTGGCATTAGTTGCAGGCTGCAAAAGTTTGTTTCGCTGTTGTGCTACAAGGGGTGTGTACCAAGTTCCAGGTTGTTTGGAATTTTTCCCTGTGGCTATCTAGTGCAGCGCACACTAGTTCACTGGGTTGAAAGTGTCCTGGACTTAGTTACTATAAAGTAAGCCAAGTCGCGTGGTATGATGTCGGCCTCTGTCTGAGCTGGCAGGAGGGTGAGAGAGAGAGAGAGAGAACCTCTGCCGCTGTCCGAGCTGGCAGGAAGATAAGAGAGCAAAAAGGCAAAAAGAAAGGGCTGCACAATGGATTGTCCTTGCTCTATTAGTGTTAAAGTTTATTGCTCCTGGCATTACAGTATTGGCTTAACGGTACCTAGACATCACGCCGGGGTTGTGTTGTGGAAGTGTCCTGTGGAGTCATGGGAAGTGTAGTTAAGTGGTCCCTGAAGAATCAACAGCAAACTGGTATGTAACTACGATATTCAATCTAAAACCAATGTTCTTCATCATACAGTGCAGCTCTTGCGGTTCCAAGTTGATATATTATCGGGGGTAGCCAGCAGATGAATTTAGACCAGTGATCATACTGATAGCTGATAGCCTAGCAACATTTGCTAACGTAACAGCCTACTGCCTTGATTCAAAGATCCGAGGCTTCTATCATCTTCTGTAGCATACAAATATCACAGAACCTTTCCGAGCCTGAGCAATATGACGGCAAGTTAGAGAGACAGAATGACAAAATGATGCCTGATGGTGATTGGTTAGGGACAGAGACAGAGACAGAGAGAAGGTACAGACAGAGATGGAGATGGAGAGAGCAGGCACAGACAGAGATGGAGATGGAGAGAGCAGGCGGAGACGGAGACGGAGACGGAGATGGAGCAGGCAGGTTGGCGGTCTTACCGCTTTGATGAACATCCTACTCAGCTGTGAGAAGAGTGCGTGGGGCAGACCGAGCTGGCACACCAGGTTACGGATGTTCAGGGCCACCTCCCTGGCAGAGCTGGTGCACATGGGGCACGCCTCCCCCCATTTGGAGTAAAGGTCCGTGATGATCAGGAGGAACCTGTGCCCCTTATGGGTCTCGGGCAGGGGCCCCCGAACGTTCAAGCTCAGCCACTCCCACTTGCCCGTGACCTGGGGAGTTATAGAAGGTGCGGGTTAAGGAGGCTGAAAATGAATGTAAAGCATCTAATACTAAGAGTAAAAATGATATATATTTGAAGTTTGAGGTAGATCTAAAAGGATTAATTTACCATTAAAGAAACAATTAAAAACATTATTATGACAATTAAACTACAGCTACAGAGGTTATTATTCATTCTCGACATAAAGCTTATTTGTTTCGTTTTCATCTTTCATTTACACAGCTGGTTAAATTTGTGTCTTAAATCAATTCTTTCAAAAGAAGATATTGCCAGCTAGTCTGGCAAATGAGTCAAGTAAAGTCCATCAACATCATTAAACTCATTATGTTATCAGTTATTGGAAACCAAATTAACCGAGTGAGACGGACGTCACGCCCAGTCCCCTGACGAAGATTAGTAGAAAGTCTGACCTTGATGGAATAATTTGGCTCAGCCACGCAGTTTTCCACCTGAAAAGCACAGCAATAAATGGTCACCAGCAGGTCAGAACAAATGTAAAAAAAGAGCAGGGCACTGCTGGGTGCCTTATGCCATTCAGATACAGTTCAGATGCAGATGCGGATGCAGAATACAGTCTGATATCTAGGTGGCATGTGCCGCACTGCTGACGCTGTAGCTCATTAAGGCTCGGGTTCAGTTGGCAGGTGCGGGGAGCTGGTGGGCGGTGGAGGCTGACCCATGCATATGTCACTGCGCTTTTATGAACACATTTATTTATTTATTCATTTGCTTATTGAGTAGTACAGCATGCAATACGCAGCACACAGACAGTGCAGGGATGCCATTTCATAAACCCAGTGTCAGGAGTCTTTTCAGACATCTATGGATCATTTACAATTCCAGCGAAATAATGAAGGTGACTAAAGGAGAGATGGAGAAAACAATAAAGTGAACGTGTTAAGCAAACGTTACAGGAATGGTCGAAGTGCCTGGCGCAACCGTTCTTTAACCCTCTGGGATCTGAGGGCAAAATGAGGAAAACTGGTGACTGTGCGACGCACTGACATTTGTGTCATTCTAATCAACTTTATATACAGTGATTCCAAAGTGTTTCACATCTTTATTTTCAGCACAAACTCAGCTACAATAATATGGCAACAGTAAGTAGGTCAGAATCATATGTTGGTTGTAAATTGCTCTAGAATCACAAAATTGTAAATAGTAGTTTTCAACACGTACAGCAACGCTGTAAAAACACATACTAATCCAGATTTTTGGATCACTGAAATTTGTTCATCTAGGTCTTGGGTATGAAAAGATGACAAAATATTGGAGCAAATCCAATTCGAAATATGAAATAAATTACAGAAACCTAGTGTTGTCACTACTAATGGCCTTCCTTCAATTGATATTTATGTGGTATGCAGTCCTGCCAGGTAAGTAGGCTTTTCACACCTGGCCAGACCCCTCCCTACCTCCAAGACAAAGCCTTTCCACAAATAAATACTCAGTGAGCCATTTAGAAGACAGAAACAAATATATTTTTTGATTCAGGAATTTATTGAAATGACCACACAAACTACATACAATGAAGATGCCATTCATGAACACCTCAAAGTTTGTGGGAGCCATTTTTCAAAATAGCTCCTGTTTTGCTGCAAGCACAGAGGACATCACACTCTTTGCACTTCCACAGTGTTCTGTTTTTTTCTCAATGTCCATCCTACAGAGCATGCACGTCTTGTAAAAATGCAGATGTATTATTTTCAGATGTGTAATGGTTAGAAACGTTCATTAACTCAGAACTGGTAACTTACAAACACGCACTGCTCAATATTCAGACGAACACAGAAAGAAGTTGCAATACAGCACACCTATTTACCAATATGATCGTATAAAATACATTTGCTCTGGGAGTTGGTCTGTTACCATACCGTAGATACAGTATGCTAATATCGATTGTGTGAGGACACCCAGTTTCAGAATCCTGGCTATGCCACTACAGATCATGCAAGAATTATTTTGAGATACAATGGTTAGAGTGAGGGAATTTACAAACGCGCATATTGCTGAATATAGAAACGAAGGTGGAGAAGTTGCAGTACACACAGAAGAAATGCACTTACTCATGACGTCCAGTCATCCGTGCCATTTTCCGGAATTAAACGTGTTCCGTGATGAAAAACGTTTACCCCAAAAGAAGTGAATGTGAAGAAGAATGCTTCTGTATGTCATTGTATCGTGCTTTACAGTTGGCGTTCTCGCACATGGTATCGCCAGAGAATAATTATCACCGCGTTTCAATTTGAATGAGATGGGCCGGAATTCGCGCTGAGCGAAACTCACATATTAATGAGTAAAGATTAAGAAATCGCAGTGGTCTAATTCATCTCATTTAAAACATTTTAAAACTATTAATATTATGTGTCAACAAGTGCATTGCGAAGTCAAGATTCTACGGTTTCTGTCAATATGTTCGTTGCATCTATATGGTAAAATCTCACGAAGTGAATCATCCAAATAGAAAGAAAAGTTGATCTGATCGACACCGCCGACAGCAGAGGGTTAACATCTATACTGTACCTTTTTCCAGACACCCTTAGCCCACTGGACACTCTAAAAAGCAAACACAAAAGAAGGCGTTAGAGCGAGCAGCAATCTGAACCGCAGAAGACCAAAGGTGCATTCACAACATTTGGCGGAAAATCCGCTGCCCGCCATGGGCTGCCACTGAATGCATGCAGAAAGACCACATCACAACAATCGCAGCTTCTTTTTTAACATACCTTTCGCGTACAGTAGTCTTCGTGGAGGCGGGTTGGGTGCACTGTAATCTCAGAAACTGATGGAATGTTGAGCGTCCTTCAAAATGGATTCAATTTCAGTAAAGTTCAGAGGTCACTGCACCATCAAAAGTGCACCGCAGAAACTGCCCTGCCCACAAGTGCCGATTCTTAGGATCAGTTATTGCACAGCCCCCCTGGCACCAGAGTCAAAGCCACCCCCTCATACAGTATGTATGGCTAGTTTGGATAACAAGACAGATTACAAATATAAAATATATTAGATATGACATTTAAAAAATCAATTGAATAACCAGAAAAAACTTTTTTTTCACAACTTTTTTTTCCCCCAATCCTTTCTCCTCCAAGCAGAAAAAACAGGCAGCTAATAAAAATAAGGCACTGCCTTCTCTTCGTGAAGTGCATAGCGTATTAGCTAGCTAGTACTAGCCTTTCACTGAGATCACAATATTTTCTGAGATTCTGAATGGCTGAATGAGCGAGTTACCCATTGGTTGATAGGTAGGACGACTGGTCCACACTCTTGGGTTTTAGTCGCGGGTTGTAGTCGTGTCTCAGCCAGGTTTTGAGGTAAGGGTTCTCCTCTAAGGGTTTAATCTTCGGGAGGAGAGGGAAGGGTGGGCACTTTTTGAATGCAGCAAAAAAATAAATAAAAATAAAAATAAAACACATTTTCATGATACATTTATATCATTCCCAGAGTCTCCTACATAATCACCAATCAGCAAAAGTTAGAACAGATCCCCACATACATTCCGATGCAATACATAAAAAAGCAACTAAAGGTAAAATAACAACTTATATATACATGGTTACTTGTCTTGTCTTGACTTGTCAACCACACCTCCCTGGGCCACCATATGCTTAAAAAAAATGAACTGAATGTACCCTCCCAACATTGCAACATAAAAGAAGATGAATGGTATCTAACAACACACGTCAGTGTGGTATTCATGTTTAATGAATGGGGGGGTTACAGGTTTAAATTCCTGATATGCTACATTCTAAAAAGCAGGTCAAATTATTGCAACATTCAATTCAATTTTGAGTTCAGAGATAGATAGCATTATTTAAAATATATAGTGTAGCTTCACAAAAAACTGTGCATATTATAATCAGAGCCATATATTCATCTTGGAAATGTTTTATATGGCATGGCTCACATTCACCTAAATATCAACTGGGCACAAAATATGGCACAGTTCCCACAACAGCTGCAGCAAGAACAACAATTGAACACTGATTGAAGAGCTAAATTCAAGGTACAGGTTTTAAAGGTACAATAGGTAAGATTTTTGGATAAAAACATTGTTACAAGACCATCCCTTCCTATCACTGAAAAAGGCCTCACTGACATGTTGACTCACCCTCTGCCCGTGTTTATAGTCCTTAAATTCTGGTTTCAAACTATACCATTGACAGCTCAACACTCTGTACCAAAACATTGTATAGCTGTACAAATTCAAGCTCATTGGTTGAAAATTGGTTCTAATTGCCACAGCCAATGGCATTTCAACGTCAGCACGTTTACAGAGAAGGGGAAGGGATAAACGGAGTTGTGGTTTGAAGTTGTTTGTTGCTGCTATTCCTCTCTTGACCGTTAGAAGTCCGAAATTCACTATTGTACTTTTAACCATGAACACATGAACAAAGCAAGCACATACATCATCTGAAAGCTGAACATATGCGCAGCACCAGGGGTTGTGATTTTGTCATCTGATTCAAGCAAGACCTGTAGGCGAGTTATTCATCCAACTCCATATAGAACAACTGGCAAGCTGACCAACGAGAGATCAAAATGGAGGCTCTCACACTACTGCCAATCACATTACACAGTTACCTCATATTACTACTGTTGCTCTGAGGTAAATAGCATTTGTTAACTGATGTTGCATATCCAAAGTATAATTTTTCAATAACTTTTCAATTCTTAAATTGAAAACTTTGTCACAGAAGAGTTACTGTCTCGTTTCTTTTCAGTTAATGCCCTACTTTTATTTTTACCTGCATTAAAGTCTAAATAATTTCAGCAGTACCAGCATGACACTTACTTTGGGGTCAAATAAGTCAATTGGTGAGGTTACTGCAAGTTTCCACACAAGGTAAGCACAGGAGGTTTATACCTCTGTCTGACGGTGCTGGTTGTTACTGGACCTGGCAGCAGGGTTGGTATAGGCTGGTGTTTCAGAACTCCTTTTTGTCCGACATACACACAAAAGAATAAAACACACACATAGGGGGAAATGTCATCAACTATAACCACAGACATAGACATAAGTTTCAATTTCAACTTTGGGGAAGAGACAGCTGGACCACTTAGTCTCATGTAGTCAAACATCAAATCTCACAAGCTTCCTAGCTAGTCTAGCAATCAATTCATATAAACATATTGGGGCTAAATCATTGGATGAATGAAAACATACAGACAGAACACAACTGCACTGTTCAACAATTCGTTGCTCCAATTGGCACTGTAAAATTGTGCAAACTTGTGTCAGAAAGTACCAATTGCTAGTACTACTGAGTAATGTCTGGTTGGTTTTTTATATGGTTCAGCAAAAGTTACAAGGACATTGCTAAGTGCACACTAATTTGTTTAACTAGCCATCATCTTCTAATGCTACCACACTAACCAGGATTTGCCTGAAAATCTTCTCTTTACACACAAAGCACACCTGCAGGAACAGCACAATTATTGGTGCTACATTTACATGCAGTTCAGCTCCATCACTCATCTTCACAGCAGAAAACATTTCAGCATTGACAAATTAAACAAGTCTAGCTTTTTCAAATGACGCGATGCACCAGAATTGTGGTAGCTACTAGCCTACTGCTAATCTTCCTCCCCTCTTCCCACTCACAAATTAGGCCATGGATGGTCCAAGATAAGACGAGAAATACACACCCTGAGGATGTCTGGCTTTCCATAAAAGACTTCTTCACATACTCCTGGCAGAGAGATGGGAAGCAGGAGTAGTGTCTCTGATCGGAACCGGTTGGTACAAGTCCACTTTTGAAATAGTCCAACGCAGCTCGCTCCAGCGGCGACATCGTCCCACCAGTGGCTTTCCTTATACGAGCACTATGGTTTACAATCCATGAAAAAAAACACCATTAATAACATGGAGAGAAAGCTTTTACATAAACGGTGACTGCAAGCCTAATGCTCCAGAATCTAATGCCTGATTGATGTACATTCAGATATTTAAACTAGACATCCCCAGCAGGATATCACGGGCAGCGATAGAACAGTTACAGAGCTCGACTCAAAGTTTGCCAGTTCAAATCACGTCTTTCCCTCGCTCCTTTACTCCACCCAACGGAGGGCGCGAGGAAGAGATGCAAGGATGAGAGATGAGGAGGGAAGATTCTAGACCACACGTATTTGGCAAATGGAACGTGCTTGCGCAGTCAAGCATCAGTTTGAAGCACCTTCAATTAGGAATGTCTTGTTGCACTGCTGTATTCCCGGTCAGTGGGCTTGTAACAGATTGTACTCTCAGCTAGTTTTTGCACAGAAAATGGGATGCACCTTAACGTATGTGACAGAAAGGGCAAAAGGAGGAAGGGATTGCATTTTCAATTTGAATTTCGGCAGGTTTTCTTTGCATGACCACTCGAAAATGATGGATGCAATGTCATTGCATTTGATTTATCGTGAGCTGGGAATTAGTCCCCTCCAAAAGTATTGACCATTTTCATTTTCATTTCGGCAAGGATATGCATCCATCGTAGTTGTGTTAGTGTTATTCCATCAAAAAAAAGGAATCACCATTTGGGGATGGAAAGGGAAATATTTTTGGTGTATTGTTGTTAATCAACAAAGACCCTTTGCGTTCTTAATTTATTTATTATTGTTATTATTATTATTATAAGTATATGTAGGTGACACTGGATGTGGGAACCATGGCATGAGATTTACGGAGGAAGGTATACCCTTGGCACCGCCTGTATCTCCTCATGGCTGCCATTGACCTTTCTTTCTCAGCTGTTGTTGTGTGTGCAAACCACGATGGCACATAGTCTGGCGACGCAGGGTCATCACTCTGCCTGCCTGAAAACAGAACCAACAGCTGCAGAACTCAATCACTTTCTGAGCTCACTGTTTTAGATTTATATATATATATATACATATGCACACATACATGTTAACCTATGATAGTGTTAGAATATGGTTTGGTCAACCAAGAATGACCAATCACTCAAGAGACAGGGGCCCTCAAAGTTGACCTATATTGGACCCCCCACCAGACCTAGATAATGATAAATTCTACAAAAATAAACAGCAGTATGGTTCTCTTATTATTATTATTATTATTATTATTATTATCGAAAAGCTTGCACACAAGGCTATCCCCCAATTTCAATATTTTCCAGCCAAAAAAACAAAATATGCAAATTAGGTGACTTACTTAACATTAAACATTCTTCCCATTTTTTAATATGTTATAGATGTACACTTACATCGTTACACTTTTTCTTTGTGCCCGCTATCAATTTAGCAGCAGCAGACTTCTGAGTACATAGTGGGTAGGTCAGTCTAACACAAGGAATCCTTAAAATTGTATGTTATAGGTTTTTCTTTTCACTTCAAATATTATTTCATTTGTTCACCTTTGGATGACTGATAAACGGAAAATTAAAATGGTGTTGCATAATAAGGAAGCCCAAATCAGCAGAAACGTGTGAAGTGCAAAGTCACGTGATGGTGTGAATATCTTTATTAATTTGACCATGTGATGGCTTTGGAGAAACTATTAAACATCTGGCAACTAGAGCGAGTTTACAAGGCCTATTCCAGGACCAAATACAAACAAACACATCAATGCACCTCGTTACAAGAGACAATATCATTTTTGGCTATCAGTCCATGTTGATTCAGGCTATCAGTCAACTCACTTCACTTACGTCTGCATTGTCAGCTGATTTTGATGTGAAAACAAGTCAGGCTTGGTACCCATTAGTTGCATACCCCTATATGCAGTGGTATTTCAATTCAAATACATACATACTATGAGTCAAAGTAGATTAAACTCAAGAGACATATTAAATTGTATCTATCAAAAAAAAAAAAACGTGACCAAAATCAAAAAGCGTTCGTTTTGGACCATTCATATTTATACACTTCAAAATGACTACGTAATGACATATCGGACATAACTGTTCTTATCCTTGTATTTACGAATACCCTTTAACGATTACGATATACAACATTGTCAGTACAATCAATAGCCTAACCTAAACCGAGGGCCAAACATCGCCACCGCAACTGCCACTCGTGTGTGACAAAAATCTAAATGTTTTTTGCTTAGGATGTTTCTTTATGGGACGTTTTATAAAACCATACCATGGGAATATTTGGTCGAAAATTCAGATACATGACGCTCCAGGGATACGAAAGTTCATGGAGAATTCCCTCTGCAGAAAGGGAGACTAACTAGTTCCAGCAAATCGTAATCGCTAGCCAGAAATCCGGCGAATTAGCTAGCCAAACGTAGAATTTTGCAGAAAATGTCAACTTCACACGATTTTTTATTAAGATATTACACACCTGAAATGAAATGAACACTGCATATTCTGCTGCGCGGTGTGGGTGTCCACCCATCTCGCCTCAGAGAAGAGACCCACCGCTTTTTCCTAAGAGGATCCCGCGGGAAAATATAAAACTTAACATTAGACTCAGGTTTCGGTCTCTGTCTGCAGCCCACCGCGACACAATACGTTGGCATGTTTAGCGATAATTATTATTTCACGTCGACAACAGCAACTACTTTTACCACAGACATGCATACTTGCATGGCAAATATGCTATGAGCCTAGCACGCCTGGAAAATAAATCTTTGCTAAGCTTGTGAAGCCCCGGAAGTAAACATGTAGCCTACTGCGCATGTTGAGTGCAAAACATTGGACCTCCTTAAAATTAATGGGGAACGTCAAACTTTTAAAGGCAAAATAATACGGCTAAATAAAACTTCCCCAATGGTATTTTGAAACTAGTTTAAAGATCGGTACGTTTAACATGAAAAGCAGATTGTGAAAATAGACCTACAAAATATTGATTAAAATTTTTTTTTTTTTCCCATAACACCTAGACCAAAACAACCATTGTTTGATAAACTGCTACAAATAATGACACTTCTCATCACAATAAATTGTCAGATTGGGGTTTCTTTCGTTGTTAAGTGATCTTAGTTTTCTCCATAGAATGCAATTAGCAGTAAGTTATTTTGCCCTTTTTGTGTTCTTTGGCACAAAAACTCTTGTATATCGGTGGTTCTTCTTTAGTTCTATGGTAGTTGGCAACAGCTTTCATGCATTACCACCACTAACTGAACAGATGTATGAATAAAGACTTAACAAAAAAAAAGTGTTAATGTCTGCCTATGTTCTCTATAACTTACTTCTCACACTTGAATATCATGCTGCATTTCTATTTGTTTTCGGTGATCGCATCTTCCATTAGGACGAACAGTGTGTCACCCTGCACAAACTATCCTCATTCTTGTAATGATTTCTCTTTTCTACTTCCGCCTAAATGCCTTTTCTCCCACATTCTTTTGAAGGCTGTAAAAATGATGACCCCTAGTTTCTCGATCCCATTGTCTTTGCCATATTATTTTATTTTTGACCTTTTACCATGCTTTTGGTCTCAGCTGTACTTATCTTGATTAAAGATTTTAAACATGGGATTGTGTGACGTTAACTGTTAGACCGTGGCTCCATCCCATTATCTTTCCCTCCTGTACTGCACTCCTCCACTCAAGCGGAACGATGTGGAGCAAAGGAGTGAACGAGAGGGAGTGAAGAAAAGCTTTTCGCCTTCGCCATCATTGAAGTCGACGTGTGTTGAAGAAATACACCGATCATAATCTTTATTTTTTGACAAGCCCACACATATTCACACAGCCAGTTACAGATCTTAAATGTGGTCATCCCATTTAAACCTACAAAATCGCTTGTAATGTTCAGATTGAAAAACAATTATGCAAATGGGACCCATTGTCTTTTGATTAATTTGTGGAAAAATATAACTTTGGCTGTGTATCGAAAAATAATTTAGAACATCCCGTCTCTCCTCACTTAGCATTGGTGGAATTGATTTCCTTGAGAAAAAGTGCTCCAACAATTTAGGGTTAATATAACAAAACATCTTTACCCTGCTCAGGCCACAAGAAAGCCACTGTGTGTCCTGCTGGTCACCAGCTCTCAACAGCGAAATATTTCAACTGGTGCAATCCAGAGAAATGAAATTCTACTCCACCCATGTTCTTTGTTTTTGTGGGCAGGGCTGAGGGATTTTCTAGGTCCATTCACTTTGCATAGGTTTCACTTAGCCCCTGGCATTCTCTGTGACAGGCAGCTCCAATCATCTGACAGTGAGAAACCGGGGAAACAACTCAGGTAAGAAAGAAGGAAGAGAGAGACACAGAGAAAGAGAGAAGGCAATAATTAAAGGGGAATAGATAGTGATATATAGCACTTGCCTATAAGACACTTTTGAATTAGAATTTCAGAACTATTCTGGTCTCCAATTTTTTTGGACCTCAATTCTGATGGAATCATGGCTGAATTTCTTGGAGCTCTCTTGTGCAATGTTGGCTTGATTCTCTTTTTGTTTAAATTCTTACCTGCATTTTAAATAATTAAATAATTAAACAATCACTGCTACTATAAACCAAGATGAACAGATGCTTTTGTCTTTGAACTACCCAGCACAATCAGACTCTTGAAAGGTAATTTATTTTCTGTTTTTTTTTAAATAAGCTATTTAAGAAGTAAGAATTGTCCTTTCTGAAGAAATGTCTTCAGCTGGGAAGATGAAGATTATAAGAAAAATGCTTTTATCTTGGTTTCAGCAAGTGATATTTACTTATTTACTTACCTTTAGATTTGTTTACCTGAGAAAATATGAATAAAAATGTGCAAGACGTGAAAATCCTGCTGTAAAATTAAACTCGAGCCCTTCTAATGAACCAGAAGTTTAGTTGAGTTCAATAATTCTTTCCTTGAATTTTGTTGTAGCAAAATTGGACTTGCAATTACAAATGTATTGATTTGATTTTCAGGTGTGGTACTGCTATTGCATCGTTTACCAAGATACAAAACTTAATCAAATAATTGCTACTGTAATGTAAATGAGTTGTATGTAAGGAACGTGTTGTATCAGTCACAATGGGTAAAGCTGTCTGCTAAATGCCTAAAATGTAAAACCATAAATGTCAAGTGAACTCAATACCCCTCTGTAACTGAAGAAATTGTTCATGATTATAGAAATATAATGAGCCATGCTATGCTTTTGTTTTATCTTCATGCAGCCCATCTACAAGAAATATATCTACATATATTTGACTATTCTACATTAAAAGATGAAAAGCAGAAGCACAAGGAAATAAAATAACCAGGAAAAAAAAACTCACCAAAGGCAAATATTTAATCAAATAGTGTGAGTCCTGGTTGATCTCCTTCCAGGAAGAAGATATTATAAAATAAAAAAACAGTATGTATTTTAAAACCTGATCAGCCAGTACCTTACACACCTTGCCAAGACTTATCACACTGAATAGCCAGACTCTAACTTTAAAAAAGCTCCATCCCCTTTGGGGAAAATCACGCTTTTGTATAAAAATTTGATTTAGCATTGTCCTCCACACTACCTCCTATTGATGGGTGTTGACACGGACAGTGAGCTTGGGGATGTGAGAGCTGATGATTGTGACCCCCTTCCCTCCCTCAGGTGTTGGGCTCTTGGTCGGGACAATGAGAGGCTGGCTCCAAAGGGTGCTGATCTTGGCCATTGTGTGCCTTTGTGTGCTACTGCTCGCAGACCTGCTGAGCATTGGCAAATTCACTCTGTCCCAGAGCAAGAAAGGCATCCACAAACTCCAACAGACCAGGTACAGTACTCCAGGATCTCCTGACTGCCTTGACCACAGCAGCAGTACACTGGGCATTATGTGTGAGGGCTTGAAAAACTGGAAAATATGTATGATTCCATTTGGGAAATAAAATAACTGTTCCCTGAAGCTTAAATACAATAGAGGCAGGCAGGAAAAAACATGTGTGGTCATCGCCAAGCCTTTATGTTAGCCTATGTTATTGTGCAATGAAAGCCAGCCATTATTTTAAAACACTTCCCACTGAAGCAGCAGTGCAGGTTCGACCTGTTTGAAACGATGCCTCTCCTTCATTGCAGCATTGAAACCACATAACAGAAGAAATGGTTTACACATAACAATAAGGCTACAAAACAATGACCCAACGTACGTACATCTGTTTACTCATCTACAGCAGCAGGTGAACAGAATACAGCAGCAGCAGACTATTTAAGTGACACAAGCAATTAATCATTCATTACAAGATGATGCATCCGCAATTGATATAAAATCATTAAAGAGACACAACAGGTTCTTAAAGTTTAATCGCAGGGCTGCGCCAATGAGGGTTTTTTTGTATTCATTCCTCATTCCGTAAATAGCCAACTGAAAAAGGCATGAAATGCGCTCATTAGCTGTACCCATTATTTGCATCAAAGACCATTAGTTTACAGGTTTACCATGACAATTTTCACTGTGCTGATGGTCCTTTATACACTTCAGTCCAATATAAAACGACAGACATTCAAGGACAAAACTAAAAGAAGTGACAGACATTGAGTGTTGCTGTCACTGTTTTTGTGTTTTCTCCTGCTTCCTCCAGCTCCAGAAAAACAAATGTGACAGAGCCCTCCTACATCGGAGACACATATGCCAGCGATGAGGAGGTTTCACAAACGGTGAGGTTTGAAATGATTAGATGATACATTTCTACTACCTGGTATAAAAGTACACTATCCTGACAAATGGCTTAAGAAGAAGAATAAAATAATGAGATCCAACCATGCACACACACGTACACACACAGAGACTGTCATACAGTGCACAGACGTACAGTATAATATATAGCACAATATATAAATGCAAACCCTTATTTCACTTATTGTCATGTTTGGATGTTATGGGCAGAAAGAATTCTCAAGGCAAATGTACATTTTTTGCTGAGATCCTGAAAGATGGGAAGGACAACAACTCTGATCGATTTTTATCAGCTTTGGTAACAATAGCTATACAACACATATATACAGCTTTACGTACGTTCAGTTGCAAAATGGCTGGCGGTTGGCAAACCAGGTCGCCGGTTTTGTGAGTCTCTGCACTGTAACCTGCTGCCAACAGAGCTGCTCAGACGGGATCCGGGCGAGGGTCTCCCAGACAAAATTCAAGATGGCCTTTCTGCAGGACATCCCAGTGCTTGAGTGGATTAAACACGTTTCCAAAGCGGAGCACATGCGCCTTCAACAATATCCGGGGGCTCATGGGTGGCGTGGCGTCAGTTTCCTGGGTAAGTTCTGCCCAGGGGGAGAGCTTCAGAGGGGCTAGGAACTGGTATGTAAATTTATTAGGTATTTCTTAGACTTCTTTTTTAGACTTCTACTGATGTAGCCTATCCGCTTAGAGTTATGACGCATTATGTGTTCAGAGATGCTCTTCTGCATACCAATGTTGTAATGTGTGGTTATTTGCGTTACTGTCACCTTCCTGTCAGCTTTGACCAGTCTGGCCATTCACCTCTGATGTCTCTCATTAAGGTGTTTCTGTCTGCAGAACTGCTGCTCACAGTTTTTTTGTTTTTTTTGCACCATTCTTTGCAAACTCTAGAGACTAGTGTGCATGAAAATCCCAGTTTCTGAGATACTCAAACCACCCTGTCTGCCACCAACAATCATGCCACAGTCAAAATCACTGAGATCACATGTTTTCCCAATTCTGATGGTTGATGTGAACATTAACTGAAGCTCCTGACCCATATCTGCATGTTTTAATGCATTGCACTGCTGCCACACGATTGGCTGATTAGATAATAGCAGGTGAATAAGTAGGTGTACAGTTGTTCCAAACAAAGTGCTAGGTGAGTGTAAGTTGTGCTGTCATGGATGTCCTATGTGGCGTGCTTTCCCAGACCTGGTGGACACTCTCTCTGCCCTCAACACGTCAGCCAATCGTGTTATGTTTGATGACTGGGATCGGCGGTCCGAAAAATCGAGTTGCATCCGCTGTGCAGTCATTGGCAATGGTGGGATCCTTAATGGATCCATGAAGGGCAAGGAGATCGACCAACACCACTACGTCTTCAGGTGTGGATATACAGGGGCTTCAGAAAGTATTCAGACCCCTTCACTTTTTGCACACATTGTGTTGTAAATTTCATTTTAAATGGATAAAATATAAAAAATCAAAAACGGAAATCTTTCATTTATATAAGTATTCAGACCCTTAATTCAGTACTTTGTAGAAGCCCCTTTGGCAGCAACTACAGCTTTGAGTATTCCTGGGTAAGCAAGCTTTGCATAGCAAGATTTGAGCAGTTTGTCACATTCTTCCTAGCAGATCCTCTCAAGCTCAGTCAGATTGGATGGGAACCACCCCACAGCGGTTCAATACAGTATCGTATCTTCTCTTACAGGGTGAACGGTGCAGTGATCAAAGGCTTCGAGAAGGATGTAGGGTCACGCACCTCCTTCTACACCTTCTCCACCAACACCATGCGGAACTCCATGGGGAACTACCGCCGACTTGGTTTCCGGGGGCCCCCCAAATCTGAGGTACTACAGTTACACTTACCGGCTTGAAATGCTCGCAAGTCTTTGGGAGGCCTGAAAACCTTCTGCTGGGTGGAATTGTCACAAAGACAGATAGCACAGGCAAATGCCGCCTTAACACCTTTCTGCACTTTTGCCCCAGGATTACCTTCTGCTCTTTTACCTTCTTTTGTATCTCCTCACCCCTTTCCCTTCACCCTTCTCCCCATCGCCTAGGAGACCAGGTACATTTTCATACCTGACCAGAGCCGTGACTACGTTCTTCTGCGATCCGTCGCCTCCCAGACCAATTTGGGGTCGGAGAAGAGGTGAGGGTTTCTCCTGCCTGAGCCCACGGTTGTGTGTTAGGACAATAATAATTGTCATCATCAACACAGATATTAATCATATCTATAATAAGAATAAGATAATAATAATTGTCCATTATTAGTAATAATAATAATATTAATAATAATAATATTAACAATTCTGTTTAATAAGCTTGAGTTCAATATCTTGAATAATGGTAAATCTTGTCATCCATTTTATTTGATTGTGATTATTCATTTTCTCATATTCTTCCCACTTTGTCATGCCAGTCAACCCACATACTTTGGAAAAAATGCAACGGCAATGAAATTCAAAATTTATCACCCAGACTTCATCCGGTACATTCGAAACAGGTGAGTTACATCACTGTTTACTGTAAATTTGTTATATTTCAAATATACATATACATACACATAATTTATAAATACAGTACAGGCACATTTATGGAAAACTGGAAACACTTATGGAAACATTGCTTAAAATCGCTTATAGAAGCTTAGTACAGTTCAAATCTGTTATTTCTCTAAGCCATTTTCGTTTGTTTCATTTTTTTCCGAAATAGAAATCTCCTTGAATATGAGCCGTAATTACAATATGTGACCACCAGTAATTTGAAATAAAGTATACAAAAAATACTATATGTAGAAAAAGAAAATCTTTGCATGAGAAGAAGGTTTGCATTTATGAAGAAAGTACTGGACGAAAAAATACTTGTTTAAGCTGATTATAAAATTTCCAACAGTAAGATAACAATCAAATAACTAGGTGCTCCTCTAGTGAGAATGTGTGAGTGAGTATGGGACTGTTTCTACGTTTCTGCGGTCTAACATTCTTAGAGGCCGATTAGCAGAAAATTGGTTAGTATAAGTTTAGTACAGTCCAAATCTGTTCCTCTGAGCCATTGTTGTATGTACACTTTTTCCTGAAATCCTCTTGACCATGAGTGGTAATTGCATGATGTGACCAATCAGTCATTTGAAATAAAGTATACAAACCGAAAAAATGCGAAGAAAATACTGGAGCAAACGATACTAATTTCCAAAAGTAAGATACATTAGACTAGCCTATTCAACCAATTCAAATAACCGGGTTACTCCTCTAGTGAGCGTCAGTGAGTATGTTTCTGTGGGTACGGGAGTGTTTCAATGTGACACCTGTCCCCATGCAGGTTCCTGCGCTCGAACATTCTGAAAGGCCGATTTCGAGACTGGTACAGGCCAACGACGGGAGCGGTGATGCTGATGGCTGCCATGCACACGTGTGACCAGGTACCTGTCTCTGGAAATTCAGCGCTCACAGTTACTTCTGCTGACCGCCCTGCAGAATAGGGAAACAAAGCAAGGCCGGCAGGGCAGAGAACACAGAGGTGCAGTGTTATTTGCATGGATGGATGCTGTGCAAAGCCACTCTGGATAACAGCTTCTGCAAAATGCCTGAATGCAAGGCAATGATTAGGGGCAGGCCACACGGTGTACGATTATATCTGCCCGTTTGGCACAATTGCAATGCAACTTTTAATTGAATGATTTTTCTTAATTAGGTGCTTTTCATGTTCAGAGGGACTACTTACCCTTTTAAATCACATTTTGCCAGATAGCTATGCATACCATAAATTGCAAACAATATTGCAAACAATGCATATATCTTGCAGAGAAATTGCATAAAAGGTGGTTGAACTGATCGAATGAAATACTGAAATACCCATTAGAAGTAGGCTTCTAATTGGTGAAAATGCTTACAAAGCAAGTGATAACAAGGCAATCCTCCATTGTGTTGATACATTTCAGGGAAAAAAATGACAAATTAAATGAAATACATGTTCAACTAACTAATTATGAGCCTATTAGTTAGCCTATTAGTTAACTGTCTTTTAATTGTTATCTCTTCTTAATTGTTTACGGATGGTGCAATAAGCACAATATGAACGTGGTGATTTTATTCTGAATGCCATTTCTATTCTAATTCTATTTCAGACTTAATGTGGTTTATAATAATAATAAGTCAATAATACATTTAATCTTAAATGTAATAATACTTGTAAGATGAAAAGCACCAAATTAAGAAAGATTAACAGCTTCTTGAAATTATTTGATGGCAACTGGGGTTGGAAGAAAAACCAGCATACTGTACACAGGGGTACTTTGGGAACCACTGCGCTGTGCCACACCTCTTCTGACATGATGTTGGCAGTCACCATGTGCCTTCTGAAATGCATGTCATGGCGATTCCTTCTCGCAGTAGTCTGACTTGGCCTGTTTGCTGCCCCTTTAAGGTGGATGCGTACGGATTCATCACCCCCGACTATAAGAAATACTCCGACCACTACTACGACAAGAGCTACAAAAAGGTGGTTTTCTACGTCAACCACGACATGCGCATGGAGCTGAAGCTTTGGCAGCAGCTGCACGAAGCTGGCCTCATAAACCTCTACATGCGGAATTGAGCGGCTCTGGTGCCTGTTACCATGGGAACCGTCATGCCCCGCCCCCACACACAGGCACCGCTGCACTCTAACTGTCCAATGGCCTGTTCTAGACAGAACTGTTCTCACACAAATCTGGCTTGACTGGTTTTGCAAACCTTAGAAGCATAGCCTGACTTTGGGAGCCCTGTCTCGTCTAGTCTGTGCATGACGGTCCCCACGGACATGAGAAAGGCCACATTTTAAGGCCACGGAAGTTATGAACATTTGGAAAGCTACCACCCTAGCACATACCACCCGGCAGTTTATAGGACGTGAGCCTCCTTCGTGACTTGTGTTCCACAGCGACCACCATTTTCTGACAGGGGAATGCCGGCTGTACAATTGTTGCTTCTCATTCACCCATTCATACACTCACTCACACACCAACGGTGATAGACTGCCATGGGTTACAAGCACGGGTTGCAAGCTAGTGCTGCAGGTGCTGTAATCATGTGCAAAATGTTTATACCATCAGTCATCACGGCAAAAAATGTAGCTAAACAAGTTTTCACTTTTTTTAAATAAAAGCCACGTTTCAATTTCAGGTTCCTTAAACAACCTTTCAGGTGTTATTTACCTTTCATTGTCATTATTTGATTCAGTAAATACAAATATATATATATAAATATATATGTGTAATTATTTCTAGACACACTGTTAAATGCTTGTAATGTAAAACAATGTTATGTTTATTGGGGCAAAAGGATTCTACTGGATCTCCACCCTATGTGTGTTCATATCTGTCTGTTCCTATAACCAGCACCGTTGTTGATTGTTGTCTGCTGGTTGTTATTGTTCTGTCTTCACTGTCATTATTATTATTTTATTTTTATTATTTTTAAATTATTTTTAACACTACTGTTGTTATTATATTTTTATTTTAATACAACAATGCTTTAGCAACACTGTAAATGGAATGGTCATGCCAATAAAGCCACTTGAATTGAAATTGAATTGAGATGAGAGAGAGAGAGAGAGAGAGAGAGAGACACACAGGGAGAGAGAGCGAGAGACAGGGAGAGCGAGGGAGAGAGACACAGGTAGAGGGAGAGAGAGAGAGAGACACACACAGGGAGAGAGGGAAAGAGAGAGACACAGAGAAAGACAGGGAGAGAGGAAGAGAAAGACAGGCAGACACAGGGAGATACAGGAGAGAGAGTGAGAGAGAGAGACAGGGAGAGAGAGGGAAAGAAAGACACAGGGAGAGAGGGGGAGCGAGAGAGAGGCATGGTGTCATGGACACATGCTCTCTGTTGCTGTTCTTCACAGCACCTCGTGTACACTCATCCTCTCTGTCTCTCCATCTCCCTCCCTCTCTCACGCTTTATCTGTCTCACACCCACACACACATGCCTGCATGCCCACACTGAGAGGGAGACAGGCTTCATGACGTATGTTCCGACCCAAGAAAGACATAGAGAGAGAGGCTACTCCTTTATCTTGTTTTCGTAAGGGGTAGCATTTCACAGCTTGTTTCTTGTTTCAGTGTAGTCCTTGCTTGGTCAAACCCTGACCCCTGCTGGCTTTGAAGTGCTATGGCAACATTCCTACTCCGTTGTTCTCATCTCTGATACTGATCCTTATCATGTCAGTAAGGCAGCCCAAGGTGGGGACACAAATTAGAAATACGAAAAACCAACAGGGAACACAGCTTGAACACAGTCAAAACATCTTAAGCACAGCTAAATGAGCCTAAGCACAGTGTTGCATCAGTACAATTAAATCACCATAAGAACAGTTCATACCATTTAATCACAGTTAACAGCTGAAGCACAGTTTGTGTAGTTGACACAGTTAGCATACCTGAAACACATGTAATTTAATAAAGGAAAATACATACAGTTTAATCACAGTTAACATGCTAAAGCACAGTTTGTGCCACTTAAGCACAGGTAAAACAACTTAGACACAGTTCATATAGGTTAAGTACAGTTTTAGTAAACTACTAATGAGGGCTATCCATAGCTACTCTGAGCAAGAGTACCTCAATCAGGGTCTGACACAATAGAAAATGTGGACACTGGCTGCATCAGGGATGTGTCAGGTGGTGAATTTGACCCATTTTAAAGGTAAATGTGTTAAAATCCTAAACAGGACATCTTATGGGGACAGGGTCCAAGGAGACAAGCTAAGAGAGGCGATGCATTTTTCTCCAAATGCAGCGAGGTTAAAATATACAAGGCTCACAAGCAATCCTCAGAGTTAACCTTTGGCTCTATTGAAAGTTTCTTTGCAGAGAAAGACTAGGGCTAGCAGAGTACTGTGTGCTGGGGCTAGACTGTTGGACCTAACACCAGTGTGATTTTAGGATTTCACACTGTCTTTGTTCATCTCTCTACAACTGGGAAAGGTCTCTGGAGTCTATACCACCCTTGCCCATGCTAGGATGGACCATAAAACCCTTCAACTTGCTTCTAAGCCAGGTAGTACTCTGCCCCCTATGGGCCACACAGTGGCACAGGCGAGCTGGGTCCAGAGTGGCCCTTGTCCTGGCAGGAAATGGGTGCCTGGTGGTGGCCCATGTGTACCTAGCACTTCATTGGTAGGAAACCAAATGCAGAAATAGCCCACGTCTGATTCACGTCTGATTAAGACGACACTTCTCCTGCCAGGACATAGTCAAATGTGCCCCTATGCTAACGTCAGTAAACAAAACAGCCTAGACTCAGGCCTGTGACCACAGGACTGCTCGGAAAGGCATTTTCATTATGAACTACTCGGAAGGCTATTAGCTATTAGCTGTGTGCCCTTTATATACCTGCCTGCTGGAGCATGTGAAATCTGGCTCTACAGAATCCCTCCCCAGGAAAATAAATACATAAATACATGCAAATCATCCTCCTCTGTGATTTCAATGCTGTAGAAATGTGTTAATACCGCTTATCTGTATACAGAACGCTATACAGTAAGCTATGTTCACCTGGAATCTGGGAGCGTGTACCCAAAGGTGTTTCCCTTATCGGTGTTAAAGAACAACAACTAAGAAATACCTGGCCTTTTGTTTCTTCGTCCTCCCTGTAGTTGTAGACTAAGGATGTTTGCTTGTCCATTTTGTTTTATGTTTTTCTCAAAATTTTCTAATATACATGACAGCAGGGGTCTAAACGAAGGTAAAATAATCGGCTTAGACCCAAACATTATGAGTTTCACCAGGTTTTTGAGACCTCAAAAAGACAGCAATGAGCAGAACAGAATCAAAGATTGGATTCCAGTGGAAATTGATATACAGTGGGAGCAATAATTATTTGATCCCTTGCAGATTTTTGTTATGTTCCTGTTTTCTGTCCTGTGTTAGTTCATCTTAGTTTATCATCACTATTCTTGTAATTTATTATTTTTCATATTTCATGTCTGGTGTTCTGTTTAAAGTCATTAGTCTTTGCACTCATCTTCCCCTGTGATGTCTGAGTCTGAATGTTTACTAGCCCAGTCACTCCCTTGTCTGCGTGCCCCACTATTCGGGTGTTTACGGTAGTTCCGGGGTTCAATCTTCCTTCCAGTCTTGCATTCCTTACTTCCTGCTTTCTCTCCATTTCATGTTTGTACATAGCACTAAAGGCCCGGACACACCAAACCGACGGTCGGCCGTGGAGTGCCGACAAAGATCGCCTCGCGTCGATACGCGTCATTAATGTTGGCTGTGCAGAACACACTGCAACGACGGTCCGCCGAGTTGCACGTACGTTCTGCTCCTGCGTGAGAGGTAATAACTCTCCACACCAGGAGAGTTGGAAACCGGAAGACCCGGGAATGTGTTTGCATTGCGTTGGACCTAGAAGCAGCCATTGTCTCGCTCACAACAAACAGTTTGCAGCAATTTCCTTGTTCTCTCACTATTTCGTGCACTGATTCGCTAGCTGGACAGCCAATCAGAGAGCTCTCTCATCGACGGCTCCGGGGAGCCCTCCAAAACACGCCGACGGAGTGTCGGCGTGCGGGACACACCGGAAAGACTCGGCCGACAGGGAGCCACCGACGGCCGACCATCGGTTTGGTGTGTCCGGGCCTTAATATACTAATCCCAACTAACATAGAATTTGTACAGTACTAATTATACTAACACACTAATATGTTTGTCAAACTAACAAACTAACATTCACTAGTTTTGGGTATTTGTCATTTAAATCACTTAGCTAACTTACTGATGCATCTCCAGTTTCAATTCTGTTCTGTAACTCCGCCTCCCTATTCTATCACTGATTACTTGCTAAGTTTCAGTATTCGCACCTGTCTCTCCTTATCTCTGCATCTCCTGTTTCTCTGCAAATTGTCTACTCTCTAGTCCGGAGCCGTTTGTATGTCATGTGTGTCTTTGTGAATACAGTCCGCGTTTTCGTTTCCCCCTCGTTATTGTCCTATTACCCTTTCATGTGTCTCACCTGATGTTTATTTGTTAGACCGCCCTCACTCCCATGCCCCGCCTAGTTTGTCTCATTCCCCTGTGTATTTATACCTGTCTTTTTCAGTTGCACGCTGCTAGTTCGTCTTGTCCTGTTTTCTTGTCCTGAGCCCTTGATTCCTTCCCCCAGTTCTAGCCTCCTTGTTTCCTTGTTTCCTTGTTTCCTTGTTTCCTTGTTTCCTTGCCCTTGTTTATCTGGTTTTCCTGTTTTGACCCCTGCCTGCTTCCCTGGACTATTCTTTGTGTTTTGTGGATTTCTGTACCTCTGCCTTATTGGATTGACCCCCCGGTTTTTGACCTTGGTTTTTGGCTTTTTGACTACGCTCTGTCTACCCCTTCACCTGCTAGTAAACCTGCCATTTTTCTCCACCACTGTCTGCTTTTGGTTCCTCTGTTCCCCCCGGCATAACAGATTTTGTAGGTTTGCCCACTTACAAAGAATGGAACAGTGTAGAATTTTAATAATAGGTACATTTTAACATTGAGAGACAGAATATCACAAAATAATCCACAATAACAACATCGTATGAATTTTATAAATTTATTATCGTATTTTTGCATGAAATAAGTATTTGATCCCCTACCAATCAGCAATAATTCAGGCTCCCACAGACCAGTTAGTTTTCCATTAAGAAGCACTCCTAATCTCAACTCATTACCAAAAACACCTGTGTCAACTCGTTACATCGTTATGTAGCTGTATAAAAGACACCTGTCCACACAATCAATCAGATACCAACGTTTCCACCATGGGCAAGACAAAGGAGCTGTCTAAGGACATCAGGGACAAAATTGTAGACCTGCACAAGGCTGGGATGGGCTACAAGAAAATAAGCAAGCAGCTTGGTGAGAAGTTAACAACTGTTGGAGCAATTATTAGAAAATGGAAGAAACCGCCAATCTCACCGCCAATCTCCCTTGGTCTGGGGCTCCACGCAAGATCTCGCCTCATGGGATATCAATGATCATGAGAAAGGTACTACACAGGAGGAGCTTGTTAATGACCTGAAGGCAGTTCGGACCACGGTCACAAAGAGAACCATCAGTAACACACTACACCGTGAAGGATTAAAAATCTGCTTCTCTCCTTGTGTTACAGAATTAGCTGTACCTTAGATCACTTGACGCGGTGGCATTTTCACAGAACGAATTTCACCCAATATCTTTGATAGCGACTGGCACAATACTGGAATTAACCGACTACTTTGGGTTTTCAAGGGGTTCCGCGCCTTTGCTCGATTACGTCAGAGTTGTTCCTTTCACCCGTTCACATCAGCCGCTCGCGTCTTGCTGCGCAGTAAAAAGCTGACACTTATCGTTCCGAAATAAAAAACTTCGGTGGTGCAGCGCATAACTGTTGCCGCAGGAGGAGATTCGCGCCTCTGAGAAATTGCCTTTCCTGTTTCTCCTCGGTGAAAGCACCAGTGTTTTTTTTCGTACTGTTCGTACGACCAGGATTTTGCCTTTGGATTTGATACTCCTCCTGGGATATTTCATTTATATTCATGAATTCTAGATATTTCACTACATACCACTGCGTTCAAGTATATATTCCTACATTTGAATGCATAATACAGGAGGCAATTGTGATTTCGTACAGAAGTCAACTGTAGCATAATATAGCCCAAGGCAATATAATATATTCTCCTGCATGTTTAAAAAAATAAAAATAAAAATATTTTAACTAAATGTATTACTACAGGCCATTTTTATATTTTAAATATACTACAGTTTCATCTATGAGATAAGAGTGTGAAAATATCACCGGGGTCCACTTTCTGTTTTCTGTAATGGCAGAGCAGGCCTATGCGTCACTACAACCCCCACCCCATCCCCCAAACCGAAAATGTAATAAATGAAAAATGGTGACAGGGCCGGTTGTTTTTACTAGCTTCACGTTTCACTGTTTCATAAATAATAATACAAACACTGCAATGCCATTAGACACACACAGATAAACAAATGCATATAACCTGTACAAAATCTGTAATTTTCATTATTATTATTATTATTATTATTATTATTATTATTCATAATTTGCATAGTCACATGTACAAACTGAGTCATAACCGTGGATATTACACTGCGTGCTAACTCCCCTCCCGTGTCTCCCTTGGCTGCAGATACTTGCTATTCCTTATTACGGTACATTGGCAAGATGGCGCTCTCCCTGGCAGCATCGGTCCAGTGCTCTCTTTTTCTTGCAATTCAAAAACCCTGTAAGCGGTGAAACTTCTGTCCCATAATAACCAAGGTAAACGAAGCGAAGGGGACTCCTTCCTGCGTCTTTTTCGGAAGCATCCTGCATGCATTGCTCTTTTACGAATGCCATTTATCCAGTGCTTGCTCAAGAGCACAAGCGAATTGGACGGCTGGAGGAATGGGGCAACGGGACCTGCCTGAGCTTTGGTGCAGAGGCGAGGGGAGGACATAACGATTTGAATTACAGCATCACGTTGATACGACACTCACGGACACCTCCGGCTCCGCTCCGACAATCGCCGCACACTTTGCCCACTGGTTGAAAAAGGAAAAACAGCGCGTTGGAAGGCGGTTGTTTTTATTGCAGTTAGGTCAGTGGCCGCAGTTACCAATACAAAACAAAAGCGACCGGACATATCTTTCAACACCTGCGTCTTCATCCGACGCATTTGATAAATAAAAAAATGGAGCAACCAGGTTTTTGACGCCATGAGCGTCTCTGCAGAGCAATGCATCGTTTGAATCGACTCCCTATGTATTTTTCTCAATACAGCAGTCTAAGCAATCATTTATTTTAAATACAGAGCTGCTACACTCCAAAGCCCAAAGAAGAAGAGGATGTCAGCCACTATCTGTGTTATGGTCATGTCTTCGTCCTTCTTCAACCCTAGTCTTGCCTTCAGCTCACATTTTGACACAGGTAAGTCCAAAATCTAATAATAGAAGAAAACATTTACAGATAATCTCAATAAGTGTTTTTGACATGTACATGCCTCTTTTATCTTTAACAAAAAATATATTTTTGTGTTTACATTTGTGTGTTTGTGTTTAAATTTGACATTTAAATGGATTTACATCTTTATGATGCATGTATCTTGAATTCTGACCAGTGGACTGAAGAGGAAAGGTCAAAGGTCCTCTTGGACTGACATGCTATAAATGGTTTATAACGCATCATTTAAAAGCAAAACAAAAACATCGAGCTAAACCCCTAGGCAGCGTGTCTTATGAATGATGTGCCGTCAGACGTCGTATTGGGATGCGCACGGTCTTGTCCCTGTGATCGATGGTGCTTTGCGCTCTTTGCGGAATTGTGCAACATGTATTTATGTCATTGAAAGCAAATTTATCTGCAGCACATACAGAGAAGGTGGGTTCTGATAGGAAGGGTCTTTCACGTCTGTATAATAATGACCGAAATACCGTAACTTGCCTGAGCGATGCATTTGTGTTGGATGTATTGCAGGAGCTGGCTGTTACCCTGTAATTTCATCGTTTTATGGATCACAGGATTCCCACCTCATGAGTTTTATGATTGGTCATGATGGTCGTATGGTCGCGGAATAAAAACACTGCTACAGAGGTTTGCCTGCAGTATAACAGTGGACAGACTGCATGTTGGTTGGGTGTGCTGTAGGAGGAGCGTCCCAAAAAACAGGATGCATCTCAAAACCTGCTAGCGGGAGACGTGCTAGCGTTCTAACTTGTACCCTGCGGTCACATTTAGGAACGGTGACACTGTGCTGTGCAGTCAGGTCCGTTGGCAGTGAGAGAGTGAGCCAGTTAATGACTAATGGAGTGCAAAGAGTGAGTGAGTGAGGTAATGAAATGAGAGGGAAGCAGACTGACTGTAAGTGGTAGGAGGAGAAATTATGGGAATGTCTTACAGTCAGTGATCAGAGAGAAAGGGGGGGGAGTGAGCAAGAGAAATAAAAAAGAGGGTGAGACATAGAGAGAAGGGGGAGTGAGAAGGGGAGAGAGGGGCGTGCAAGAGAGAGGGAGTCAATGCCACAAGCTTACATTTCGGAGCAAATGGACGGCAGTGCTCTGGATAGCAGAGAACAGTAGAAATGGGGGAAAGCAGAGATGGAGAGGTGGAAGATGGGAAATGATGGACTGTAATAAGAAATGCAGATGGCATTCAAGCCGGAGCAGGAACAGGCCCTTACAGTTAACAACAAGGGAGTGAAAATGTTTGTAAGGGTTCATGAAATCTGGGGATGCTTGCATGTGTTGATTTTGTACATTTACTTACGCTCATTAGACAAATTGCTCTTATCCAGAGCAGCAGTAACTGGAGAACATCAGTGTTTCTCTCAGGAAATCAAGAATACGGCCTCACTAAGAAGGCACAGAGGCCCATGCATAATTACTAAGTGTGATGCTAACCAAACAAACAGCAATTGTGACAAGAATGTTCAATTAGATATATTAGACATATTAGGTATATTTTATTTCACAAAGATATAATACAAGAATGGCACCAATGTGGGACCAATTTGGAATGGCCAGTCATATGCAACCACAGCCGCATTAATGAGCGGACCCTGATACCGATTCGGGAGGGAGCAAACGCCCGCGGTTCTCTTCCAAAACACGTGGTGTCGCCAGCTGCTTCTTTTCACACCACAGACTACAGCTGAGATCGCATAGAGCAGAGTCAGAGGAGGACCTTTCATCTGCGGCTTTAGCATGTCTTCCACGGGCACCCGATCAGCCAGCAGAGGTCGCTAGATAGCGATGTACGCGGACGCCCAACCGACAGAACCCTCCCATACCATGGGGGACACAATGCACACATTTGCACGTCCACCTATGGAGCTAACGGCCACAGTCAGTACTGGTCCGGATTTGATCCATGGCAGTGATGCTCATCAATGCACAACATCAGAATGTAATTTCACACTGGGGAATGATTTCTTCACACCTTCACGTCTGTGTCTGAAGACCAAAGGACTCTATCCACCCCACTGTGCAGGGCTAACCTGTCATTACTTACCCCAACATCTGAGTAAAGATGAGCTTTTCTAACAGGAAGTGCCTCTCTCTCCAGGTACAGGTCACGCCAAAGGAGCGTCACACTGCTCACATACACTTCCTGTAAAGAAACAGAGGAGAACATGCCGTTAGCAAGCTCTACTGAGCTGGACGTTCTGTATGGAGTTGTGAACATTGTGGGTCCATTGTATTGCCCGTGTTTATTGGCTACAGCAAAAGTAAAGGTGTGGTCCCTCCAAAATAAAATATATGCAACTGCGTGTATCTTGGATAGATGTAGCTTTTGAGTCCAGCAGGATTCATTTGTCAGGTGAAGGCACCAGCTATGCAGTGTCACTCAGGTTAGGGAGTGAGGGGGAACTGATGCTGCTGGCACTGCAATGAAAGTGATTTTGCCAATTATTATTTCTTATTATTTAAACCACTTTGCACCTGGCTACGAGAGGCATGGCTGGAGCAGCAGAAAAGCTTTCCAATTCTGCACGAGCCTTTTAGCGACAAAAACACGACTAGTTGGTAGCAGATGGGCAGTAATATTTGTAAGGCCCAGCTGTTAACTAAATCTGGTGGCTTGCAGCATCAGGAGCATCAAGGGGAAGGGGGGCACTTCGTACTGTAAAACGTTCATATAGTCTAGCTGCAGCACTCAGTTTCGGACATTTCATTCCACTTTATTTGGAAGAATGTTTTTCATGGAACCGAGCTGGTAAGCAGTCTGCACCAAGTAACTTTCAATTCGATGCACAAACATTCATGTAGACACCACCAGCTCTCTCTCTCTCTCTCTCTCTCTCTCTCTCTCTCTCTCTCACACACACACACACACACACACACACACACACACACACAAACATCTAGCACATACTGTACAAATACAGTACTCACACCAACATCTAGCACATGCCCACCGACATAGATACGCAAGTACACACAGCCTGAAATGCATGTGTGTGCGTGCACATACACACACACACACACACACACACACACACACATGCACAGTACCTTTCTTTTCCATTACACCAATGCAGTCGCTGTCTGCAGCTCTTTTTTTCTGGTGAGCAAACACCCATATCTCTCCCCCCTCCCCCTTCTCCTGCGTGTTCTGCTGATGGTGTATCACACATTTGAGCAGGTGAGGTAGTGGAGACATTTCTGTTTGTCACAACTGAATGCGCAGTGTGGTCAGTCCGTCTGTACAGAGGCAGGGAATTAAGGTCTGGTCAGTAAATGTGTTTCCCCCACCCCATAATCCCCTCTGCTCTAACGCTGGGTTACATAATTCCTAATGTAGTAATTGAATTGTGTAATTTCTGTCCGCTTTGGGTCCCAACCCCCCCCCCCCCCCCAAACAGTTGCTCCATGGGGCTTATGTCACAACCAATGTGCTTATGCGGTTGGCAGCACGTTCGCGGTTCACTAGATTGCATCGCCTGGCGGCATTCAGCTTGTTTTGGAGACTGCAGCACATTCCCCCAGTAGCTGGGGCAAAGGAAAGCCTTTTTGTTTCTTAAATGTCAGAGGAGGGGCACAGGGTGAACCCGCGGAGCATCACTATGGACCTGTCACCGAGCCCCAAGATTTAGGGCCGAAATAATGTTTGATATTCGCTTGAGTTCACAGGTTTGTTTCACAGACTTTGCCGACCGTTGTATTGTTACCAAAGCATGTATCAAGAACTTTGTCTTATTAACATCGGAGCATGTATGTGTAAATATAGCATTGTTAAAAATATGTTAAAAAAAAGAAAGAAAAAAACAATTGCTGAATTACATAAACAGTTGGTATGGTAGTAGTCATGGCGTGTTAAATGTAACGTGTGAAATTTAAATGCTCATTGCGGCACACGTGTAGCCCCACGTTTGCTTTTCCACGGAAACGCGTGCAACTACACTGCCCCCTGTCTGTAAGCCTTGGCACTGCACATACCAGCCTGTACAGGCTGTGCATCTTGCCTTCACAAAAAGTGTTCTCCCAATGTTCCTGGGACGGTTTGTGAGTGTTGTAACATTGACAGTACATTGCAGCAACATTGAACTCGAACGTTTCGGTGTTAGCTGGGCACCTGGCTTTGAATGGATACTGTCCGAAGGGGGATTTAGGTGAGGTACGCCGTGTGCCAGTTCTAACCTGCGACAGTCTGCGGTGCCTTCAGTCAGCCTGATGCACAGAGCAGACCCCAGTCACAGCACTGTGTACTGTGCTTGCGCTCCCCCTCCCCACGCCGTGTTTTGGAAGGGGCAGAAGGATAAACCGCGTAGCTAGGCCGACGGCAGGGACTCTTTTCGGCTGAAGGTCCCGCCGTCCCGGCCGCCGACTCCGGAGAGCCGTGATTTACATGGCTGTTAGGTGGATAGATGGAGTTGGTCGCAGTCCATCTCTCCGACTGCGGGAATAATTGAATGGAGGATCAATGTTGCCATGGCGATGGACGGAGTGTGACGAGGAGCCAATGAGGGGCGACGTGCTTGTGACACGCCCCCCGCCTTCCCCCATTCCCATCCCCGGCTAGAGGAAACGCTATAAGGAGATGAGCGTCTAGGAGTGTGTCGGTTTAGCTAGTACTGGGGCTACAGCAAAGAGTATACCTTTTTAGTGTGTGTTTGTGTGAGTGTGCGGTGTGTGTGTACAAGTGTCTGCAGTGTGCATGTGCACAGGAATGATGTGCGTATATAATTGCAGACCTGCACAATGTGTGTGTGTGTGTGTGTGGTGTGTATATTAATGCACTTAGATTTTTCTGTAGAGCAGTCTGCCTAACCTGTGCACATGAGAGAGGGAGAGGGAGAGGGGAGGGGGTCTATGGAGAGGGAGAGCAGTAGATAGATAAGACAGGAACAGAGGCAAAAGAGAGGGGGAGACTGACAGATAGGGAGAGAAAGAGAAAGCCGTTTCGACCTGTGCTATGTAAAGTAGCCCCCGGGGCTGCTGGGAAGAGTGGCAACGTCGTTGTGAGCATACCTGATGCCCTGTTATATTCCTGGCAGTGCTGACAAAATGCTAAAATGAGGTTTGAGCACCTGTAATGCTGGCATTATGCATATGAACAATGTGCAATAGAGCATGCAAATTGAAATAAATGTAAATGCGTTTTAGCAAAACAGAAATAAACGCATGCTCTGTCAAGCTGGATATGAAAGCTGAATCATCTGCTTGTATAATTCCTGCTTATGTTAAAGGTTTTGTTCTCCATAACCTCCCTCTTAAAATAATTATGCCAGTGTCACATTACTGATGACATTCTAGCCAATAAGAAAAGCCACTGGTTAGTTTACACCTCTTTCAGTCCTTACTCGACACCATCGATTGGTGTTATTGACATCCATTTAATTGGCCAATCAAATCATTCCTGATTTCCTACAATGACACTGATTGGGTGGCTGTTGTGTTGACTCTCCTCGCTTACCCGACAGATAGGGTGTCTGCAGTTTGAAAGTCAGAACATTCATAACCACTGTTCCCAATCTTGCTAATAAAAAATAAAAGGAGAAGGCTATTCTTTGTAAAACAAGTCGCCGGTGACAACAGATCGATTCAGTGGTGTCATGTTTGGAACACTTGGGACTCATGAGAAATAATTATTTTAACTTTGGTTTAGCTCATGCGCTAACAGCGAGGGTTTCCCTCCCAACGATCAGACATCACACCAGATTTCCTCACCCATTGCATGACGTTATTTAGTTGACGCTTTTATCCAAAGCAACTTACAGTTGATTAGACTAACCAGGGGACAATCCCCCCTGGAGCAATGTAGGATAAAGGCCCTACAGCTGTGTGGATCTTATCGTGGCTACACCGGGGATTGAACCGCCAACCTTGCGGGTCCCAGTCATTTACCTTAGCCACTAGACTTCCCAATCAAGCCATCAGCAGTGAGAAAAAAGTATAGTAAAAGATCCAAACTATGACTGTAATCAAAGATCACAAGTGTTCATGAAGTATAATGAGAATTATCTAGCAGTCTAGCTACAGTGAAAGCATATTCACTTGCTAATACATGCGAGATATCACCCTAAAGACAGATTAAATATTTAATCACTATAAACCTAATTTTTCATTATCATTTTGAGGTAGAAGAATGTAAGGTTGAAAATCAAATTAGTTTTCTAGCTAGCTAATGAAAATTGGTTGTGCAAGGCTAGTTAGTTAATTAGAGTGTAAAATTGAAAATGCATTTGAAGCAACAACGTGAGCTGCCAGCTAGACTGTCTTGCTTATTCCTCAGCCTGTGCCATAATGTGATGGGTTTTAATAGAAAAACTAATACAGCAAGGCAGCTCTCAGTGACGACTCTCCCCAGCGTCCAAAACCCCCCCAGCATGCCAAACCCTCCCCAAGCACCCCAAAACCCCCCCAATACTCCAAACCCCCAGCACCCCAAAACCCCCCCAATACTCCAAACCCCCAGCACCCCAAAACCCCCCCTGCACCCCAAACCCCCCTGCACCCCAAAACCCCCCAGCACCCCAAACCCCCCCCAGCACCCCAAACCCCCCTGCACCCCAAAACCCCTGAGCACCCCAAACCCCCCTGCACCCCAAACCCCCCTGGACCCCAATCCCTCTCCCAGCACCCCAAACCCATGTACATGTATGGTGACATGTTATTAATTTAATCTATAATATGTCACCATACATGTACACGTTTAAAACAGCAGAACATCCATCTGACCTCCTCCACCTGTGAGCCCTCCCCAGGGTTCATTGCTCTGGGCCTGCTGAGGTCCCGGGACTCCACTTCTATACATCACGCATGGCGCTACGTTTCCACGGCGACCGAGCGGACTGTGTGTGTGTGTGTGTGTGTGTGTGTGTGTGTGGCCAGGTTCATCAAAGGAAGCGGGCTTCCTGCAGTGGCTCTGATCTCCAGCAGGGCTGTGTGCGCCCCTGGCAGAGAGCCGGGGGTGCTGAGCGTCGTTTGGGTATTGTGGAGATTCTCAGACGAGCTCGGGGATCCGGGGGACCTGGCTCCTACAGCACTGGGCTGTGCTTTCATTTGTCTTTTCATTACCGCTGTGGTTTATGGTCTGGCACACCCGGGTAGCTGCCACCACCACCCCCCCCCCGCCCACACCAACCACCCGCTTCCCGGACAGATTACCCAACTCTCCTGCTTGATCTCAAGGTCAAATTTAATTTGTGCATTCAGGAGCCACTGTAAATCAGACTAGCTGTCAGCTCCAAGCTGGTACACACACTCTCCCTATCAGCTCCTGTCCCTCAGTCCATACACACACACACACCTATCCCCATCATCTCCTCTGCCTCAGTCCATACACACACACACACACACACACACACACACACACACACATACACACACTCCTCTCCCTCAGTCCATACACACACACTCTTCTCCCTATCATCTCCTCTGCCTCAATCCATACATATACTCACACACACTCCTCTCCCTATCATCTACTCTCCCTCAGTCAATGTGCACACACACACACACACACAGGCATCGTGAAAGCTACATATCTACATTTACAACCACTGTTCCTTCACCAGTGTTGGTTCAGTCAATGGGCCTCCTGCATTTTCGTATTTTTATCATACATTGCTCACTTTATTTGTATGAAGACGAAAATACATTTCAGACATCAGATTTGATCCGCAAGGCCTAGTACGAAAGTGTGATCAGAGTTCTGTGTGCCAGGCCAGCTATGCTGACATGCACTACAGGACTCTTGTTACATACAACAGGTCAGGACCACTCATGTTGTTCCTACCTAAGAAACAATTTGTGAATGCACCAAGTTCTCCCAAATCACTCTTTCTGTGAGATATAAGGGATATATCTATATCTATATATGAGATATTTCAGAGCAAATCTGTTCGTACGAGTGGTTCTTGCATGAGGCCCAATGATTCTACAGTCAGTCTTTATGCTGGGTTCATTAACCTGAGAAATGTTGGTTTACCACACCTTATGGAAGCGGCGTTCATTGTCCATTCAGGGACAGTCTGCCCTCCAGAAACGGGGAAGGTGGTTGTGCCTCGGAGATGTGTATCACTCCAGAAGACGAAACTCACTACTGAAGAGAGATACTGGGGGTTGCCCGCAGAGAAAAACTCATTGGCTCTGATCTAAGAAGCACACAGGGTTTGACCCTATATGCATAACACACATCACTGTGGGATGATAAAGGTTGAAGTGAGTTGCGTGGCTGATGCACGAGCAGATTATAGCCTCAGTTTCAGATTAAAATAAAGTACAGCTGTCATTATTTTCATTTTAGATGATTTATCGATTTT